>NC_140589.1:944917528-945349032 GCF_964204655.1 Triturus cristatus | reverse complement strand
AGCGGCAGTGGTGGAGGCAATTTTCCACCAGAGGCATAGGGCTTCATGATAGGTTTAGGGCAAGGGGGAGAACTAGAACCACATGAATTGGAGGTGTCAAAAAGTATGTCCAATAGGGGGAGATCCAAGCCAGGTTTTAGAATGTTCACACAAAATGAACTGACATGTGGTTAATAAAAATTGAATCTATTTACATAGTTAGTGGTTGTCCTAAAAACTGCCTGAGTCAGGATGAAACATCTTGCTATTGCGCCTTCTTGTGTGGAGACCATCCTGACTTTGTCAGTTTGCTTTAGATAATAAGCAGCGGCTAGTCCTCAGCTATGGCGGAGGAGCATCGCCCCCTTCCAGTAGCGCAAAGAAAATAAAACTGTGGTGCATTATCATTTTATTTTGTGTCCCGGAGCCTTGGAGGCGGGGCCAGTGGCATAACAGGCACCCACAGGGTTGCAGATGCAGGGTGTGTGTGCAAGAGAGAAAGAGGCTGAGCGTAGGTATCTGCTGGTGGGAGATTGGGGCGGAGTTGAGGTATGCTGGTCCAATGTTGTGATGTGCTTTGCATACATGTGTGAGGAGGTTGAATTGGCTGCGTTTGTGTATTGGCAGCATTTGTGTATTGCCAGCCAGTGTAGATCTCTGAGATGCAGCTGTATGTGTGTGTGCCGGGGTAGGTCCAGGATGAGTTTGGCAACTGTGTTCTGGATGGTCTGAAGATTGTGGAGAAGGTGGTTGGGGATTAGAGCTTAGAGTCCATTGCTGCAAGTCTGCTGGTGATTAGGGCTTGACTGACGGTCTGTCTACTGCTCTTGGGGATCCGGCTGAAGATTCTTTTAAGGATGCATAGCATGTGGAAGCAGGAGGAGCTGACTGCAGTCACCTGAGTGGCCATGTTAAGTTTGTCATCTAATATGATCCCAAGATTGCTTGCATGGATGGTTGGTGATGAAGTAGGAAGGACCACCACCAGAAGTCCCAGGGAAAGTATTTGTTACCGAAGTTCAGTACTTCAGTCTTCTCCATGTTGCATTTCAGACCGTTATTTCTCATCCATTCCATTCTGAAACAAGGATCATGCATTCAGTGAAGCTGGATCTAGTCGTGGAGAATTTCTCAGACACGGAAAGGATGAGCTGGTGTCATCAGCATTGGAGGCCATAGAGATGCCGTATGACTTGATGATGTCCACATTGGTGTGATGTAGATGTAGAACAGGGATAGGCTGAGGATGATCCTTGAGGTACTGCACAGATCAAGTCATTGGCTCCAAAGTGCGGGGGGAGTTGACTCATTGTGTTCTCCTTGTGAGGAAGGAGTATATCAATTCGAGGGCAGGGCCTTGGATGCCTGTGTCATGTAATCATTTGATGAGGATGGAGTGTGACATGAGGTTGAATGCTGCAAGAGGTCCAGCAGTATGAGGGCGGTGGTTTCTCCTCTGTCAAGAAGGCTGCGGATCTCATCTGTGGCTATGAGAATTGCTGTCTCTGTGCTCTGTTGCGGAATCCGGATTGGGAGTAGTAGTTGAGAAGATTTTGGAGATCCAGATGGTAGGTTTGTTCTTGATTGATTGCTATCTGTGACACCTTTGCTGAGGAGATGGGTCAGAATTTGTTAACTTTGTTGTTGGCAGCCAATAGTTTTTTAGGAGGGCTGTGACTGTGGCATGCTCCACTCCTCTGGGAAGATTGTTTTTGTAAATTCTTTTTATTTCGAATTTAATTGCACACATACAAATGGTAGCTTTAATAACAGTTGGTATTCACATAAGCGCTTATACATGCAGTTGGATGCATTATTATATTAACCATTGATATTTGTGCAGTTGAGGATCCTGTCTTAATGTTCAGCTCTTGTTCTCTTCCCTGATGGGGGATATACTTGCAATTCCTTTTGTGTATTGCAGTTATGCTAACCCTCTCTTCTTAGTAGATGCAAGAATCACTTTTAGTGGGTGGGTAGTACAACCTTAACTGAACCAGGGGAGCTGAACCGGGTCAGGACTACACTGTGTATGTAAGAATGCAGAGTATTAGATGCGGGTGTAAGTTGCTGCTACTTCATGTTTCAATGACAATGTGAGGGTATCAAGGAGACACGTCTGGGGGTTGTATGTTGTGGTGCTTATACATGCTCTGCATTTGCAGCCTGTGTATTGTGTGCGCGGGGATGGTCATCTTGCTCGCATTCCGGATTAGGCTCCTCTGGATAAGCCTGTAGGGGATCTGTCGGTGATTGAGGGGGTCCATTGTGTTCCATTGTATGTTTGAAAGAGTGCAAGAGTGCTTCCCACTGCATGGAGATGTGGTGTTTGCGGATGCCGCAGACTTCCTCATGGCGTAGTGCGTCTTCCTCTGATGCTCCCCATTTTGCAACTGCTCCCTTCTAGGCTGCCAAAGGGGGCCCTGTCGGGGTTCTCCAGGGAATTGCAATGCTTCATTTAGCCAGTAGGAGAGCTAGGTATGCGAACCTTATTTCGACTTTATGTTGCTTGCGGCGTTTGAATATACCTAATGCACTGGCTTCCCATGGTACAGTATCTGTGAGCCCTGTTACCTCACGCAGTGTGGTGGAGATTACATTCCAGTAGGCATGGAGTGTTTGGCAGCTCCAGAACATATGGAAGAAAGTAGCACTAGGTTCTTGACACCTCGGGCATGAGAATAAGGTATTGGGGTAGTATTGTTGAAGATTTTCTGGTGTCAGATATGCGCGATGCAGGATAAAAAACAGTTTGAATCTGTAGTTTTGAGATACTTTTCTGGGGTATCTAATGCTTGTTCCCATTCTGTGTCAAGGAGGGGTCTCTGGATCTCAACCTGCAATTTTTCCTGCAGAGAGTTGAATGGTACTGCATTCAGTTCTCGGATCACTTTATACAGCCTTGTCAATATGTGGCGTCTTGTGCCTATTTGTAGTATAGCATGGAGGACTGGGTGCGTTGCCGGTTCGTTGTCCATCATGTGTCTGGCTCAGCGACAATCTGCCACCAATCGCCTATATGTGGGGTATTGACCTCTGGGAAGGCCAGTATGGGTTGTCAGTTCTGCAAATGAGAGTAAGTGCCTGTCTGTGAACAGCAATCCCACCTCTGTAAGTGAGTGTTCCCTCCAGATGAGTAGGGCTCATGCTGTGTAATGGTCGCAGTCTTGGGGAAGACCTATTAGTGGCAAAAGGGGAAAAAAAGTGGGACTGTCCGTGACATCCGGTGTATGCGTTTCATGCAGGTGAGCGCCACTTTCACCTGCAGGGGATAAGTGGACACGGGCTTAGGTCCTGGTAGCAACATGCGTCGGATCAATGGAATAGAAATTGCATGTCTCTTCCATTGATCATTCCGCAGTCCAATGTGACACCCACTGTAGTTGCGCCGCTAGAAAGTACGCTTCGAATGAGGGGGCTCCTAGTCCTCCCTGATTTATTGGTAACTGCATTTTGGCCAAGGCTACCCACCTGTGTCCTTCACCCCAAATCAAGGTACTGAGAAGGGTGTCTAGCTCCTGAAAGAAAGATCGAGGAGGAACTATCTGGTGATTGGCAAAGTGGTACAGCAGTATTTGGACCAGAATAATTATGGCTGCTGCTATTCTTCCAATGGGGGCTGGGGAAGGGTATTCCAGAAGCTGACAGAGGAGCGGATTCCCGCTTATAATTTCCTGTGATTGCTTGTGGGGAGTGATACAGATGCACTCCTAAATATCGTGGTGCCTGCGCACTTCACATAAGGTTGGTTTCTCTGACCCGCACCGCCATTGGAGGGAGGGCAGCAGATAACGGGTATATTGTGGACTTGGCCAGAGTTGACCTTTAGACCAGCAGCTGTCTCAAAGTCCACTAGGGTGGTCAAGATTGGAGTGCGGCCTGCGGTGATATCCCGTACGTATAGAAAAAAGTAATCTGCATACATTGATATGCTATGTGGGGTTCCCTCTAGTGGGGTGCCCCATTGCTTGCCTCCTGCCGGAGACGGACTGCCAATGGCTCCATTGTGAGGGCGAAGAGTAATGGGGAGAGCAGGCAACCCTGCCTTCTACCCCTTGCCACTGTGAAAGAAGAGGACACATGTCATCATATCCTAATCCTGGATGTGGACTCATATATATTAGTCTCACGACCATCTTCTGGAGCACCGCAAATAGGTAAGGCCATGATAGCGTATCGAAGGCTTTTTCAAAGTCCAGGATCATGCATGCAGTGCGGGAAAAATGCTCCTGTACCTGATCCTGCACATGGAACAGCCGCCGGATGTTGTGGGAGGTACTCCTTCCCAAGACAAATCCACATTGGTCTGGATGTATTAATGCTGGGAGGACCGAGGTGTATCGCTCTGCCAGTACTGTACCAAAGATATTGTAATCCGCGGATAGCAGGGCAATGGGTCTGTATGAGCCCAGGTGCGGGGTCTCAGTCTGGTTTTAAAAAAGATACAATTTGTGATTCCTGGAGAGATTGTGGGAGCATGCCTTCGTCTAGTGCTGTCTTGTACATTTCTACCAATCGTGGGACTAACAGTGGAGAATGTGCTGTAGAATTCCAGTGGTAGGCCGTTTAGGCCTGGGACCTTGTTCGTGGCTAAGGTTTGCATTGCTTGGGTCACTTCGATCGAGGTGATTCATTCGTCTAGGGTGTCTTTGTCAGCTGCCGCTATACGTGGCAGTGTGTGCGCATCTAAGAATCCGTCCACTGCCCCTGAATCTGCCAGGTCCGAGGCTGCATTTAGTGTTGCATAATAAACGCAAAATGCATGCATTATGTCTACTTGGGACCGGACTAATATGCCTGCGATAGTGTTCACTTTGGTGATGGAATGGGGAGTGGTGTCCTGCTAGTCAAGCCATGTCAGTAGGGTGCCCACTCTGTCCCCCTCCCTGTGTGCCCGTGCAGCATGTGCTCTGAAATTATATCTTCTGAGGTCTGTGAGCACCTCTGCATATGTGGTTTTTGCATCAACTACCTGTGTTAGTGCTGCTTCATTTTTATCTGCCACCTGCTTCATTGTTGCTAGTTTCTGCTCTTCCTGTAGTATGTCTCATTCTAGGGTTTTACGCACTGTAGAGATGTGCTGGATGTATGTCCCTCTGACCACCACCTTCAATGCATCCCACTTTATCGCCCTTGTGGTGTCTGTTTTAGTGTTTTCCTGGAAGTAATTCTGAATGTGCTTTTTCTGCTCTAGTTTGAACACTCGGTCCTCTAGGCATTCGTGTGGTAAGTGCCAGTTGGGGACCGGGCATAGGGGCGGTTGCCAGGCCAGAGTTAGTGTGGACCCAAACCAGGTAGTTTGCCTCCTGGAGCATAGGGATAATGTGCATGGAGCAGAGGAAACGGTCCAGCCGGACCCAGAGGTCATGTGGTATGGAGTGGTATGGAGTGGAAGGAGTACAGTCTGGTGTTAGGGTATTTGCTGCGCCATGCGTCCATCAATGCCCAGTGATCTATCCATGCGGTAAATCGCTTTGTTTGCGTTATGGCCGGGGAGGTCGGGTGTGACAGATGGAATCTGTCCAGGAATACGTTTTGCATGCAATTATAATCTCCTCCCAGTTTCCAGGGCGTCGCGGTGTATGGAGATAGTGCGTGGGAGAGGGAGTCCTAGTATTTACCCAGCTCTATATTCGGCACATAAATACTGCACAGCAGGACTGATTGACCGTCTAGGAGTCACTTTAGCAGGGCAAACAGTCCCTCTGTGTTGATCACTCTAGATTTTTCCTGAAATGGTACCCCAGGTCGTATCCAAATAAGTGTTCCACACGCAAACACTGAGTATGTGGTTGCGCCTCATGTGCCTTGAAGCAAATTCTCTTCATTATCAGCAGCCAATGTAGTGTAGTGCACGTAGATGTGAAGACATGTGTGTTCTTGGGGGCAGGTTAAGTAGAACATGGGCTACCATTTTTTGGACCACTTGTAGCTTGTTAACCAGATAATCTGAGAGTCCAAAGTGTAAGGCATTTCCGTAGTCCAATCTTGATGTTATAAGTGCCTGGATCACTACCTTTCTTGCTGACAAGGAGAGAAAGCGTAAGCATTTTTTAAAGTCTGCAAAATCCCAAAACAAGTTCTGACTACTGACATAATCTCTGTCTCGAAAGATAAAGCATAATCAAATTTAATGCTCAGATTTTTTAATACTAGCCCCTGGGGTCCCGGGGGAGGGGCATCCTTGGGCCGTATCATCTGCCAGTCTGGGGAATTGGGGCCACAGAATAGAATGTCTTGATTCTTCAGAAACTACTATGTTTTTTAAGACCCAACTTTCAAAGAAAGATTTCTTAGTTCTTTCCCGGGGCTCTAAATGTATCCAAATGGTGATTAGACACCAGGCATTATATACATTTGAGGTACCTCCCTCAGTCCGTTACTGCTATTAATATTGTTTTAACTGGTACATTATATTCAAGTATCACAAGCTGTCTGAAGGCGTTGTGGCACTGAATGTTTTATGGATGTTTACTCAGATAAAATCACTTCAACTTCTTCCCTAATATTTCCAATTTTTGGACAAAAGTTTGCAGTTCCATTGCTTCAATTTGTTCTCTGATTTTTCCCTTTGATATAATTTCAATTTATTTGGGTAGCTCCTCCACACGTTTGGTTGGTAAATGTAATATTGGCACTTTCATAGATTTAGCAATTCCAATTGCCTTACAAGTTATAACATCAAACTGGAAGAATGCCTCCAAAGTTTCCTTTACTGCTTGGTGGAACTTACTCTGCCAGCATCATAGGCTGGATAGAGCCTTTGTAACCACATCTCAGCAACTTATTTGCAAAGAGACGTTTTGGTCTCCTCTCACTAATTAGGTTTCCTCTTCTGCTTTACGTGCTTCTGCTAGTAGTTTTGTTTTTAAACCTCCATGAATTGCATTATTATTTCTACATTTACCTTTTATACTTATGCACTACATATTCTCTATTGTGTTGTGCTATCCTATGTATAACTAGTCATTGGAAAGTTTTATTAATTATACAGTTTGTGAATGACAATACCCTCCCTTTATTTTTTTATCTTCTTTTCCTTTTTTTACACTGCTTCTTCTTTTTCCTTTTCCTTTTTCTTCTTTTTCTTTCTTTTCCCTTTCTCTTCTTCTTTTCTTTTCCCCATCCCACAAGCAAAGCAAAATCAAAAATGCTATGTCTAGTATCGTACTTTGTGATTAGGTTTTACTTTTGTAATTAACATCTTCTAGTATGTTATGATGTATTAGATGTTTGTTCTTTCTTCTTCATAAGTCGATTTATTGGTTACCTGATGGATTTGCTCTTATTCACAGTATTATATATTTGTACCATGTTTCCTTTCGTGCTTAATAAAGCTTTCTAAGCTAAAAAAGTCACTTTAACAAACTTTCGCATAGCTATCCCGGGTATCTCTGTGATAGTTGGTTTTGCTGCATTAAGCATGACATTGCCACCCTCCTGATTTCCAAATTAAACAAAAGTCACATTAGGCAGATGTGTGGCGCCTGGTCCAGAGTGAGCATGTGCGCTCGCGGCACCTGCTTCACACTTTTCTTGCTTTAGCTTTGGATTAACGACCTTTTGCCTGCATCATTATCAAGAGAGGCAGATGGCCAGAAGTTGGATTGGAAGTGAGTCATCCATTAATTTGCCTGGCGAGGAGCGTGCACGTGCATCCGGCCTGTCGAAGGCAAATGTGTGGCGTGGGGAGGTCCTAGATGAGCATTTACAACCAAAGGTACAACACTTTCGAGAGATATAGGGTCTGTGGAATTTTTGTAGCTGTTTGAGCTTCAAGGTCCCTCCTCCTCCATCCCCAAGGTCCCTCCTCCTCCATCCCCTGTTTCATGTATTTCTTATAGATGCGACATCCAGATTGGAGCTCAGTTCATCATGATCTTGGAATGACCTTCAGAGTCAGCAGCCATGTGGGATGTTCTCCATCAACCCAAATATTAACTCTCACATGTTGTTTTTCACCACATCTGAATCACTTTACTGTCTTTTCTAGTATGCTCTCGAGAATCAGCTGGCCAGTGGAAGATACACGTCAACCAGAGTATATATAGCCACATGTTATTCTATAGTTGTGTGTGTTCATTTGTTTAAAATTCCCAGGCTTCTCAAAGGGACTATCTAGCCAGCTCACATTGGCTTTTTTCTCGTTATTACCATGACTCAGATATTGAAAGATACATGGCTTCCAGTAACAATGTAGGCAAACAGCACTGTATTAGTCATTATGAGTGTGCAAAGTGTTTAGAACACACATGGTCTCACATAGATTTACACTGAGTTTCCACAGCTAGATTTGTGACATATAAATACCAAGGGGCAGATTTATGTTTCCTGGCGCATCCCTGCAAATCAGCAAGGATGCGCCAGGAATGATGCGTCACGCAAGTTTACCCTTGCGCCACACATGATGCGCCGCATTTATAATGCGGCGCATCATGGCGCAGGAATAAACAGATGCGTGACGCATCCGATGGCGTAAGGTTGGCGCAGTGCTTCAGTTGCGTCGCAAGCGCGACGCAACTCCAGCACTGTTCCAACCTACCCTATCCCTAACATGGTGCATCAAGCCTTACGCCTGCTTCAAGCAGGCGCAGGGTTTTGGCGCATCAGCGTTGGGAAAGTGACTCAGTCAAATCTTATAGATTTGACTGAGTCACTTTTCAGGGGCGTTCCTGCGACGGAACGCCCCCCCCTCTGTCGACACGCCCACGTGAAACCTGACGCAGGTTTTACGTGGCGCAGGGCTTTACATCGTGACGCATCTCCATAGATGCGTCACGATGTAAATATGGCGCAACGTGGCGCAGGGTTTACACTGCCGCTGCGTCACAAAAGTGACGCAACGGCGGCGTAAAAGTGGCGCATCTCCAATATAGATCTGCCCCCAAGTTCCTAGACCCATACGATCTGCCTTGAGTAGTACTAACAGACCGAAACATTAGGCTCCAAAAGCACACCCCCACTGGGTCAAGACACTAGCGAGGAAAATAGTAAACTTCTGGTATGCTATCTCTTTTTCTCTCTACCTTAATTCCTATCCTTTCCCCTTTCACTCTCTCCTTTTCCCTTACGGTGACAGTGGATAGGGGGCAGTCAAGCATATATCAACCGAAAATGTACTACAACTGACACAGCCAGTTCAGGCTGCCACCCTGTAACGACAAAGCGTTGACGATGACATGTTATATGTTATATGTTGTAAAAAACAATACAAAATATATTGAAATAAAAAATAAATAAATACCAATATAGAGCTATTTAGGTATGGTGGAGTGCTGATTTGAGTATCAAACTATACCAGCTGCCTGTCACAGCAGTGTGAGGCAAGTCTGCTTTACTGTGTTACCATTCAGGTTACTTTAATTCCTTATCCCATTTAATACATAAACATTTTTTGCAAAACACACTGATATTTTTGTCAGAGAATACACATGTAATTTTCCTACAAAAAGTGGAATTAAGCTAAATTCACCCTAAAAAACACTGTTCAACAAAAGCATGTTTTTCTATTAGAACATTGGAATGATGGGAGCTTCACTGAAGACAATGGAGTGACTCAGGCCTAAAAATGACTACTATAGGCCTTCTGCTCCTCGGTGTGCGGAATGTTCTAATAGCCATACAACCCTTCTTGTTAAAGGCCCTCTCCCTTGTAATAGCCCCTTGACTGTAGTTCGGGTGTACAAGTTGGGTTCAGGGCCATTAACAGTTGGTATAGCCCTCGGCTGCAAGTTATAAGGCTATATTGCCATTTTTAAAGTGATGAGATATGCGAGGGTTACTTTCAAAGCTTTCAGACTCACTCCACCTGATACATAATTACCTTTCGAGTAGAAAAAAGGACCTAATGGCAGTTTAGGAAATTTAATTCAATGGTACTGCAGCAGACGATAAAGTGGAACGACAGAGACCGCTTTTCTACTCATTAGTGTAATGAAGAGACACATTTTAATTATTGCAGCGAAATGAGTGAAACATAATGCATCCGTTCATACAAAATTAAAAAAGAATATTCCCCATTTCCACAACACGCCACGTCCGCGTCCTTTTGGCAGCCTAGTATTTAATTAACTTTAAAGAAAAATAGAAATTATTTTATTTCCACAGCTCTAAGCATGCTTCTTGGGTAGTAGACAGCGGAAGTGGGAGAAAGTGAAGGAGGGTGCTGGTCCCTATGCACTGCAACTGATTTAGGCGACAAACAACTTATTCTGTAGAGAGAACAACTAAATATCTGTTTGAAATGTTACTTCAAGAATTAAAAGGTTGTTTGAACGCCAAAGGAGTTAGAAATCACTGGAAGATGAATGCCAACGCGTTCCAAATCTGTAGGAGCGGGCAGCAATTTCAAGATTTTCCTGCATCCTATTTGGCAGAGGTGTAACCGGATTTGCAAGTTTTACTCAAACAACATCACTAAATTATTAAATAATTCCTAATAGTTTATTTTATTGGTCACAGTGCCGGAAAATAACTTTGTTGCACATGCACATGACGTTGTATGACTCCACGTGACTGTCATGTCCAGGGGTTCCAGGCAACCAAACTTTATTAGGTTTTGCATATCCTTTTAGCATTCAAACTTCTTTAAAAAATCGAATGCATTCCCCAAAATCAGAAAGAGATTTCCTGAGAAGTGTTGATCCAATGTTGCATTAGGTGGAAAAAAAGGTTTAGAGCATTGTTCCATTCAAAGAGTCCTAGACTTTTCACATCATCTCAGAGGATGTTTGCCAGTCTTACACCAACCATTATCTTCAGTTGCTACAAGAATGCTGCTCCATCTGATCAAAGCATGGAACTCATGGTTGCAAGAGTAATTTAAGGGGAAAAAAACTATCAAGATTATCAGCAAATAGCACGGCACAAATTGGAAATCCCTCATCAGTTGATGTTGATTGAATTGCTCAGCACTTAAAAGTCTGTCATGGTCAAATAGCTTAATAAATGTAAACAGCAGACACTACCATGCACGCCAAAGGCTGACTCAGGTTTTTTTATAATAATCTTCATCCTTCTGAGTGAGTAAATTGAGTACTCTAACACGGGGCAATATTAACAACAGTTATTGACCTGGTACCAAAAAGCAAAACTGAGGTGGGAATAACAGAATGAAAGTTGGAACTTGACTGAACCTTGTACGAAGTAACATGCTAAGAGAGGGTCAACTCATTTATGCCCTCCTTTTGCAACACAGTCATCATTATTATTAGTAGTAATTTATTATTAGCAGTAGTAGTAATAGTAGTAGTGTTTGTACTATTATTGTTTATTAATAGTAGCATATTAGTAGTAGTGTTGGTAGTACTGGTACATTATATATATACGTTATATAAGTCCTTCATACTCAGCTGCGGCCCCTGGAGGTAAGAGCGGTGGGCCTGGTTGGGGGGGATTCGACAGACAACGAGGGAAAATTAAATAAATAATATGTTTTCCCTCCTTGTTGTCTGTCGGAATCCACCCCCCAACCCAGCTCCATCGCCCCACCACCCTTATCTGCACGGGCCGCAGCTGTTCAGACTGCTGTGAAGCTTCTTCAGAATGGGAAGCAAACTGTCGTATTGATGATAAGATCATCTGGGCAGAATCCGATGTGTCTATATGCAACATAACCACCTAGAAAGGCAGATATGATGGTGAAGACTAGAGGGAGGGCCTACAGAAGATTGTACCATTGGAAAGGGCGATGGTTATCCATTCTAGAGAAGGACATCCAGCATAAACATTGGGAGTGGTATGGTACATCGCGGTGTGTGCAATGCAGGATCAACTTTTAGCAGTATGTGCAGGAGACAAAATTAGTCCTCAAAGAATTTTATGAGGTCAAGTCTGATATGGGCATGTAGAGTGTTCTAGATTGTAGAACCTTGGTCCTTAAGACATCTAAAAATGTCTATAACATAGGCATCTCTGTAATAGGTTTGCCATGTTGGCTGCAAGTGCTTCATGATGTTTCATATTGCCAGTGGCTTGGGGGGACCATCTAGAATTGTTTCTACTTCTTGTGAAGTTGTAATAATAGTGGACCTCATGTACTAAGGACTTTAGCATTCACAAACCACCTGTTGCAGAAAACTATAGGGTTTGCAAACTCTTAAAACCCTTTATTACATGTACTCAACCCATTGAATGATTTGGAAAAAGTTTTCTAAAATTGTCAAATGGGTTTAGCAAACATTACAGAATCACTATATTAAAGGGGTGAATTCTCAGTCCTGAGAGCAGGGGTAGGATGTGCTGTACAAGGACTGTCGCACTGCAAGCAATAATCAGGAGCTTCTGCTTCTTTCTGGTGCTCATCGATGTTCATGGAATGGCAATCACTGAGAGCCTGAACTGTAAGTACCACAGATCTCACAGGATTGCACATGTCCCCGAGGGAAAGTCAACTTTTCCCACTGCAAATGAGGCCATAATTGATGTGATCAAATGCTAACTGGTGCCCCGACTTTCTCACTCTCGCAGGATCTATTTCAACTTTACTTTCTCCATTTGTAACTAAGCACCTATTCCATTCTGCCTTCCTTCTGTGCCTTTCTCTGTTACTCATTGTGAAAAGTAAATCTTGATCCACAAACAAGATCTTTTACACATGTTGCAAAACATTTGGCAAGTATCGATGCACACATTATACTCCATTGTTAAGCCTACATTGTTAAGGAGAAACCATTTCTTTTCACGTCACAAGGCACCTAAAACACCAGCGAGGCTGTCAAAGATGGGGAAAGCTGTCAAAGACACTAAACATGGTTTAGAGAAGGCAACGGATGTTCATATGTTTCTGCAATGCTTAGGGATCCTGAGGTTTTGGTATGAAGTGGGTAAGAACATTTCATGCATTTTGGGGCTAAATTTTAAGGTAAGCCTTTCACTGATTATTTTTGGAGTGGCTGAGAGACTTACAGGTACAGCCAGAGATCTGCTGTTCTACTCTATTCTACTGTCAAGAAGGGAAATATGTTGTAAGTGGGTGGGAGGTACTTCACCTCAACACTCCGAATGGCTAAATTCCTTATTCTACATGTCCAAAATGGACTTAATGGGGAAAGCATCCAAGAAGAAAAGATTCTGGTGTTTACTATCGAATTGGGCTAGGGTGGAGTTGGAGGGGGCACAAATACGAAATGCAAAAAGAGCATATACCTTGCCCAATCATTATACCTATATTGCTCTCTTGGCTGGGATGGCCTTCCACTCCATGCAGCTGCTGGTAATCGGACAATTTGAGAGAGTTGCACCCCTTTTGGACAATATCTACACTCATACCCAACCTTAGGCAAGTTTCGAATTATGAGCCAGTTTAATAGATATTGGAGTCTGAGGTGAATGAGGACAAAAAAAAGGATGTACACACATCCTGCAACCACTTATCAGCATTGCTCTTCTTGTCTAGGGATTTTCTAAGGAGTGTATTTCATTCTGTAAAGCAATCGGTTGAACCTGAATAAACTGATACCACCCCTTTAAAAATGTAAGATTTCATCTCCCCGAACCCTTCTGACACTAAAACACAACCCCTGTTCCAGCATAAATTAGAGGTGGGCGGGCCTACAGATTAACAGGGAGAGGTGAGCCAAGAGAATGATCCAAGATGTTCTAGTTTCACATTGTACAAATTCTGCCATTAAATAGGTATATCTTTCTGACATCAAAGGTTAATGCTTTGTCCTCAGTTCTAAGAAGATGACATGGGACTCTTGACAGGTGGAGTCCACATTTTATTTTTGGCAGTTTTACATAGCTTGAACTTTGCTCGAGGATGCGAGAACACTTCACAACAAACACAGACTACTGTACACTTTTTTCCCCAGCACATTTGCCGGGCTTCACAAAAAGACAAGCCTGTAGTGTCCTCCTGGACACGTTTTAGTGTCTCAGCAAGTACTAGTTTTACCAGCCACTCCTTAGAGGCCTGGCCACACACACCTCACACCCATCCACAACAGGCATCTCGAGTGATGTGGGTCTGTTAATAAAAGGGCCCGGGTACACGTGCTCGAGGCCAGTTAAGTAAGCATCACGACTGTGTCAGCATCATTATTTCTTTAGCATGTGGGCCTAGGACCAACTAAATTACAGAGCCACGGTAGGGATCCGAACATGGCTTTCAACCTTATACAGTCGGCTGCTGCAGCCATTTAGGCCACATCGGCTCCTGGCTCGAGCTTTCAGTGACTCACCATGTTCTAACTTAAACTGAGAAAGACTTAAAAACGTTTGGAAATGTTCCTGTGCAATTCCAGTTCACAAAGTGTTACACAATTAGGCCTTCAAACTGTTGCACTAGCAAGAAAGAGAAAACATCCTGCTGCAAACTTTCCCCTAACTTGACAAAGCGATTTCAAATGAGCAAGGATGTGTGCCATGGTTCATAATGAAATGGCATTTATCCCGTCCACTGCTCGTTCACGTTCTGTCAGCCCAGCTGCTACAGAAAAAATATTCAGGCCAAGAAAGAGATCAGGGTACTGATGTAAAATTCTGTGGCAAATAGACAACCCGCATAAGAGCTCCCTGGCACTGGCAATGGGCCTCATTATGAGGGCCCTTTTAATTTCGATGGAGGCAGTAACAGGAGGTACCAGCCCCACCGGAATCACAAGTTTCACTGTAACTCCATAGACCTCGGCATTTCATTCCGAGACTCCACCTGCTGAAAGGTGGAGTCTCTGGGTGACATATTGGGTGTGAAATGAGGAACAGCGGAGACTCTCAGTGTACAACTTTGAATCAGCCACTAACTCTGCCTCACTAGAGTTACAGTCACCTTGAGGAGTGAAGTTATGGTGCAATTGTATTCGGTCCTCAAGATGAAGCCAGTGTTGGACTACCAATCCGGGCATTCTGGCACTGCCAAATGGACCAGCTTGAGAGCGCCAGATTGCCGGGCATTTTTTGGGGTCCTGTGGACAGTAATGGGACCAAAAAAAAGCCCATACACTGGCTCTTTCAAGCTAACCCATCTGGCAGTGCCAGAGTGCCAAAGAGGCACGTCCAACACTGGATAAGGCCAAAACTGAGTGGGCCTTAAGCACATGTACTCCTTAATAAATTATATTTACTTTCCGTTTTTAACCTTCTGTGCTCTATAATAAGAACATGTGCTGCCAACATCAGATTACATATGTACATTAAGAGACAAGGAATAGATACCATCATTGAACAAACATATGTGAAGGTTTGCAAAAAAGGCACATGAAATAAATGCTAAGCTTTTAAGATAAGGGGAGAGGATGTGGCCTAACGACTATAGCAGTCGACCTTGGAGCTGGGGAACCAGGTTCGAGTCTCGGCAGGGAAGCTCTCCATCCTGTGATTCTGGGCAAATCACTTAATCTCCCCATGCCTAACAAAAAATGAGCTTGTCCGTCTGTAACGCAGCTGGTGTTCATGAAAAGCGCTCTGATACCTTTGAGTCTAGTTCGAGCTATATACAGCAAGACTCTTCAGTGACATGGGCAGAAAACGGCTGCTTCCCTACTAAGGGGGATATTCACAAGGACTTATCTCCGATTAATCTCCACCTTAACGCATCAAAAGTGGAGATAGATTTAAAACCCCATTCACAAGCTGGTGCAAACTGCAGACATCGCCAGTATTCCCACGATAACTGCCCCAAAATTTATCTCCACGGTGGACACCACCAACTAACCCTAATGAGATGCAGAGTAGGCGTTGCTGTGCAAAAACACACGAAAAAACCACAACACCACTTTCACAACGAACTGCCAGATCTGCAATGCGAACCAAAAACAGGCGATAAGCCGCGGTAGCAGCAGGGATTTAACACCTGCCTTTTGCTTGTGTTAAGCAGGACGACAACCTGCAGCATTAAAGGGAGCCCAGCCAAGAGCCACACCGGAAGACCCACAGATGCCATGGAGACAATGATCATGCAACGCGGATACCCATGAGGGCCACAACACCCACCGCAACCACCCCAGGCCCACCACCAGCCCCCAGGACCCGTCCCGCCCCCCCTTCCCCCAGGAACACCACAGAGGCAGCGTACACAAAGACAGCAGACCCACCTGAAACGCACCTGCCGCCCAGACCCAAGTCCTGAGGAGGACATTGCCCAATACAGGCCCAAAGGACAACCATCCCCCGCATTCTGACCAACATCTCCCACCTGCTGACGGTACCAACCCAGCGGACAACCAACATCCGTCCGCAGACAAAGCTGCCGTCTGCGCAGCACATGCCGGCCTCTGGTACCATCCAACCCACAACTGCCAGAGTCTGAGGAGTCACACAGCCAGCCCCATCCAAGGTTATCACACCTGTCCTGGATACCAACATCAGGGTGGTACCCCAGCACCCCCACGTCATCCACACTGCGCAGGAGCAGCTGGAGACCAAGCAAGGTCCCTACTCCATAGCTGGATTCCCTCACGTGTCAGGGACAATCAACTGCACACATGTACCCCTCGTGCCCCCTGCCCACACTGCACACAACTACCACAACAGAAAGCACATGCATACCATGAATGTGCAGGCAAGAGTGGACCGCCTGGGCCTCCTGTCATGGCCAACTCCCCAGGCAGAGTGCATGAAACTCACATCTCCCGACGGTCCATCATCCAGCGCTCCCAGGATGGCACATATGGAAATTCAGTGCCCATTGGTAAGTCCAAAATAAACACACCACACACCTCCAGCCCACAGTCATGCAACTCACGACACTGCCAATGGGCATGCAGTACAACTACATTCAACATGACACACAATATGTCAACCGACCAGACACGACAACACGACTCCATTGGGAATCTGGCCTTGCCATGCCCACAACCCAGCCACGGCATGGCACCACAGACACACAATAGCAGGATGTGAGGAGAGGCATGGAGCAGGCATGTGCGAGAGTGGCAAGTGACTACGGAATGTGAACCTACCCAATGCCAGGTGTGGCGTGGAGGTGCCGGACAGACCACCGAGTGCAAACCACGGAAATGGCCATGTGGAGATCAACTGCTGGTGCATGGAGTGTAGTGGCCAGTGGACGCTACCATGTCCCCACAGGCTGTGGGGCAGAACACGGAAATGTCGCAAGCTATGTCCGCCCCTGCCTGTGCGTGCGTAGTGGGTTGGACCTGCATATGCCAGGCCTACGTAGGGGTGTGAACAAAAAGCCAGTCGCACTGGTCATGGTTCTGATTCAGAATGGACAACACGTCTGCCAGGGCGGCGCCTCTCAGTCCGCCACGAGTCCTGCGTCGAGCGCGGCGGGGCCTGCGTCCCTATGCGCCTGCTGCACCCCGGGCCGCTGATCCGCACACCCCTAATGCCTGCCCAAGGGCACCAACGAGGCTCCGCTGACCTGCCTACACCGGCGTGTGTCAAAGAGGACCCACCACGTGCCAGTGTAAGATCCAAGCACCAGTCCCACGACCTCTGCAGCCTCCGCAGACCATCTCTGGCCCCCCGACGCTGTCTCACATTACTCCTTTCTCATTGACATACTCCACCGGCGTCCCCTTCGGCCCAGTGGGTCCCAGATGTGGAACTGTGTCCTGAGTTCTGAATGGCTATGACCCCAAGTCCATGGCAGGGGCCACAGCACCAGACTTACTTCCATCAGTGAGGCATAATTCCATATCGCAGGCCTGTGACACATTGTGCCACTAACCCTGTTCAACGCAAGCCAGCAACACGTGGTGCCACTAACCCTGTTCAACTCAAGCCGGCGACACGTGGTGCCACTCACCCTGTTCAACGCAAGCCGGCGACCCGTGGTGCCACTAACCCTGTTCAACGCAAGCCAGCGACACGTGGATGAGGGCTCAGGCCTACCCTGCGGACCAGTAGGTCCCACATCCAGCACATAGTTGTGAATCATGAATGGCAGAGTCCACACCAGTGAATGCACGGAGAGGAGTAAGACGAAGATGCGGCTCAGGCCAGACGAAAGCCGGATCAGAGTCACGGAGGTGATCGAACACTATCAAAAACTGACCTGGTGCCATCAACCCTGTTTACCGCAAGTCCGCGTCCCGTGGTGCCACTGAACCTGAACTACGCAGGCCGTTGAGGCCATCCAACCTAAGCCGGCGACACTCGGTAAATGGCCCGTGCTGACCGCTACGTCAGGCCTACACTGCAGTTCAGTAGGTCACACATGTGGAACTGTGTCTTGGGTAAGATGTGGAGGAGTCCACACCATTGGACATGCCTCATCGCAGGCGGCATCCCCTAACAGCACTGGTGCCACTAACTCTGTGCGCAATGAGTCATTGGCACCATCTGGTTGGACCTTGGTGGCGTCTGAGTCCATGGCCTGGTGGTTGTCTGCATCTTCATCTGGCTGGACCGGACTTGGTGTCCGACATGTGTCTGTTCCATTCATCTCCACCATAGTGACTGTTTCAGCGTGGTCCTGCCCTCTGCATCATGCCCTGGGGGTACACCTTCCACTGTCCACCGAGACACTCCGCGACGAGCCCCTTTATCATCTACGGAAACCTGCTCTGCACTCGTGACCCTGCCCCAGTGCCCCGCAAGTCAGCGGCCCATGGCGGTAGGCCCGTGCAGGATGCTGTGCACCCGGGGCGACTAACTATGTGCAGCACAAGTCATGGGACCTTTATGGTTGAATGGTTGTGTCCTTTACGATGTACACTGTTGTCGATTTCTGACTGCACCCGGCAGCCCTTGCCGGCTGGTGTGCACACACCCCACACACATCCAACACAGGTGTCACTCAGTATGTGTGCCTGCTAATAAATGTGGCTGTGCACACGTGCCCATAGCCATTCACACCATCTGAGCAAGTGTGTCCGTGTGGTCATTGTGTCAGCATGATGGGCACGGGCCCTGCAACATCACAGTGTGCTGTCTGCAGCAGACGTTACCATATCACCTCAGCGTTGGCAGTGACCCTGGACATGTAGCATTGCATGCACCCCCCTGCATGCACAAGCGGTGTGTGCTGGTCCGGCGTACGTCAGGTCAGTGCAGGGGTGTGCTGATTCGGCAGGGGAAGCAGGGCGTGGCTCAGACCTGGCCTTGTGCAGGAAGGGCGGTAACTGTGTCTCTGTGTTGGGGTGTTGTCGCTACCAGGGCCACAGCAGTCGATATTGCAATGTGGCATGCACCAGGAGGGCGGGCCTGCACGTACAGGGATATGTAGGAGCGCAAGACCGCTCGGGGTCTTGGCACATGCATGCCAAGTGTTACGTGCATCAGTCCTGCGGATGCATGAGTCAGTTGCCTGGCCTCATTCGCAGCGCGATCACTGCCAGCCATGGGCTGTACACCTGTGCCCGCACTGGCCTACAGTCACGTGGCTGCACACCTTCAAAGGTCAGCGTCACGGTGTTGTTGGCATGCCGCTGGACATGCGTGGACAGGCATTACAATGGTGTGCCATAGGAGTGCACGTGATGTAACCGCACAGCGCACACAAGTGTGGGGCTCATGGGAGGGAGGAGCAGCTGTGTGGCAACATAACACACAGTGAGGCCGCTCATGTGCCACGTGCTGGGCATATCATCCATGATTCCCAGGGTCACAGACATCCCACCACACCCACGACAGGCCTCTGTACATCTCCTGTATGCATGCAGATGGTGAAGTTGCTGTAGGGATGAAAGGTCCTTTGTCTGAACTATCAGGAGGTAGAACATCTACAGCTACGAGCAGTAACTTGCATGTGGCCAGCACACCCTGATAGATACGAGAGCATTTGCTAGCGACTCCCACACTACGCACCGCCTGACGTGAGACCAACGTGTACACATCACACACGCAGAAATCCTTGGTCGTAGTTAGCGTGCATGAAATTGCCTTCACACGTACTCCCACCCCACCCCAGGCCTGCACCTATTGCACACAGACACTGCTCATTGCACCGAGCTGTGCCATTTCATCTACAGGATTGGTCGGGGCAAGCCAGTGCCGCTTCAAGCAGAGCCACTGATGCAATGGCAGACCATCCCGGACACATGCTTGACTCCAGTCAGGTGGACCTGTACCGTCTGCTGCATGTACTGGGGGCACTGCCGTGGCAGTGCTGCGGATCAGTTACCGGCTGAGCTTCTGCCTTGCGGACGTCACCTGCATTCAGTCTGTGTTGCATTGTCACTCGTGCATATTTGAGTGGTCCATGGATGTCTACCTCTCCAACGGTAGCTGACCTGGATTACGACTTGTGAGTGCACCCCCTGTTGGCCCACGACCAGGAGTGTCTCCGTGATGCCCGTTGATGGCATGCATGGATGTTTGGCATGCAGGCTGGAAACTGGACCTGGGAGATTGCACGATTAGGCTTTGGTGCACATTGGGTCGAGTGGTTGGAGTCAGCACATCTGTCCGGGTCAGCTGATGGATTACGTCGATGACATGTCAGATGTGGTGGACAACGATCGCTCATTGGAGATGTTGGCCTACACAGCTGCACTCGTGTTCATGGACGAGTGACAAGGTACCTGCAGCCACAACTGGATGTGACCCATTGCACGTATCTCGACGCCTGGATGCATGTTGGGAATCTGGTCACATGTCCCAAGACGACAGTGGACATGGCTGCATTGGCCTGGACTCATGATGCAGGTGCGGACAACCAACGCGGGTTGGCACTGACTTGTGTTGGTGATGGACTCCCCCGAGGTGGACATGGGCGCTTTCCTACGTTCCTCATTCAGACATGCTGCTGCATTGGTCTGCATATCATGGCACTTCTCTTGGCAGTACTGACACGCACTTGTCGATAAAGTTTCTGCACTTTCACTTGTCTACAACTGTGTTGTGTCTTGATTGGTACGACAATGTGTGTGTCACGGACTCTTTGGCTCCCTACCATACGTGCATTGCTACCCCATCAGGACTGTTGGTTTGTACTTGTGCATTATCATGTCCCTGTTTCATGCTTAGCCAGATGCGTATGGCCGTTTACCGGCCACAGGCGGGTGCACTTGTGTCCTGTGTTCGGTTGTGCAATTGTTGGTTTTTGTACCACATTGTGTTCGATGTTGGGGTGCTCTACTTCCTATGTGTGTGCGCTGCATTGTGTGTGAGATGTCCCTTCAGCTCTGATTTGGCTCACCCTTCTCCCTTTCAGGAAGTGTGGTTTTCACTTCTGTGCTTGTTCAGTGGTGTGATATTGCCGGGTTGTGTGACTTGTGCTCCTGGTTGGTGTTGTTACTCTTGGGCATGGTTTGTCTTCAGTTGTGCTATGCTAAATTGTGCATGTGTGCCATTGTGCCCATCTCCCCCCGTCCCCCCAGTCCCTGCTGGTTCCTCTCCCTGTTGCTGTTGTGTCTGTTGTTTTGGGCAGTTTCGAGTCCCCGAGTCCTGCCACCATCTCCAGACTGATGTGGTGGACACCATTTCCTCCATGTCATCCAGCTCCTGGTGTGGCGCTGGACTCCCACCTCCGGTGTGCATTGCTGCCTTCTTGTTTTTGGCATGTTTCTGCTTGTTAGTGCCTTTCACATCATTCTGGATGTTCTGGTTTTCTTCCATTATCCTCCTCCGCTCTCAGGCTGCATTCACCTTGTCCAAGATGGCCTGCCATGTACAATGTTTTGTTCCCAATGGGGCTTGTGGGGTTGTCTACTGGCTCGGGTTGCCTCCATTGTGCTTGGCTGTTGTTTTCTGTTTGGTTTGTCTTTCTTTTTCAGGCTTTTGTTGTGCTTATTGTCGTACTTTAATATTCGGGACCGCGTAGGGGACAGGGCCCTATCCCTGTCTATCTTGGTATTAACAAACCGCAAATGGTAAATGCGGCATGTACAAGTGCTTTATATATCGTTCTAGCTATGAATGCACTGTGTACACGTTATTCTGCTTCACTACGCGGGTTCCATTTTGGGAGCAGTGGCCATCTTGTCATTGCCCTCACATAGGCTATAATGGAGTAAATACGGGCCTCACAGTACATGGGCTTTCCCTCTGACTTCTCTGTGACCTGGGCAGCTGGCTCTGCTGCCCCAGGTCAAACCGGTCTCACGAGCTCCCCTTCCTCCGTCCACCTGTGATTAGCATCAGGGCTTGACCCGTCATAAAACCCTTTCATTCTATACAATCCCCCGGCTAATCTCTTCCACACCTGCTTGTTCCTGCTTTATGACTTGTTTCCCAAAACAGGAGATGCTCATGTTTATTGGGGGGTCTATTGACATCAAATATGGGATCTGAACCTTACTGTGTAAATCATTGTGGGCTGGCCGAACTGGAATGTGGGATGGTCATCATGACTCTGCTTTTTCGTTTGTAATGTATACTTATAATGGCCATATCGTAAACCAAGGAATGTGTGCCTGGAGCATGATATTTTGTACTTAAGGAGAAGCCCGTTCCTATGATTTTCAGCAGTCTCCTGAGAACATACACGCTGTTGTACTTCTAGGATACCTGTAATTGGTCTGCAGCCAATAAATGAATCTTTGACTTCACCCAGAAGACTCTGTGTTTCTGTAGGTCTGGAACAGGGTGAACCCAGAAGTCATAGGGTGTGTGCCCCTGCACCGCTGGGTCTAAAATACCCAGTACTTCAGTTTGGCGCCCAACTCGGGACGATTTCAGCGGTACCAGTCCAAGCCAGAGGTTCGTGAGGAGCTTCGTGTGGAAATTCCGGAGGAAGGCCGCCACTTCATCGACCCCTGCATGTCGACGTGGTCCGAAAGTCTTTTCTGCGAGGTTCTCCGCGTCCCGACGGCTACGAAGGACTGCTGCCCTGATTAATCGACCTGTTTTGGACCCTTGACGAATTTGAGAGAGCGAAACAATCGAGAGAGTCTTCTGGTGACGCCATCGATCAGCAATATTCAGTTAAGTATAAGTGGAGCGTCTCCTATTTGTTTTTGGTATCCTTCGGGATCGTTTGATTTGGTAATTTGGTACTTTGGAGTTTGCAAACGCCAAAGCCAGAGGACTCGTGTATTCACGAGAATATCGTAATCGATAATCCTTTGACGTTTGGATCTAGACTAGTGAGCAAAGATGCCTGGTTCTGGACTATTTGGTAGATTATTCTGTTTGGGTTGTGGAAAGGATTTCCAGCTAGAGGAATCATGTCCGGTTCCTCCGGTTGGAACTCCAACTTATGAGCTCTATGTAAAACATGGCGTAAGCCCCATTGCATATAACGAAGTGTGGATCCACTACACCAGGAAAGATGGTGTTTTAAAATGGCCCCAAAATGGTAGTTTTGATACCGATATTTTAGATAATTTGGAAATTAAATTGTTTAAGAAGAAAGCCCGGCCGGCGATGTTTGACTCTTTCCGCTTATGGCGAAAGGAAGCCAAACAAAAGGAAATTAAGTTAGCGAAAAAGAATAAGAGAGAGAAAGGTATGACAGTAATGCAAGCAGCTGTACAATTTAAAGACAATGAAGAGGAGCAGATGAGTGAGCAATTGCATAGGCAGCGCAAGTTAGGGATTGACAAATGTTACCCAGCCTTACCACATTCTAAGCAGAATGAGTTAGAAGAAAAGGAGAAAGATCCCCTGATGTCACATTTGTTGAGTTCGCCACCCCCGTATGCTCAAAATGCCACGGCGCCTCCCCAGCTTGTAAATATGCCACCTCCAGTGAATATACTGCAAGCCTTGCCGCAACCGCCAGTTGCTTTGCAGCCGGCTCTTATCCATGTAGCGCAGCCCTCTCAAGGACCGCCAGTTGTGCTTCCAACTGCCCCCGCACTTCCTGCGACTTTGCCTAATACAGCAGCTGCCTCCCCTGACACTCTTCCTTCCACCACTCCAGTACCTGTCTCTACATCCTCTTTTCTTCCCTCTGTTTTTCCCCCTGTTCTCGCCTCAGCTTCTCCTTCAGCGCGACAGCGCTTAGCTAATGTGGTTACTACATTAATGTCTCCTCTCTTTGAGTCATCTGGTGCGACTCCTGGTTTACAGCGTAAGCAATTGCGTAGCCAATTGCCTAACCCCGATGAGAAAAAGGTAATAGATAACATGGCGCGTAGATGGATTGTTTTCCCTTCACTGTATGATGTGGAATCAGTTGTCAACGTTTTCCATCAGTGGGATGCCCCAAAACAGAGATATGTGTTTGAGAAAATGTGCGAAATTCTCTGTGAGGAATTGGAGGATAGTGTTAAAAATCCGAACCCGCAGGAATTGTGTAGAGTGAGGTTCGATTTTGGAACTGGTATAATTGTGGACCGCGGAGTAGATAAAGCAGTTGCGGTTGTATTGTCCTTTAGGAATGATGATTGCCAACAGTCATTGTTTGAACAAGATGTCCTTGTGGGGAAAAAGGTAAAAGCACGACAATACCCTATGAGAGAAGTTCCCCCGGTATGGAAGGAAGCGGTTGCAGCTGCCGGTGGTAACCCCGCTGTGGCAGCGCATTTCCAGCGTGTTTGGGTGCATGTTCCATGGAAGCGCTCTGAGGTGTTAGCGCTTAAGCAGTCCTTGCCTGATCCCCGTAAAAACCCAGCAGGTTATTATAAAGAGTTGTCACAGACGGCAGGGTCATGCGTTATGAATCTGGCCGACATAGACATGTTGTTTGGTAATGTTGTTCCACAGCCTCTATGGGGATCAATTCGTAATGTAGATCACAATGCAGAACTAGGGGATACATGGGCTAACATTGTTGCTGCTGATGCTAGACAAACTGGTGGTGCGAAACCAGAACCTTTAGTAGCTGAACTGCCTGGTAGAATCATCACGTATATGAAGACAATAATGCCTGCGATGCGCGTAAATTGGGACAAGTTATCTACATGCAAGCAGAAGAAAGATGAGACAGTGTCAGACTTCTTTACTAGGTTTGAAGAAACATTTATTGACCACAGTGGGCAGGATATGAGTACTGAGGGTGGCCAACGGTTATTTGTGGATAAGTTTGTGCAGAATTTACTTCCTGATCTGTGTAAAAAGTTAAAAGATTCAGAAAGTTCTTGGGCTGTTTCTTCTTCAGCGCAAATACTGGCTACTGCACAGTATTATGAGAATAGAGATAAGGACGAGAAAGATAGAACAGAAAAGAAAACGAAGGAACTAAAGACAAAGGTCCTTTTACAGCAGGCCTATCCGCCACGTGGAGGTCAGAATAATTATAGGCAACCCCAAGGTGTCTATCACCAACCCCAACAGTTTCAAAACAATCAGCAAATGAATGGGTATTACCAACCACGTGTCCCTGTAGGTCCCAACCAATGTTCATACTGCAAAGAGGAAGGTCATTATAAATATAGTTGCCCTAAATTAATGCAGCGGAACGGTAATGCGTATGGCGCAAGAGGTAGGGGTGGTCAGCAAGCTCCTAGAGGCAGAGGGCGTGGAAGTGTTCCCCAGAACGCGCGTCCTCTGCCGCCTCAAAGTACCATCAATAGCTTTGATCAGCAAGCTAACGCGATTAGTAATACGGCCCAGTATTATAATAATGATTATTATGGAGAGGACGGTGATGCAGAAAATAATGATTACTAGGACAGCCATAGACAGAGAGAGGGAGTTGTTTCAGTGCCAGTGGATCAGAGTGGACCGTATGTTGAGGTGACTACAGCAAATGTAACGGAGCCTTTTCTGCTAGACACTGGTGCTGCAAAGAGTTCAATCATGCATTCAAAACTCCCTGGCGCACCTTTGTCTGGCGATATAAATGTTTCGGTAGGTTTTTCTGGCGCCCCAGTTAGGAACCCGATTTCTAGTCCCATGCCACTTTCTGTTGGACCTTGCGAGCTGAAAGCACCCCTGATCCTAACAACAGGTTGTGGTGAGAATTTGCTGGGATTAGACTTGTTGAAAAGATTGCACGCTACACTGTATTGTTCTCCTTCAGGAGTACAACTTACATTAGGCAAGAAAGTAATTTCCCCAATGTACTTGTCTAAAAATACAATGCCGCCTGAATTGTCATCCCTTTCGGATGCCCTTTGGGCTACTGGTCCCAATGATGTGGGCCTCTTGGAGATACCGCCATATGTGGTGACTTTAAAGGCTAATGTCAGACTGCCACGTATTCCCCAGTACAAGATCTCTAATGAAGGCCAGAAAGCGTTGTTAGACATTGTCAGCGACTTGATTAATAAGGGTGTGATTGAAGAGACAAGAGGCAACGTTTGCAATAGTCCGATTTTACCTGTCTTAAAACGAACGGATCCTTCACAGCCACCTGTTTACAGATTTGTGATCGATCTCAGAGAGGTTAATAAGATTGTTGTGCCACAGTTTCCGGTTGTCCCCGATATAACTGCCTTGTTAACGATGATTCCAGCCTCTGCTGCATGGTTTTCAGTGATTGATTTAAAGAATGCTTTCTTTAGCATCCCAATTGCAGAAGAGAGCAGAGATATTTTTGGTTTTAGTCTGGGAGGCCGAAGCTTCCGCTTCAAACGCGCTCCCCAGGGCTACTGTGAAAGTCCATCAATATATAGTCAAGCTTTAAAAGCGCAGCTTGATGCACTTGTTTTACCTAGTGGCGCTATCCTGATTCAGTACGTGGACGATTTACTGATCGCTGCGGATACTGAAAAGATCTGTAAAGAAGCCACATTGTCACTGTTGCGTCATTTATCTGCTTTCCATCACAAGGTGTCTCTCTCTAAGCTGCAATATTGTCGACAAGAAGTGACCTACTTAGGTCATCTCTTATCGAAGGAGGGAAGGAAACTGACCCCAGAAAGAATTCAAGCCATTGCACAGTTGAGTGTGCCAAGAACACAGAGAGAAGTGCGTGCTTTCTTGGGCATCACTTCATACTGTAGGCATTGGATCCCTAGTTTTTCTTTGTTGGCAAAACCTTTGTTAGCCTTAACATGCAAAGACACACCGAATCCTATCCCATGGTCTGAAGAGTGCCAGAAAAGTTTTGTGGAATTGCGTAATGCATTATGTTCGGCTCCTGTGTTGGGTACCCCTGACTACAGTAAGCCTTTTACATTGTATGTTCACGAGAAAGATGGTTGTGCGTTATCAGTGTTAACACAGCCTTTTGGCGACAGACCGCGCCCATGCGCATATTTTTCATCAACCTTGGACCCTGTAGCGAGGGCATTGCCAAGCTGTCTGAGAGCGACAGCTGCTGCAGCGATGTCTATCCGACAATCTGCTGGTTTGGTAATGGACAATACATTGATTGTTATGGTTCCACACGCAGTAGACACATTATTAAATAGGACCAAGACACAACACTTGACTAGTGCGCGATTATCAGGTTATGAGCTTACACTGTTAGCAAATCACATACACATAAAAAGATGCAATACGCTGAATCCAGCCACATTGTTGCCAATTCCAGCAGACTCAGATGAGATTGAGCAACATGACTGTCTGTTCAGAACAGAAGAAGAGACGAAAGGGAGAGTGGATCTCAAAGATACTCCCCTGACTGAGTGTGATGGCACTTTATGGGTAGATGGTTCATGTTTCAAGCTCCCTAATGGTGACACGACTGCTGCATATGCTATCACGACTTTACACACGGTCGTGGAAACTGCACGAGTGCCACATAATTCGGCCCAAGCAGCAGAATTAATCGCCCTCACGAGAGCATGTGTGTTGTCTGAAGGAATGAGAGTAAATATATACACAGATAGCCAGTACGCCTTTGGCGTGGCTCATAATTTTGGGCGTTTGTGGAAAGAGCGTGGGTTCCTGACGTCGCATGGAGCTAAAATTCAGAATGGCAAGTTGGTGAATGATCTCCTTGAGTCACTGACCCTACCGTTGCAAGTTGCGATCATGAAATGCAGTGCGCACAGGAAAGTCACAGATGATGTTGGACGTGGGAATGCGTTTGCTGATGAGACCGCGAAAGAAACAGCACAGAATGTGAAGACTAGAATGTATGTTGCAGGCCCCGCAAGATGGGTTAATGATGTGGGAATGTGTGAGAACACAATAGAGAGTGTGAAGTCGCTTCAAGCTGAAGCCACAGAGGAAGAGTTAAGCAAGTGGAGAGAAAGTATGGGTAAGTTGGATGAGAATGGTTGTTGGATTGATCTGACAGAACATAGGCGATGGTTGTTGCCTGATGCATATGTGCTTCCAGTGGTTACTATGGCACATGGAATGGCACATATCAGTACGAAAGGTATATGCAAGTTGTTGGCTCCAGTATGGCAGAATGCTGGGATTCCCAAGTGTGCAGAGAATGTGGTCAAGAATTGCATAGTATGTTTGAAGTACAACCCTGGTAGGGGAACCCCAACTCCAGCTGGTCACTTTGCACCCCCATCATGTCCATTCGAAGTTTTGCAGCTGGACTTTATTCACATGGAAAGATGCAACAACCTGAAATATGTACTGGTGGTTGTTTGTGCTTTCTCAAAATGGATAGAGGCTTATCCTCTGAAAGATAACACTGCCCTATCCACAGCCAAAGCCCTTGTGAAGGAATTTTTCCCTAGGTTTGGGATGCCAAGAATGGTGTGGTGTGATAATGGAAGTGAGTTTGTGGGTAAAGTGATGAAGAATGTATGTGAAGGGCTAGGGATAAAGCAGAAGTTCCATGCTGCAAATCACCCCCAATCAGCTGGATTAGTAGAACGCTACAATGGAGCCTTAAAGCTCAAGCTGGCCAAAATCCAGGCGAGCACCGGTCTTAAATGGCCTGACGCTCTGCCTCTAGCACTCCTGTCCACCAGAATGACCATACACTCACGAGTGGGACTTAGCCCTTACGAGGTTGTCTTTGGCCGTCCGGCCAACGTATGGGGTGTACCGAGGCCTACGAAGTTCAGTGAGATAGAGCATCCAGTACTGCTTGATTACCTGTATGATTTGACTGTTAAACTGCGTGTTTTGCACCAACAGGTACATGATACTCTCCCTCAAGCCTCTGAAACTCCTGGACACCCTATCAACCCTGGTACGTGGGTGCTAGTCCGAAATTTCCAGCGCAAGAGCAACGACGAGCCTCGCTGGATCGGCCCTCATCTTGTTCTTCTTTCGACAAGATCAGCAGTGCGAGTAAAAGGGAAGAAACACTGGATCCATGGTACCCACTGCAAAGTAGTCCCCTTGCCTCTGCCATATGACCAGTGGGTCAAGGAGGGTATCGCCGACTCTGAGACGGACACTGTGCCTCGTTTTGTACCATTCAGTGACGCACGCATAAAAGACACAGTTTCAGACCAAGAGAGTGACAATATTCTGCAGGAAGCTGTGCCACCATCAAATCGACTGGACACCACTGAGCCTGAACTTTTGTTTCAAGACCAAACAGCACCTGGCCGTCTCCGCTATAATTTGAGACCTAGGCCCATGGACAAATAAAGATTTCCTCACTATTTCCTTTTTAACATTTTTGCTCTCCCATCTGAAGGACTTTCTTGATTTTTGTTTTTCGAACCACCATCCGGGTTCTGCCGCAGGGTCGCGGTGCCAAGACTTTGGGGTACAGGCCGAAGACGCTAGGTCAACGGTTCTGGTGGGTCTAGGGCGTTTCCCTGGACTGACAGGCGTTCTCCTTAGCAGAAGAAACTCATCCACCGCGAGCGGCCCGAGTAGAGGATGGAGTTTTTTAAGATGGAGAGACCGATTGAGGAAATGAACTTTAACGCAAGGATATGTAAAATTATGAAAAGTAAATGTTTTGTCTTTTTGTGCCTTTTTACACTGTGTAGCATAATAATGTTTATTGTAGGATTTGTGTTTTTCTCCGCTCAAAAGCCCATTGCACCCACTGAACAGCCTATACCTCTTTCTACTGCCTCCTCTCACTCTTTTCACCCTTTGCCTGAGCACGAACAGACCAGACGATCAGAGTTCGTAAATAACTCGTTTATCCAGCTCTTGCACCAGCACCAACTGGTAATGAATACGACCAATTGCTGGGTGTGTGGGTTAATGCCACATACCATTAACAAGGGTATTCCCTACCTGGTGCTGCCGTATAGTTACAATGGATCGTCATGGGCATTCCAGACCATGTTTCTCTATGCTCTAGATACATATTCCCCTCGCCAACCGCGTTCCATCAGACCTATCACCACTAATAAGGCTTTGATAAAAGGAGTTGCCGATATGAGTAGGGATATCGATGCATACTCATCCATTCCCAAAGAAGAGTTGAGACCTTATGTAGGATGGAACGCGACGGGGTATAGTATTAGTCTGGCTGAAAGACAGCGAAAAATCTCATCTCCAATCTGGGACGTACCCCACATGGGTCGGTTCTGCTTACAGGGTAATGGTCAGAATCCTAGAGCTCAACTGGGAAGAAGTGACTGTACTGAAACGTACACCTTCCCGTCGCAGTTTTCCCCTGCGTTTTTGGCTGCCAAGGGCACATATTTCATCTGTAATGACCGAGCATATACATGGCTGCCCCCTGATTTCTCGGGCACATGTTATATTGCGAACTTGCTACCGCCGACATTTACTGCTGCCTCTGACTATCACAAGACCAGAGTTGTGAGAGGTGTGATTAGTAAGGAGGATACTGCCGGTCAGGAAGCGGGAGACTTCTTCTTGGGTTTCCTGCCGTTTTGGGGACCTATGGTCAATAGTAGGAACCTGAGACAACTGACTCGTGTGGTTGAATCCACTGTCAATGTAACGGCTGGTGCCCTTAGTAATCTGACGGCTGAGCTCCAAGCGGATCGCCTTATGACTCTGCAGAACCGCATGGTTCTAGACGTTATTCTTGCAGACCGCGGTGGGGTATGCAAGGTCATCCAATCCAGTTGCTGCATTTTCATACCAGATAATGTTCCAACAGTGTATCAAGCCATCTCCAAACTCCATAAAATATCTGAATCCATACACGTGGATAAGGGAGATTGGTCACTGGTGGGGTGGTTCTGGGAATTGATATCTGCCTGGGGTTGGAAAGTTCTGATGGTCATTGGAATGATCTTAGCCATTCTTTTCCTGTTCTGTCTGTGCATACAGTGTGCTCCTGCGATATGTGGCCTCTGTGCTACCTTATGTGTAAGGAAACCTGTATCGAGGGACGAACTAAGTAATAGGATGATGCTACAGCAACATCTCCATGACTTTGCGGACATTGACCTAGACTCGGATTAAGATGAGTATAGTGATTGCCTATGTAAGGGCAAAAGGAGGGTCTGTCGTACTTTAATATTCGGGACCGCGTAGGGGACAGGGCCCTACCCCTGTCTATCTTGGTATTAACAAACCGCAAATGGTAAATGCGGCATGTACAAGTGCTTTATATATCGTTCTAGCTATGAATGCACTGTGTACACGTTATTCTGCTTCACTACGCGGGTTCCATTTTGGGAGCAGTGGCCATCTTGTCATTGCCCTCACATAGGCTATAATGGAGTAAATACGGGCCTCACAGTACATGGGCTTTCCCTCTGACTTCTCTGTGACCTGGGCAGCTGGCTCTGCTGCCCCAGGTCAAACCGGTCTCACGAGCTCCCCTTCCTCCGTCCACCTGTGATTAGCATCAGGGCTTGACCCGTCATAAAACCCTTTCATTCTATACAATCCCCCGGCTAATCTCTTCCACACCTGCTTGTTCCTGCTTTATGACTTGTTTCCCAAAACAGGAGATGCTCATGTTTATTGGGGGGTCTATTGACATCAAATGTGGGATCTGAACCTTACTGTGTAAATCATTGTGGGCTGGCCGAACTGGAATGTGGGATGGTCATCATGACTCTGCTTTTTCGTTTGTAATGTATACTTATAATGGCCATATCGTAAACCAAGGAATGTGTGCCTGGAGCATGATATTTTGTACTTGAGGAGAAGCCCGTTCCTATGATTTTCAGCCGTCTCCTGAGAACATACACGCTGTTGTACTTCTAGGATACCTGTAATTGGTCTGCAGCCAATAAATGAATCTTTGACTTCACCCAGAAGACTCTGTGTTTCTGTAGGTCTGGAACAGGGTGAACCCAGAAGTCATAGGGTGTGTGCCCCTGCACCGCTGGGTCTAAAATACCCAGTACTTCATTATTCTCGCCTGCTGTGTGTGTCGCGGGTCTGGCGGTGCTTATCCTTGCTTTCCTCATCGCGAATGGGCTCATCGCACGTTTTTTTGTGTTGTGGTTTGTGTTTTTATCTCCATCGAGATGGTTGTATCGCGGACATTGGCCGCGATTTCGGCAGACTATCGCATGGTACCGCCTTGTTGTGAATTCCACGTTGACACGGAGTTATTTTGCCGCTATAGGCTGCGATGTGTAAAGTTGCGTTAGGATTTTTTGGTGATGTTTAGCACACATTCGTGTGATTATCCCCCCAAGTCCGCGCACTGATGCTCCATCCCGCAAATGTGCGCTTAATATTATCAGTTTATCTGAATGTAAGCTATGGAACAAGTCGTGTTTAAACGTATATGTTCTCATCAATGTGTTGAAATGTCCCCAGCTAACAATGTGTGTGTCATCAAGGACATCCCTTTACTCTACTTGATCCACCTGTCATTAGGCCCTTGAAAACTGAGTGAAGTTGAAGAGATGGCTAATTTGGAAAGAGCTATGTCTGCATGGTATATTGGGAAATGCCCAGGGGGAAAAACAGGTTCCCAGGATCTGGCTATGAAGATGTTTTACCTAGACCCATATTGCACCGATTCAGTCATAATATTTTCAGGAGGGTTTGGAGAAGCTGAAAGGGAGTAAAGGGGCTTTTAAAGAGAAACTCCTGAAATATTCAGCTGATACTGAGTCCTGCGCAGTATCCTATATGAAAGCATGGACGAATCTGTGCACTGTTTAATTTGTAAAGAAAATGACAGGGACCCAATATTTTTCATAGCAGCCTACCTTCAGGGTTGCCAAGTGCTAGGTAAGGCTGTCTAGGCTTCATTCGACCCCATGCCTCTTTCTTCCACCAACCTAGACTTCCTGTATATTTATCCCACTCTTGCAGAACTTTTACTACATCTGTTACTATTTTCCTATCTTTCACTTCTTCCTTCTTTCTCCATGTTTGCCTTCCTCTCTCTTGCTCTGGGTCAAAGTCTCATGATGAAGAATAAGTCATGGTTCCTGGAAATGGGTGATGGTGCGCACCTCCTACAACCTCCTGCACAAATAAAGCACTGTCCCCGTGAGAGAATTATTTGCTGCTTCTGTTGATGGATCCTCCATTATTTCACCAATGAAAATTCAATACTTACTCTGCAGCATACCAAATATTTTCTCTGGGCTACATGTGGATAGTCCAGCACTGTACGTGGGCAGCTAATTAGACACTTCACTTGACCTCATTTACTGTAGAACTTGGGGAGGTTTGGTACAGCGCTGAGATTCTACAAATCATTAAAAAAAAAGAAAAATTGTGACCCACATTATTTTATCTTTTTTTAGGTTCTTCTGAATAATTGAGTGAACAGAACCATGTATGAGGTAGGCATTTGCAAATTTGATGACCTTCAACACTGGATGTAGTCCAAGGGCGGAGAAACCTTGGATGTCCCTGGATGGCTTATCAGCTGTCAGGGTTAGATGTTCCTCAGACTGTGCATAGATGGCTCTGAGGGGACAGCTTTGAGCTACAAGATGACTGGAAGGAAGAAACTGCAACACGGAAAGTATTGTATATTGAAATGTATTTATATAGCATTTACTACCCCTGACGAGGCGTTGAACCGCTTTTCGGTGAGTAGCAATCTACTCTGGAACCCAAAAGGATTAGTGGTGGATTGGTATAAGTAAATATGAGTATAGTATTTGTACAGGGAGGTATGAGTTAATTTGAGCTGAGGACATGTTAGTCTGTGTGTTGGATTGAATAGATTAATGGAGGAATAGAAGAGGGAAGCTAACCAGAAGTGTTAATTGGGAGATCATAGTAGTAAGTTGCTGTCTGGGATAAGTAAAGGAGAGATGGAGGAGATAAGCTGCTAATAGTAGCTTAAGAAACACATATTTAGCATTGGTGCTACTAATCAATATGAGTGTGAACACCTACATAAATTGTAAAACTGTAGGGTTTCGGCCCATACACTTTGCAACCCAACCCCTCTGGAGATCACCTGATTGAGCTGGTCTGTCTGACCCTGATCTCATCTAATGTGTTGGTTTCAGTTGCCTTTCTACCTACAATAATCACAGACAGCATCCACAAAAGACTGGTCAGCTGGGCAGGACTGGGAACCCAAAGCAGCCCTGGCAATTTTGTAGGGCCAGTCTCGGGGATGATGGACAGGGTTGGTGCAAGTCTGAAGCACTGCTGCTTTTGTTACTGGGGCCGATATTGCAGCACCGCTGCAAAACCGGCCATCAGTAACAAAAAAACGACCCCCCACTGCTTCAAAACCGGACCCCAGTCTCCAGGGAAAACACCCGAGGCCCACTACGGCCAGTCCGGCCCTGCAGGCCAGGCATTCTATTTCTTATATACAATTAATATTTAGCAATTGAGGTTGTTTTTCTTGCAAGAAACTTCAGTTGCATACAAACTCTGAAATAATTTGAATTACATTTAGCATCATCACCAGAAATACCTTCAAAGAAAGATGGCTGCTGCTGCTAGTCTGGAAACTCAAGCTCACTATAGTGCTTTTTGGATTTGTTAAAATATTCTAATTTAGTTTAATAATCTAAATAGTCCACTACACACTGAGACACACACATCTCAAAGCCCCAGCCCCAGATCCACCCAAAAAAAACGACCTTATTTCATCTCAAAACCCAAGAAGGGAATTGCAGGTGAAAAACAAAGAAGAAAAATGCCTTGATACGGATTTTCACTTTCAGTGTGAGGTTAATCCCAATAGAAATTCTAAGTAGGGTGCAAAACCGGAAGTCGAAGATAGGTTTAGGTCCAATTTGTTGTTCTGAGCTCAGCACAAAGCCGGATAAAAATGTCCCAATTAATTACCAGTAATCTTCATTACTCCAAGTCCAGGTCTTTCTTCTCGCAGTCCTTGGATTTCCTCACTTCCCAAAAACTGGCTACTCCTCTGCTAGATTGACTACTGCTTAGAACTTCCCCCTTTCCCCAAGTGTATGGACAGAACTGGCATAAGGTGTGCCAGCCATACTAAGGGTTTCTAAAAGGTATAGCAAGACTAGACATCCTCTTTGCCCGATCAGGAAAGTATCAGCAACAATCTAATGGGAGCTGGAATCAGTGATAAGGCAAGAGTCCAATCCCTAACAGGTATGTATCCAGGCCCACCCCAACTGCCTATGCTAAACTTTTGCCTAATATGATGACAATTTCTCTCTCTTCCTTTATTCTCTCTTGCTTTCTTCCTAGAGTTCCTTCGCTCTTTCTCGCTATTCCTTCCTTGCTTCCTTTCTTTCTGCTGGTCCTCTTTTCATCCTGACCCCTACACTCTCTCTTCCAACCACTGAGCAGACTAGTAGGTACTATGGTCTTCCAAATAGTAACAGGAGGTTCTGAGGGAAAAAATTCAAACTTCATCTACATATCATTAGCTACACAGTTTCTGGTTTTCTCAATTCACCTCGTTTTTGCCCAGGATTTTTTAATCGTAAAAGATTGATAAATTAATGAAACATTGAGCTCTGCAGAGTCCCTGAAAAAAAAAGATCCAGGCGGGGTTTTAGGATGAATAACAGTCTGTGTCTGAAGAAATTCTTCTCTGAACGTCGCACATGGTGATAGATTTAATTTCAAGGATTTCAAAAACCAGCGAGAGAAAGGGAGCATTCATTTGTAAAGATTGGAATCTTCGACATTAATTAACTTTCAAGGACCGCAGCAAAGGATGCTGCTATTGTTCTGCGACGTACATATTTAGTTTGATTATAGATGCAAAATTATGATACCCTTAAGCGATTCTGAAGTCAACTACAAGGGCATACTGGTTTATCTGGAATTAACTGTTTGTGTCCTGAACGTCAATTCTTATAAATGAGATTATAAAGTTTAACTGAAAAGAGGAAAAGAATAAAATGAGATCCATGTCTTAAAAACATACCTAATATTTTCATAGATTTTCAACAGCTTCGGGCAAAATAGACTTTTTCCAATTAGTGCGCTACACACTCACTATAGATAAAACATTGTCCGGCCTTTTTCAGTAAATTGATACCACCACTAGGGGGCTCCCCAACACTGCTGCTTTATCTTACCTTAAGAAAGCAGCAGCCTAAAGAATTGAGTTTGGGTATGGCAGGCCGAAATAGCTCTCCAGCCTATCAGGAACAACATGATATAAGACCTTATCATAAAACCCGCCCTTGACAGCGTCTCATATGTAGGACAATATTAAACCATGCTATGTCTCAGCTGTCTCAGACTGAAACCTGATTTCTGTGTGGGAAGCCTAACATGACATATATTGTGGGCACAAGAAACGTGTCTAATTTTGACTTGGTTGAATGTTTTGTCAATGTGTACCTTAACAGTTTAAAAAGTGTGACAGTAGTGGATGAATAACATGCTTCTTTCATGTACCCCTAGGCTTGCGCTCTACATTCTCCGTTGTTTATTTCTCCTGCGTGCCAAACATGGAAATCACAACTATGGTATATTCATGGCTATAGCTGAGCTAGGGATAATGAGTGGGCATGGGAAATGAAAGGATGTCTATAGACCAGGGGTCTCCAACCTTTTCTGTAGTGAGAGCTACTTCTGCTCAAGGAAAGTCTTCCCGAGCTACTAGCAAATTTTATACCTGTAAAATAGTGACTACACTATGACCACCCAAAGCAAGATTTTCAGTAGCTACCACCCAAGTATACCAAGTGCGGTTACCAGCAGAAATGCTGGGAAAAAGTCCTTCAATATTAAATGCCTTCCCTTGACTTATGAAGTAGCATTCAAATCTTGACATGCCCAGTGGCACAAAGGACATAAGCACAGCAGTACGTCTCCCCAGCTCAGCTTGAATTATCATTCACCAGTTTCTGAAAATGCACATTTTTCTATCTAATACTACTTTCCACTGTGGGCAAACAAACTCAATTTTCTAGAAGAAACCCCATTTTTGAAAACTAAAACTGCCTTTAAAATATCAGTTTTCGAGAAATGCACAGTCTCAAAACATCAGCTTGTCATTATCATCATGTACTCCCATGTACAAATGCCTCATATGGACAGACTACTTTGAATTCCCGGGTATTACAGTCTTATGCCATGGATGCTCACCATTGGTATAGGAAACAATGGTCCTAGGCTTCTTTAAAGCTATAATTCAGTTATGAAAAACATTCATAAGTCAAAGGGCATCCGCTACATATAGAATTAGCATTGTATCATTAATGTACCACCATATTCTTTACAATGCAAACAAGTATATCCTCAAAAGACACAAAGGCCCAAAATATCGCTCCAATTGTTTTTTTGTTTTTGTTTTTTTTTTTAAACAAACTTTATTAGGTCACAGAACAAAATGCAGTCAATCCCCGTCCCCCATAGTCCTCCCCCCAGCCAAATCAGGACATCTTGCAATAAGCACCCCAGCACATAAGCTACATCTGTACAGCATTCACCCCAATAATGTCCGTGCTACTAGGTAGTGCATCCACAGGAGTAATCCACCATGAGTGTGCGAGACAGCCAAAATACCCCCCACCCCATCTCCCAACCTCCCCCCCAACGAGCCCCTCCTCCCTACCCACCAAAATATCGCTCCAATAGTGACTGTTTATTATTTAATCACTTTTATAACAGATCACCATATTCAATGCTCCAAATAGAGAAAGAGGTTGCTCTAAGGGGAGTGTGAAAAAGGAAAGTGTTTGTGAGGTAGGACAGATATAAAGGAGGGGAATCCAAAAGGCAAATTCAATAACCAATCAATTACACATTCTGGTATCCTTAGTAAAACTGGTTGTGGTTCATAGTGGCACCAGTTGTACAGATAGGCCTGTCCCTTATGGATTTACAAATATTCATTTCATGATTTTCTGATGATGCACAGAGAACATTCATCTGTGAAAAGGCAGGCTGGGATGATATCAGGTACAGGCCCACTGGGGGAGAGTGTCGACGTTTCGACCCTGGTCCAATGAGAGTAATTTATATCCTCTGCAGGCGGGTCTTCCTCAAGACAGGGGGAGGGGAGGCAACCTAGGGTGAGTTACAGTCAGGATACAGCCCCTGAGGAAGAAGGATCAGGGATAAGACCACATATCAGTCATGAACATTAATATGCCAGGAATAGGTACATATAGGCCAGTCATGCTCAGAGTAGGTCTATGATGGCTGCCAGCATACCACAACTAGACCAAAAATACTAAAATAGTCAAGGATGACCATAATTATGCCATTGGCACTATTATGTCAGGAATGGACACAATTATGCCAAATATAACACTCTTATGATGGGGCTAGCATATATATTTGGTGGTTCTTGGCAAAAGGCATAGTTTCAAGAAGCAATAGTGTTTATTATGGGCACACACATAAATGTTGATGAATCTCTTAATTTTCTCTGGTCTGGATCATACCCTGTTCTCCTCAGGTCTTGAGCTGATCATGCATCTAACTGACACATTTTCACTCTGACTGCTGCAGTCCCGCACTTTGGTGGGTCAGCACTGATTACAGCTCAGGCTACTGCTGCCATACTTTTTTGATGGTGCACTGTTCACACACATGTTGTGACTGATAAAGGAGGGACTGCAACATGGTCAATCTCCTTGTGGCTTCATTATATTGAGATTGGATACAGACTGTCATGTAGCATTTCCAATAAGCCGGAACAGTGTGTGTTTGAGTGTTAGTATGAGTTACTGTGATAAGTTTGGCTGGCTGTCACTCTTAGGGTCTTGAGATGATCAGTGCTGCCTTCTTTAATAGGCACCTACTCTGAAATTGATACTGGGCTTGACTTCACCTCAGAGAGCTACTTTGAAGGTCCTGGTGAGCTACCAGTAGCTCCCGAGCTACTCGTTGGAGACCCCTGCTATAGACTATTAGCCCTGGGGCCAATTAATGATAGCACCAAATATTTCGTCCTACAGCCAGCTCAATGGGAATATATCCCTATCTAAAGTATTGGAAAAATATACCCAGCAAAAAGAAAAATGACCCAAAAAACAATGTTGTGAATATGGTCAGAGACAAGGCAACACCAGGCATGATATAGCCTGCTAGGAGGAACTCCCTACTAAAAGTGATCATGGCAATGCAGACTGCTTCTTCCAAAGAGAATGCAAATGTTGTGGCAACGCTTATAGAAGCCAGATGAGCTGAGCTGCACCCCTCTCAAATATGTTGCACGAATTTGCAAACATCCTGTTATGATGTTGAAACATAATTCTTATGGAGGCTAGGACAGCAAGAGAAACACTCATGCACCCCTGTGGTGCTTTTTAGAGACTGAGGGAAGAAGCAGGGAAAAACTGCAATTCAGACCGCAGGACGACCAGAGATTCCTCCAGAATAGCTATGTGGCTTTCCTGTTTTTCCAGAAACATGCAGGATATGGTAAACACACACACACTCTCAACATGACACGTTACCTACAATAATGCAGGAGCATCCATCAAAGCACGCATACGTCTTATAAGTGGACATTACCATGCCCACAACAGACTACATCTCTAATCACATCCTACATCCAAAACATCCAACAGCACATGCAAGACAACATTTTGCACATCTAGATAGCATATCTACCCTGATTATTGAAAATGTTGAAAAGTGTGGCTAAAGGTAGACAAGGCAGTTGCTGAAGTTTGCTGAACAACTGTTATACCTGTACATCTATCTGTACATCTATCTGTTTGCAACACATAAATGAACTCTACTTCAAGATGACTTAGCTGATAGGGATGGGGGGAAGTTTTCCCTTCTGATCCTACAAGACTTACTAGAAAGAGTGGACACAGTTAATTTTCACCTACTGCTAAGCTGGCTGAAATCAAAGGCTTTGATATCAGAGGCTACACGTAGTTCTATGTTTAATTTGTGCTTGAGGTTTGCAGGTGGTGGAGCCCAGCACTCATTTTTGAGGACTAATTTTAATTTATCATCATCAAACTTTTACCCAGAGCAAGACAAAGGAAGAAAGAAGGAGGAGATGAAAAGTAGAAAAACAGTGACAAAAAGGAGGGGTTGAAATCAACCATCAAGAGTGAGATGAAAAGGCATAAAGTGTAGTTTGGTGGGAAAAACAGTTATGTGGTGGTCTCAAGACAAGGCAGGCGAGGTATTCATGGGATAAAGAGAGAGGAAGTGCTATTTGGAAGAAGGAGGAGCATTATAGGCTTGTTTATCAATTATAAATTAGGTTATGCTGATGCCCTGCTGGGATAGCTCCCATTATTCCAACGTATCCACCCGGAGCTTGTACAGAATGCCATGATGCAATCGAAACTAAATATCGGGAAATCTGACAGCAACTCCAAAGTCTTTGCACTGTTCTCTTGCTGCTTAACATTGTCTTTAAATTTCTTTGCCTGATGTTTAATGGACCAGCATCATCTTACCGTCATGAGAAGATCTCCCAAGACATGGACTGTCTGTATCCAAAATAAGGTTCTTCTGGAGACTGCAGTGCACCCTTCCATTCATAGTGTATAGAATGCAGTAAAGAGCTTTTTTACTATGAGTAATTCCCAGGTCCAGGAAAAATAAATTGTAGCTGTTTTACTAGGTTGATTACATATGGAATTTGTAGCATCTGCCCCAACCCGGGTACATGTGAATGATCACACGGAGCGTGATGTCACACATCTTTATTTCTCAGTGTGTAACTGTTAACTTTAGGCTATTGAGCTTTCAGTTAAAGCCTTGCAAATAATTCAAAATATAGATACTGAATTATCTACAAGTGATTTTTTATTAATTATAGTATTACGTCAGCACCTTTTGCTATGATTCATCTGGTGAAGTTCAATGAAGTTTAAAAGCTAGTATTTGTTCAGAGCTGTCAAGGAGTTGGGGATGGGAGAGCAGCTAGGGCTGTCTACCCCATCTCTGGCACTTTATAGTAGTAATCAAGCACAAGAGATAACCTGGTATGCCGATCAGAAACCTAGGATAGTTAAACTGATACAGAAAAACAGTGGTGCATTACAGACTTATTGAAATCATAATTACAACTATGTAAGGAAGAAAACGTCACCCAACAAAATGAACAAATAACCAGAACATAATGTCCAACCAACCAGTAACAGATTGTCATATGTAAATGTTTTAGCATCATCACCCATCATGGAGGTGGAAATGCTGTTGACTAAAAAACACATAGATTCACTAACTTCCTATGCTATATACTTCCTTGAGTCAAGAGTGAGATGCTTCTTTCTTTGTATACATACATGTCACTTTTTTACATTTGTTGCATTCTGTGATCATTTTTCGGATCACTCAATTGCCGAAACATAGCATACATACTAATAAAAGTACTAATGACAATTTGTTTCTTGTTGGTTGTACATTATGTTCTGATGATTTGTTCCTGTAATTGGTTGGATTTTTCATCCACAGATTGTTGAAATTGAGACTATTTTCAAGACTCCACAATACCACTGACAAATTGATGAATATATGACAAAAGCAGACCATGCCTTATTTTTATGATATCTTGAAGAAGTGGCAGGTAACATAAGACACCGCTAGGTGGCGCAATATTGTGAAGCTACCCCTATCTCTGTCCCAGATAATTGGTTTTCTTTCAAGTTAAGTGCTCGTGTGCAGAAAGGGATCCTACAGGTCTTATGGTCCCGTACCCCACAAAAAACGTCTAACAGGCCTGGGTTTTTCATCTCCTTTTAAAAAAACTTTTTTAAAGCTTGCAAACTTTCCAAATTTGGGGAAGTTTTTAAAATATCTTATTTACTTAGCTAAACTCAACTTTGCAAATCTTGCATACCCTACACATCCTTCTATAGGCATGTGCTTTTGAAGAACTATAATTCAGAGAAGTTATTAACAGCACAGTTCAACTGTACTCCTTTTATCGCCATCTACAGAATGAAAGGCAAGGTGGTTAGTTACTTCATGGTCTAACACTCGCAGCTTGCACGTATTCCTTAGCAAAGGGCACAAATAACACTTCTATGTCCTACCTGCTAACTACTTGTCACCCTCTAAAAAGAATCATCATCAGTATTTTTATGGATAACATTCACAAATCAACTAAATGTAATTAACTTTCTGTGTCTCATTTACATCGATCTGCCTTGGCTTTTTGATTGCTTTGTTATTGATTTTTGAGGCTGTTCCTGGAACAACTTTTTGTCATTTTTGATTTCAAATTTACTGGACGTGCAGTGCAGAGACAGGAAATTGGCTTCTATTTATCCACCCTTCACAAGTTCAGTAGGATATACTCTTTTTATTTAGCTTATTGTTCTCGGTGAGAGGATCACTACAGCAAAATAATTACATAAAAAGACATCTATTGAATGTAGCAATTACACATAAGCTTACTTTCCTCCTGCCACAAAACTCCTTTCTGCCAAATTTTAAGCCTCAGTTGAACTGTCTGGAGACACTGGTCTGAGTTGCAGTTGCCAGACTGAATTTCCTGACAAACATATAACTCAACTTGTTTGAGTTCGTTTTTAAATTAAGAGTGACACAAAAACAAAGTACCTTTTCACAATTACATGAACTTCTTGCACAATAAAGGTTTTTTTTAAAATGCTTTGGCTTCTCACAGGTCAGAATCCACAAGAACCAGCATACATGTCCTTATATTCGTTTACTATGGGAATACACTTGTAAAGAAAGTCGAGCTTGTGTTTTTTATACAGAGCCAAGTTCTGAAGTTAAATCTCATAGCTCTTGTTGATTTGTTTTGAATTGACATCATCAAAATATTGAAGTCATGGAACGTAGCTACTCCTGCGGCTGAATACTGCTGGGCACGTTCTTTTCTTCTAAATGTGAAAGTGACAGATTTTGGGCCAAATTTGCAGGCAATTAATAAGAACGTTTCAAGCCTTCTTATTTGCTCTTAAAATCTAAACATTGTCATTTGGAGTTGCAACGGGGCTAAAACCACAACATTAACTTTTCTAACGACGTAATGTCTCCCCTACTAGCCCTTCCGTGTGAAACAAGGATTGTCACTGTCAAATGATTTGACTTCAATGTGGTAGCACATGTAAACAGAGGCATACATAAAAGCTTTCTGCATGTTTTGCATGCAAAAAGGATTGCTTTCTGTTTAGAATGTATATTGAAGATAAAGAATTGAACGTGATAAATTGATGATTGGGTCAAATTTTCAGATGCAAAATAGTCCTCCATGTATTCCAATAGAAGCTTTTTCTAGACGGTGGAATGATACACCAAATAGAATTCAGTAAGAGGTTAATACTGCTCTGGAAGGGAGCCAAATTATCAGAGGAGCAAATTGTAGGTCGCAGCATGTCTTCATCAATGTTCTGAAATCTCTCACAGACTCACCAGACAGGTGTGGTTGAGTTCATAGTGGTCAGCAGATTATTTTGGCCCATCAAAAGTCTGCCACAGATTTGAACATAATGAGATAATTTGCATGAGATTTGGGAATCCCCAGGAGGTTTACAATACTGCTATGTATGTCGGGCATTTGAACAGGCAGCTAAGTCACTGTCAGCTTACTTTGTGACTTTTTGTTGAAGTGAAGTATGGTGGGCAAGTCATATGGAGCAGAGATGTTCTGAGGAAAGACTCGGGCGCATTTTTGGGTTTCCTTGTCATTTTGCATTAGGTAAAGATTTGTTTAAGAGCTATTTAAGGAAACCTTCTTTTTAAGGCCTTCTCTTTTTGTTAGTGAAATATTTTGTTGTGGATTTTCCTTTATGGCTAAATTAAGCTTAGTTTATGTGTTCTTGAAACTGTATTCTTCACTTAGATAATTCCTTGTGCTTTTTTTGTGCAAAGTTTATTGTTTAGTTTAAGTCAAATTTCTGCTTCAAGGTTTTGAAAGTTTTCATTTGCACTCTTAAAATTGTGCTTTGTATTAAATCAAGGGAATACATTTAATTTGTAGGGAAAGAATGTAAAAAGGGTGTTAACTCATGGTAATGCTCACAGGACAAAACCGAAGAAATAGACAAGTCCAAGGGTGAGAAGAAAGAGGTGGAGGAAACAAATTATGAAATTAGTACAAATCTAAGATACAATAGCAGAGGATAGGTGCAATCCTTTTGCAAAATTCTTTACTTGCAGTGCTAAAGTCACTTCTCTTCAGTGGGAGACAAATTGCCCCTGGTAGATTGTTACACCCAATGCTTTGGTTTCCATCCCAAGCAGAACAGAGCCCAGTGGATTTAGAAAGAGGTGCGTAATAGACGGAGTAAATACAAGACACAAACAGAGGCATTGGGTAAATCATTGTGTGGCTACAAATTCTTCACTGGCCATTAGCAGATAAAGAAAAGAAACAACAGAGAGGGAAAACCTTAGCCGCTTACTCACGATGAAACTCAAACAAGAAGTGAGAACAGAGGCTGGACGAATGAGAGGTGAAGAAGCACTGAAGGCTCACCATGCAATATTTGTATCTTCGTCAGATCGGTTAGCCAATTTATTTAACCGACAGCACTGTCATACTTGTAAAACTACTCATATATCTTTATCCAAGGTGCATTGATGGAATCCTGTACTTCAACCTTCTGCTCTGTTTCTTTTATTTATTTTGTGTCTGAAAAACCAATAAAGCTTTTGAATCTAAAAAGAGTTCAGGAGAACATGCATAGTAAACCTGGGAAAATGTTGCTAATTGGCTTCTTGGAAATGATGTGAAATGCCCCAAAAATGACTCAAAATTATCCAAACTGCCAGTCTGACATTTGCGCTATTTCAAGTTCATGTTGAACATGAGGATGCATTTTTACGCTTAAAATAGCTCACCTTCTGTTTATTCATGTTGTTCTTGTGCTGCCGCTATAGGATTTTTATTTGGACGACATGTCCCAACGTGGCATAATGGTGTACTTTTGGGAATTTTGTGTAACACGCATAGTGTGAAATGGCGAAAATTTCATGAGATTGCACTGGCAGAAACATGATTTCACCCAGGCCTAAATTGGACAGTCAGAAGATAAGGGTGCAGTACAAGGCTCTGATGGCATGAGTGAAAATAAGTCCTTTACCAGGATGAAGCCCACAAACAATGGCATCCGCCTTTGGTTTTATGCCTACATCAAAGTTTCTCGAGGGTCTTTCATTCACCAAGGCTCTAACAGTTTTCTGCAGAAATTGTGCACCTCTGCCCTTCTAAAACACCAGCAAAGCAGACACCAGGATCTCAAGGGCATCTAGAAAACCACAAATCCAATCTACCAGTCAGCGAAGCATAGAAGTAAGCTGAAAGACGGTGGGGTATCTCATCTGTGTTCCTCACACAAGCCTGCCACATGTTGCTACTGTTGTTAGGTCCATCAGCATCGTATTGAAGCTGTGTAGCCCAGCTCATGCAGTGATGGTGCTGTGTCATACCCTATTGTTCAATACCAATAGCAAGCAGAGTTCGTGACAATTGTGCCCAGTGGGTAAAACGGGCGGTGTCTGATCACATCATTAATTAGGTAGGATTGAAGAAAAGCGTCAGATTGTCCAGAGCCTGGCAGTAGGCCTGCCTAATTCCACCCACATCAGTTTGATATGCTTAGTATGAGAGACTGTTAAAATTCTATTTCCTGGAATTGCATTGATGCACAGTTGTTTTAGTGCCCCCCTTCTCATTATTAAAAACAATATTACCAGTAAAATGTAAATAACAGCGTCCCACATTAAAATAAAATAAAAAAGGACATGCTGAAATGTATGATATTTGTTTTTTAAAAGCTTTCATTATTTTGTTCTTTTGGGGATTACTGCGTTTAGTTCCTATTTTGAACTACCAAAATCAAAAGAAAAACGACTTATTTTCCCATTCAAAAGTTGTGCTATGATTCTTGTATTGCTGTTTCGTGGAAGGGTTTATGCTTGAATCACAGTTGTTTCCTCTTAAGCTTGACTCTGCTCCATGTAAACACCTCCACCATTCCCAGGTTTTCTTAAATTTTGTTTTACTAGTGCTAGCTTGCGTGCAGAAACCACTTAACAGCACCAGAGTGTTGAGAGAAGGCTAGTGTTTCCATTCCTAAAAGTCATGCATAAGGTAGGCCCTAAAGGCTCAGAGTGCAGGGTGCATTGTATTTTAAAAGTAGGTTATGTGTACTTATGTTTTACATGTCCTGGGAGTGAAAAAAGAATGAAGTCATTTTTCACTATTGTAAGTCCTATCTCTCCCATTGACTTACACTCGGTTACCTTGTTACATTTAATGAGTGATAAAATCCTCTTTAATAGGGGAGCCCTTGAACATCTGCTTTCAGGCACACAGCCCTTTACTTGCCCGCACCGGAGGCCCAGAGGACTACAAGGTCCAGGGCGCTTTGCGGCAGGAGCCGCACGCGTCACTTCAACCATGCCAGCTGGCGCTTAAAGCAGGACCGGGCTCCCGCTCCACGGGAGCCCTTGCACAACTGCTTTCAGGCACACAGCCCTTTACTTGCCTGCACCGGAGGCCCAGAGGACTACAAGGCCCAGGGCGCATTGAGGCAGGAACCGCATGCGTCACGTCAACCGCGCCAGCCGGCGCTTAAAGCAGGACCGAGCTCCCGCTCCGCGGGAGACCTTGCACAGCTGCTTTCAGGCACACAGCACTTTACTTGCCCGCACCGGAGGCACAGAGGACTACAAGGCCCAGGGCGCATTGCGGCAGGAGCCGCACACATCACGTCAACTGTGCCAGCCAGAGCTTAAAGCAGGACCGGGCTCCCGCTCCGCGGGAGCCCTTACACAGCTGCTTTCAGGCACACAACACTTTACTTGCCCGCACCGGAGGCCCAGAGGACCACAAGGCCCAGGGCGCATTGCAGCAGGAGCCGCACGAGTCACGTCAACCGCGCCAGCTGGCGCTTAAAGCAGGCCCTGGCTCTCGCTCCGCAGTATGCGCGCGGGCTCCCGCTCCACGGGAGCCCTTGCACAACTGCTTTCAGGCACACAGCACTTTACTTGCCTGCACCGGAGGCCCAGAGGACTGCAAGGCCCAGGGCGCATTGAGGCAGGAACCGCATGCGTCACGTCAACCGCGCCAGCCGGCGCTTAAAGCAGGACCGGGCTCCCGCTCCGCGGGAGACCTTGCACAGGTGCTTTCAGGCACACAGCACTTTACTTGCCCGCACCGGAGGCACAGAGGACTACAAGGCCCAGGGCGCATTGCGGCAGGAGCCGCACACATCACGTCAACTGTGCCAGCCAGCGCTTAAAGCAGGACCGGGCTCCCGCTCCGCGGGAGCCCTTACACAGCTGCTTTCAGGCACACAGCACTTTACTTGCCCGCACCGGAGGCCCAAAGGACCACAAGGCCCAGGGCGCATTGCAGCAGGAGCCGCACGAGTCACGTCAACCGCGCCAGCTGGCGCTTAAAGCAGGCCCTGGCTCTCGCTCCGCAGTATGCGCGCGGGCGTGCCTGTTAAACGCCCAGGCCAAGGGCGGGCCCGTCTGCGCCCATCCGCGACTGGACGTGGATGGGCTGGGCCAGGTCTATTTCTTGGTCTATGGAGTTGCCGCTTGGTTTGGTCTGGTATTAACACTTGACTCCAGGTATGGAGATGGGGAAGCGTAAATCAACCATGCCTACTGGCAAGGATCGTCCGCTAACCACTACCATTACTAGTTTTTTGACGACTGCAATGGGGGCTATTACTAGTGAGATCGAGTCCATAGAGGAGAGACTGGGGGCCACAAAACGAGCATTACATAATAGTATACTGCCAGAGTCAGAGCTCGAGTCTGAGCCGGGGCGCCCAGTAGATGGTGAAAACACAGTTATAGGTACCACTGCACTGAATGGATCGGAAGTCCCCAGAAATATAATTAACACCAGTGATATTCATCAAGGCGGATTTCTAGACACTTTATGTCCGCCCCGTCGAAAAAGACAAAGGCTTGTAGTAAGCCCAAGAAAGATGTATTGCCCCCGGTAACTCCTAAGAAAATACTGGAATCTCCTGCAAGGAAGATCGTAAGGGCCTCAGACTCAGAAACTGCTGCAGGATTGAAATAAACCAAGCCTATAAGGGACTCATTGCTGAACACACAACTTATTGGCTCTCTTGAAGTGGCTATGAAGTCCCTACTTGAACCTTTCTTAGGGATTTTGAATAGCATTGACGTCTCATTAAAAGTTTTGAATGGCTCAAGTCTATCCAAACTAACTTCTGGAATTTCTGGAAATTCTGACTTAAACCCCAATGCTGATGTACCGCATGTAGCGCAGTCCTCTTTGGCCCTGTCTTCAGAAGACTGTCCTGTCATCACCACTGATACTTTAACATGTACGGCTCACCTGCGGGAAATAAAGCCCACGAGTTGGTTAGTGGTCAGCCAACTACTAATTCTGGACAAAAGGAGAAGGGAGTGTCTAAATTATCGTAATAACTGCCAAGTTGAGACGAGGAAAAATATTGAAAGAACACTTCATCTCCTGCCCAAAGCTACCCCATATGTAATAGTACTTAAGAATGTGCCATCCCTGTTAAGGAAGGAGAAAGATTGGAACCAGTTAAAGAATAAAACTGTACATTGGTTGGCGAAAGCAGTGGACTGGCCACAAAGTGATGATTTATTTTACAATGTAAATAATGTTGAACGGGTTTCATGGGTGGGCACACAAGCCAAAACAGAGTCAGGCAATTGTATTGTAGTGAATTTTAAAAATAAGTCACTAGTTCAATGCCTTATGGATAGACTCTCCTGGTGCAATAATGTTAGTGGCCTTATTGAGGCAGTACCATTAGGGTACTTTTATAAGCCACATGCACACATAGGTCATGGGCCTGCAAGTTCAATTGCTAACACAATGTATGATTTTGCAATTCCAACGTTTAATCGTTGTTCCCCTTTAGACTAGGTGAATTGACTACACCCTTTGGCTACTTGCCGCCCTAGACAAATTAAGCTTGACCTAAAATATAGATTGTCTGAAGGCCACATGTGTGAATTGGAAAATCTAATATCTCCTGCTGTGCCCCATGCAGTTCGCTTCAATTCTCTTGGCCCAACAGAGCCAGGGTTACTTGTACCTAATGTTACTCTACTTGGAGAGGTGGGCCAAACTGTGGAATCATCTGATATGGTTATGACACCTCAAGATGTTTGTGAGTCAGCTGCCCACCTTATGGAGGTAGCGACTGGTAGTCATAGCGGTACAACTGTTTATGGTAGCCTTTTTTGGAACATTGCTGGCCTGTCCAATAAGTTAAAATCTAAACAATGGGTTGCTTTTATGCAAAAGTATAGAATAGTGTGCCTACAAGAAACTCAGCTGAGAGAGCCTGCACACATTAATGGCTATGTTTCTATCCATACACCAGCTAATGCAGCTCTAGGTGGTCATGCCAAAGGAGGATTATTAACTTTGGTATCAACAACACTATCTGGTAGAGTAGTAAAGTCCCAGCTCCATTCATCACACTTTCAGATTATCAATTTTCTTTTTAGAAAAACTATGATCTTGATCCTTGTTAATTTCTAACCACAATAATTTTAATGTTAGGAATACCAACATTGCCCAAGAATTAGAAGATTCATTGTGCAGACACATACAGGAGGTAAATATGGATTTTATAGTATTATGGGGGGGGACGACTTTAATTGTAAATTATGCCCCCTATCAAAATTGTCTGCATGCCATTTAGTAGATGGGGGTAGAGATGGCGGTTGTCATTTTCAAAATAAGGCCTGCGCCAACATTTTTAACTCATTATTGTCGAAATTTTCTCTTTTCCTTGCACTCGATCCCACCCAATCGGAGGGTATGGAATTAATTTAATATGTTGGAAGAGGCCAAGTGACCTTAATTGATTTTATCGCTTTATCTGATTATTTTAAACCTCAATCTGTGATTTTTACTATATATAAGGTTTATCTAAGTGATCACTACCCATTATCACTGGAATTGGAGATTCAAGCTGATGACCACACTATACCTACCAAATCTACCAAATCATGTCCAATCATTTATGTCAAAAATAAGGGGCTATTGCGAAAATAGTTTACCATAGATCCTGATCTTGTCTTACAGCATAACATCGAATATGAGGTACGTCCTAGATTGCCTGAAAGACAGCATAAATCCATCATCCATGCTAACATCTTTCACGGCAATAACTAAAACTATTAATGCCTCCCTAACTGGTAACCACAAAATAAGACCTCGAAATGAAAAAACGTGGTTTAACAGTGACTGTACACACTCACATAATAAATTAATTAAGACACTGAAGAAAAAACCTTGAGACAAATTAGTGGTAAAACAGTGACGTTTTGGATATAAACAAGTGTTAGGGAGATGTAAATTACACATAAGACAAGAAGCTTGGGAACAACTCCACTTAGCTTGCCAGAGTAAAGATTCTAAACTATTCTGGCAAACTGTAAATCAGGATTACTTTAATAGCTTCAATAATAGTAACATTGACGTGACAATTATGCCTGAAACCTGGGTTGTACATTTTTCTGGCTTATATAACACTGATGGTAAGCCACAATCAAATTGTAATTTTAATCATGGGGCATCAGCTTTGGCACACCCAAACTAGATGAGGTAGAAAGGGCTTGAAATCATACTGTGAAGAACAAGGCCTCCGGCCCTGATGGCATCCCAGCGGACCTGTTTTATTTTTTAATTTTTTAGAGTTTTATATGGCGCAAACTAGACCTGAAGATATCAGGTATCAGAGTGCTTTACACGAGCACCAGTTGCATTACAGATGGACACATTCATTAGGTCTCGCCTGGTGTTGCAGCGCAAAGCGCTGCCTGCTGGGCGTGAGATATTGTAAGAGAGCAGATTTCAGAAGGGGACTTGAAGCCCCGCCCCTCATTTCCATTGGCTGACATCACGGTAGAACAATGCCTCAATCTGCACCTGGTCATAGGCAAATATACACTAGCCAAGTCAGGATTACAATACCTTGGTTTTATGGACCTGACGTCTGCTTTTGACTGGTTGTAGAGACGAAGGCTGTGGGAAAAGATGCTGAATATGGGCATTGAACCATCTAGTGTTCATTTTCTAGATGCCATGCATAAAGAAGTGATGGGGAGAGTCCGATATGGAGTAGGTGGCGAACTTACGGCCTCAATAAAAATGAATCTAGGGGTTCCCCAAGGTTGCGTTCTCGCAACTTTTTTATTCTATTTGTATATAAATGATCTAGAAAATTATATTAAACAGGGGAGTGTTGACGTCCCACGATAGGCCGCATTACTTTATGCAGATGATTGTGTCCTAATGTCTAGAACTGGGATGGGGTTGCAAAGGCTACTAACCAGGTTCAATGATTTTATGAATGACCTTGGCTTGAGGACTAATGTAGGAAAATCTCACGCTATGGTGGTGGGTAAAACCCCTACCATTTTGAAATCTTGTTTTATAAATAATGAAAAATTGTCTTATGTTCCCACCTTCTCCTATTTGGGAATTCTTTTTGATCAGAAAAGCACATGGCGTCATTTTGTAGAATCAAAGACTAGTAGTTTTAACCAAAACCTGGAGGCGATTTTTTGATTTACTAAAAAGTTAGGCTCTAAACCAGGGGTCTCCAACCTTTTCTGTAGTGAGAGCTACTTCTGCTCAAGGAAAGTCTTCCCGAGCTACTAGCAAATTTTATACCTGTAAAATAGTGACTACACTATGACCACCCAAAGCAAGATTTTCAGTAGCTACCACCCAAGTATACCAAGTGCGGTTACCAGCAGAAATGCTGGGAAAAAGTCCTTCAATATTAAATGCCTTCCCTTGACTTATGAAGTAGCATTCAAATCTTGACATGCCCAGTGGCACAAAGGACATAAGCACAGCAGTACGTCTCCCCAGCTCAGCTTGAATTATCATTCACCAGTTTCTGAAAATGCACATTTTTCTATCTAATACTACTTTCCACTGTGGGCAAACAAACTCAATTTTCTAGAAGAAACCCCATTTTTGAAAACTAAAACTGCCTTTAAAATATCAGTTTTCGAGAAATGCACAGTCTCAAAACATCAGCTTGTCATTATCATCATGTACTCCCATGTACAAATGCCTCATATGGACAGACTACTTTGAATTCCCGGGTATTACAGTCTTATGCCATGGATGCTCACCATTGGTATAGGAAACAATGGTCCTAGGCTTCTTTAAAGCTATAATTCAGTTATGAAAAACATTCATAAGTCAAAGGGCATCCGCTACATATAGAATTAGCATTGTATCATTAATGTACCACCATATTCTTTACAATGCAAACAAGTATATCCTCAAAAGACACAAAGGCCCAAAATATCGCTCCAATTGTTTTTTTTTTTTTGTTTTTTTTTTTAAACAAACTTTATTAGGTCACAGAACAAAATGCAGTCAATCCCCGTCCCCCATAGTCCTCCCCCCAGCCAAATCAGGACATCTTGCAATAAGCACCCCAGCACATAAGCTACATCTGTACAGCATTCACCCCAATAATGTCCGTGCTACTAGGTAGTGCATCCACAGGAGTAATCCACCATGAGTGTGCGAGACAGCCAAAATACCCCCCACCCCATCTCCCAACCTCCCCCCCAACGAGCCCCTCCTCCCTACCCACCAAAATATCGCTCCAATAGTGACTGTTTATTATTTAATCACTTTTATAACAGATCACCATATTCAATGCTCCAAATAGAGAAAGAGGTTGCTCTAAGGGGAGTGTGAAAAAGGAAAGTGTTTGTGAGGTAGGACAGATATAAAGGAGGGGAATCCAAAAGGCAAATTCAATAACCAATCAATTACACATTCTGGTATCCTTAGTAAAACTGGTTGTGGTTCATAGTGGCACCAGTTGTACAGATAGGCCTGTCCCTTATGGATTTACAAATATTCATTTCATGATTTTCTGATGATGCACAGAGAACATTCATCTGTGAAAAGGCAGGCTGGGATGATATCAGGTACAGGCCCACTGGGGGAGAGTGTCGACGTTTCGACCCTGGTCCAATGAGAGTAATTTATATCCTCTGCAGGCGGGTCTTCCTCAAGACAGGGGGAGGGGAGGCAACCTAGGGTGAGTTACAGTCAGGATACAGCCCCTGAGGAAGAAGGATCAGGGATAAGACCACATATCAGTCATGAACATTAATATGCCAGGAATAGGTACATATAGGCCAGTCATGCTCAGAGTAGGTCTATGATGGCTGCCAGCATACCACAACTAGACCAAAAATACTAAAATAGTCAAGGATGACCATAATTATGCCATTGGCACTATTATGTCAGGAATGGACACAATTATGCCAAATATAACACTCTTATGATGGGGCTAGCATATATATTTGGTGGTTCTTGGCAAAAGGCATAGTTTCAAGAAGCAATAGTGTTTATTATGGGCACACACATAAATGTTGATGAATCTCTTAATTTTCTCTGGTCTGGATCATACCCTGTTCTCCTCAGGTCTTGAGCTGATCATGCATCTAACTGACACATTTTCACTCTGACTCCTGCAGTCCCGCACTTTGGTGGGTCAGCACTGATTACAGCTCAGGCTACTGCTGCCATACTTTTTTGATGGTGCACTGTTCACACACATGTTGTGACTGATAAAGGAGGGACTGCAACATGGTCAATCTCCTTGTGGCTTCATTATATTGAGATTGGATACAGACTGTCATGTAGCATTTCCAATAAGCCGGAACAGTGTGTGTTTGAGTGTTAGTATGAGTTACTGTGATAAGTTTGGCTGGCTGTCACTCTTAGGGTCTTGAGATGATCAGTGCTGCCTTCTTTAATAGGCACCTACTCTGAAATTGATACTGGGCTTGACTTCACCTCAGAGAGCTACTTTGAAGGTCCTGGTGAGCTACCAGTAGCTCCCGAGCTACTCGTTGGAGACCCCTGCTCTAAACCAATCAACGCAAGCATTAATGTTTATAAAGCCCGCTCATGTGCTGTCAGCCTGTATGGTGCTGGAGTCTGGGGTTCTTGTAATGTAGGGAACCTACAAAGAGCTGAGAATATGGTTATGAAACACTTGTTGACAGTTCCTAAAAGAACTGCTACCACCATCTGTCACAGCGAACTTGGCTTGGTTCATTTGTCTTTTCGTATCCAGCTAGCTCCGATACTACTGTGGCACACTATTTGGGTGAAGGAAGAACCAGCCCTAAATCATGCTATTATTTTAGATTACCTTAAACTGGAGTGCATGACAAAAATACCCTGGTTTAGCTATATAAAGAATCAGTTAGAGAACATGGGGTTGGTGGATTGTTTCTATAATCCAGCTAGTAATGCTAAGATTCCAAAAGCGAAGTTAAAAAGAGATCTTTTAACGCATCTATATTCAACCAGAGGAAGAATAGAGATGGCCAAAAAGAGTGTTGTTGAACATTCATTGTTAGTCTGCACACCAAGTACTGAGCCCTATCTTTCTTTCCATTTTAGTCAGGACAAATTGGTTTATCTCATAAGATTCAGGTTTGGCATTTCACATTTTTTGGTTTCTCACCTATGTAGAGTTTATTGTGATGCCAAACTGGACCAGTGCCCTTGTGACTCTAAGACTGTTCAGAGTACTTTACATTTCATGTTTTTTTTTAAACTTTACATTACACCAAGGCGTGCTTTTATTATTCCTTTTTTTTAAAATTTAAATATTAAAAAGTGTCGGGCAGCATTACATCAACTCCAGCTTTTAAATGATGAATGTACTTGTCTAATGATCTACAGATATATTTCTTCGCCTGTTCGGTTACGGGACATTGTTGGTAAATGATTTTATAAATGTACTTATACTTTTCATGGGGGATGGGGGAGTAGCTGGAAATTGCGGAACATTTAAGACTAAAGGTGAGGGATTTGGGAGGAGTAAGGAGGGGTTGAGGGAGGACTAATAAGGAGGTTAGGGAGAGACATGTGCCCTCTCACAAAGAGTAATCCCATTCCAATTCACAAACTGCACTTGTAAATTTACTAAAGCCAAAAAGGACCCAAAAGAGTTGTAAACGTAAGCCAGTTCAGAGCTCAAATAAGTACAATACCAGCCATGGCCATTTACAGGGACTGCAACACCCTTCTATACAAAATAATGGCAGTATAAACTTAAACCAATACTCCATAGGAAATTATATTAAAATAAACAAATTACTTTTATTTTTTCAAATATATCTCATAGTGTTTTAATGTTAACCACATTAAATATAAATTCTAAGTAAATATAGATATATATATATATATATATTAATTATTTAATTACCTCTTATCAATTTAAAAATAAGTCTTACTTTAAATATATAAATACATTACTTTAAAATGCTTTTTGTCACTTTTAATACATAATAAATATATAAAAACATTTTACTTTGGGTAGATGATATTATTAATTGCAAATCTTTAAAACAAATGTGATTTAATTGAATTCACTTATCTTCATTAACTATTTATTTAAAATGTTGTTAAAAGACTGATAATTTAAAAAACGATTCTCCATTTAAAAGACTTACGTAAAATTAAATAACATTAAAAAGTAACTTACAAATACATCATTTTTATAAGCTTTAAGTAACACTTTAAAATGTCCCTACACTCCATAGGCAGATCTCCGTCCCAATCGCAGACGTCTCACCAAGTGTGAAGACATCAAATACAGTTGTTCAGTCACTACTAGTAGTAACTTTATGGTCGTGGAACTTAGTGAAAATTCACAAAGGTGATGCACACTAATTCACTTTTCTTGCACTATTTCATTCTCTTTTTAAGTAAATAAAATGAACACATTTTGAACTTAAGTTTTTGTGACTCATCGAAAATGAATGTATTGAAATAAAGGCAAAAAACAAGATCATCATGATCTGCTCTATATAGTGAAAACTGCACAACAAATGTGAAATAGATCGTTCTTTCAGTGTTTCATTCATTCACAATGGAAGTGTTTACATTACTTTAAATTTGCTATGAAGAAGGAGCGGAGGAAGTACATTGTTTGTCAGTGGCGGCTCCTCTGCTAAGGCCGAGGAGCGTCTCCGCACTGCCTCAGAGCAGCAAAAAAAGGCAAAACTAAAATTCTAATAACTAATGTTATTATCATTTTATTTTGTCCTCCTGCTGTGGCAGCTTGCTTGAGCGGGTGCGGTGGGGCTGAAGAGCAGGGTAGAAGTGGTACAAACCTCCAAGTGCGCAATGATTGTTTGGTCGGCACTCTCGGGCCGCTGAAACCAGTTATGCCCACTTTCCCCCTTCTACATGAAGGCTGCATTAAAGCCTGCATGGAGAACATGCCCACCCCACAGCCTCTGGCTGAGCACCGTGACGGCGCTCAGACCAATCACAACTCTGCATTGCAGCGTTGTGATTGGCTGCGGCGAGCGTGGGAGCCCTGGTGCCTCCTGTTTCTCAAGCCAGGAAGAGGAAGCAGGAGAGGCGAATGGGAGGTAAGTTATTTTTGTTTTTTAATAGTGATCTTCTCCTTCCTTCCCTCCCCCACCCACACCACCGCTGCTTCCGGGCAGCAGCCGCAACTGTTGTTTGTGTTGAAAGTGCCCCAGTAGAGGCAATCTATTTTGTCTTGCACGCTATTTTCATAATACCCATTTTACAGTACACATTTCATTCAAATTTATTCCTTGCATTTTGCCATTAAATTGTGATATGGTTTGAGTCATATGGCATGCTTCACACCATTAGGATCTTGTACAAGCGAATGGTTACTGTCGTTATATACCCTTTCTCCACTACTTTTCACACCATTAGTAAACAATTCTTCATGCTCTTAGTTGAAAGGGTAGATCATTTAAATAGGAACATCATAACATTGTCAATTAGCCTGATAAGTTTATTGTTTCAAGCATTAATAAAGAACTCATGTTTAATTGGCCATATGTAAGTAGGGAGAAGAAATGTATGTAACAATAATTCATAATTATTCAGTTGGTTGTCAATGAACTGTAGATAGACAACAGTAATTACCACAATCAGTGGCCTATAGAATAAAGTAACAATGGCACAGTTTTAGTTACATTTTCTATTCGTCCATCTTCTTTCAAGTGATACAATTCTTTTGTAAACAGGAAAGAAAGTCAGTTTTGCTTCTGCACGCTTCCATTCATGCGTCTCTTGTGCTTACTCTTCGGCAGTGAAAGAAAGCAGCCTGTTCGTGTTAGGGGTCTCTCGTCTATCACCTGCTCACCCACACATGCATCAGGCACTTGAAAGCAAAGAGCAATTTTCGGTAATTAAAAATAGATTTTTTTTTCCTCAGCCAGAAAAGCGACATCTATTGTTGCTCAACAAATGAGGTGCTTTTGCTCTTCATTTCAATGCAGTAGAGAGAAAGGCATCTTTCGTGGAAAAGAGAAGCAAGCCCTGCTCCTGCTGAAAGCTTAAGGCAATATCACAGCAGACATCTGAAGAGGTCACTGATTAATTAACAGCAGAATCCATTGGACAGCCAGACAGTGCGCAGACAATTTACCGGTGGTGATTAATCGCCCTTGTAACTACTGCTAGAGAATACCTCAGTATAATGAGTTTTTTGCATTGTCAGTGGGAATGCTAGTGCCTGTAACTTTAAATAAGTTCAACAATGTGGGGCTTAGATGAGATAAACTCCAAAAGGTGTTAGTAAAGAGACAGGTGACAGAAATGTTTTTCTACCAATCCTAACACATTTTTTTCATACTAGGGTGAGTGTAAGCAGTACAAATCCACAATTTGTTTCCAGATCTGCTTCTTTTTGCCATGGATGAGACAAAGGCAAGAAGGAGGTAGCCAAAAACTGCCCATGAACAGTAAACTGCCTGGTTTGTGGATAGTTGTGTTAGTTCATAGGGTTCTCCATGGACTGGGTTTCACTGGTCATCAAAAACAGAATGAATTACACAAAATCCTTGTCATTTTCCCATTCATCTGGTATGCCTGAGGGGTGAATCTGGGTGTTCTTTACGGCCAATGTCCATCCACTAGCGGTTCGAGAAAAAGAGTGATATTTGCTGATTTTGCAATTCCCCCATTCCTAATCATACGACTTGAAAACTCTTTCCTGGCTTAGGAGACCGCGCTCAGGTCCTACATGCAGGTTAGTCAAGAAGACACGCCAATGCTTTATACAAGCATGCGAGGCCAGTGGTGAAAGTAACCAATACATCAGAACATGTACTTATTTTCGTCATTGGTAAACAGTCATGGATGAAAGAGTAATACCCATAAAAGCCAGAATGGAAAAATGCTCACAGTTTTTCATCATAAATTATTTGAACAACTTGGACCACATATGATTGCATTCCTGGCAATATGGTACAGTGAGTAGAGTTTGTGAATTACAGGGTTCCCTGTTACACTACATTCAGAAAGTACAGTGAGATGGTCTCTCTATTTATCAGATGAAGAGAAAGTAACTGCTGGTAGGGGCAAGCACAAGGGCCGAGGACTAAAGTTGTTATACCACAGCCAAAGTACCAGATACATTCAAATTAAGTACAATTATTAACATTAATATAAAACAAGTGGACACCGTAGCAGGTTTGACTGGCAGTAATAACTTTCATACAAGTGAGTGAAATATGGGCAGTGAATGATTAGACATTTAACCTGACTGTCTACATTAATTTAGGTAAGCCAACAGTAATGCTTCTCTTCTGGCCTACATTCTATATATATATATCTACCTGCTTGTAGATCCACATTTTGGACACTTGTGCTCCAATGCTAATAGTAAAGTATACCACACCAACTCCATAGTTGATCAGGTATTTTGACTGTCTCAAAGACGGAGTGTCATCATGTTCATTCCCTGTCACCCCTGTACAGAACTTTGGAAGTAAAGCCTTTTAGCCCCATGTGACATTACAATTTATTATTGCTCAATAGCACCTTAAAATTGACCTACAATATAGCCATCATCCAACTTTGGGTAACTAAATAATACAATAAAACAGACACTTCATTCAAAATCAAAAACTTAAAAAAACAAAAAACACATGACATATGGAAAGTTAGAAAGGGTTTATGATTCAAAGTAGCTACAAAGCAGCAAGCAGCATGCAAGCAGACACTTTTGATCTTACTTCTGGAAGGAAAGTTATTAAGAGGGGTGTAGAGACCATATCCCCTATGGAGTCTACCATGTGAAATCGTGATACATCTACTTTGGATGTGAAACACCATGTTTCTGGCCCCGCTATTTTTCTTATACTGTGTCCTGCTTCATTCTCTATAGGAGTGAGGTGTTTTTGTGTTACACATGGTATCCACTCACAATGTGAACAGCTGGACAAAGAGCTAGATAACTTGAATAATGAGCTATCACGCAAAAGTAAGACACCACTATTTGGGACATATATATATATTAAAAGCATATCTGATCATCACCATGCCAAGCACAGCAAATAGTGGATATATCATAAACTCCTTCGCAGCTCACCAGTCACAGAGTTGATTTTGTGATATCCGAATTCAGGATGCATGCACAAGAGTCAATGTGACAACCATCTAATTGGAAGTAAACTTGGTCTTTTGGGGCTGCACTGTGTAATTGGATCTAGTAAATGTATCAAAACCAACGTAAATTTAGCAAAGGGTTCTACACTTCAAATGAGACTTCTCTTCAAGCTCGAAAAAGCCAAGAGAGGAGATAAAGGCATTGGATGTATTAGCCTACTAGTAGATACAAATGCAGCAAGACACTGCATTGGGTTAATGCATTCTTACTAGCAAATACATCTATAACTAGAGAAAAGAGTATTATAGTCAAAAGGAAAATATCAGAGGTGATGGCTAAGGAAGGATTTTTAAGGACTAAGGGAAATAGAAGCAGGAGGGCATCGTTGAGAAAGTTTGAAAATAGTAGAGATTGAAAAAGAAAAAGCATAGGATTGCAAAACCCCAATCTGAATGAAAAAGAACACGGACAAGCAAATAGTTCAATTAAAATCTTGAATATGCATTCACGACAGTTGAAAGTAGAGAGTATGTTAAAAACCGATGAGCAGAAAAGGCAAAAAGTCCTCAGTATTTATGGTTGACAAAAAATGATGGAAGGTCTGTAGATATGTGACTGGAGGCATTTTGCTTGCATCAAGTGGGTGCTACCTGACCATGGTACGTACTAATATTTTGTAAGCAGGAAACTGTTTATAGAGTGGCGTGTCATCAAAGCACCCTTTGGCAGTCTTTTAGGAAAGACAGCAGCTTGCACCGCAAATACAACAGGTAGAGAACATTGTGCCTTGAGGAGAGCTAGACAACATTGGCTACAGCACATTCACAAGGAGAGTCAAGCTAAGGCTTGGTTAATTAGTACACAATCAAAGTGCCTTTGTTTTGCCCTGTGTAATGAAGAACGTATACCCCTGGAGGCCCTGCTGAAGTTCTATCGGCCTCTGTTGCTGCTGGAAGCCCCTAATCAGCCCAAGAAGTTCAGAAAAAAGGATTTAGCATCAGGAATCCACTCCACTTCTCACCACAGACTGGAAGAGAACATTTTCAAGCAACTTACAATTGCTGCCTTTTGAGGAAATACCCTTTCTGTACCATGTTTTATTATTTTCCTACTTGCCTCTTGATCCTGCTATTGTAGTGGCCCAACTCTTGAGATCAGGAGATGCTTGTATGGCTTAATAACATTAGTTTAGGCAGTACACTATCCCCCATCTCCTGCTAATTGAGAATGGTATTCCCTGAATTAGTAGTCGTTCACCCATCTGTATCAAGATATGCAATTTTCAGGACCATTATTACTAACTTTAGCCCAGGAGGTAAACTTACATTCCTGGAATAAGTAAATTTACTTTAAGAACCTCTAATCACTGTCCCCTTCTTTTTCCATTCACCAGATATAATGTCAGTCATTTACCATAGTTTTTGTTTTGTTCATGTCGTATTTTATCTTGCGAGCATTAGGATCATGAATTGTAACAGGTACTGACTAGTAACATAATATTCCTTTTGACAGGAAGATTGAGAATACTAGGGGTGGGTGGAACTCGTGGAATTTCACTCCGTAGAATTCCACGGAGTTACATAAAAACTCTATGAGATTACGCAAAGTTCCATCAACAGGGAACAGCCTTTACTACAAAGTTTCTACCACGAAATGCAATTTGTACCCTGCAATTTCCTTTACCACGCAATTCTTTACAATGAATATATGTTTGTATTGGCGAGTATGTAGTATGTATTTTATATATTTTCATTCACTAAAATTTGTCGATATATTTGGATAATGGTATTGGGTGTTAGAGGTATTTTTAAGGTTTGCGGTGGGTAATGGTATTGGGTGGTAAGGGTATTTTTAGGGTGAATATGAGTATTGGGTAGTAAGGGTGTTTTTAGGGTTTAGGAATGGGTACGGGTATTGGGTGGCAAAAGTATTTTAGGGATTAGGATTGGGTAAATGTATTGGGTGGTAAGGGTGTTTTTTACAGGTTAGGGCTGGATAAGGGTATTGGGTGGTAAGGGTATTTTTAGGATTATGGGGTGGGTAGGGGTATTTGGTGGCAATGGTATCTTTAGGGTTTAGGGGTGGGTAAGTGTAAGGGTATTAGAAGGTAAGGGTATTTTTACGGTTTAGGGGTGTGTAGGGGTATTGGGAGGTAAGGGTATTTTTACGGTTTAGGGGTGGGAAAGGGTATTGTGTGGGAAGGCTAATTTAAAAAGGGGGCTCGAGGGGACTCCTCCCAAAAACAGAGAATTTAACCATAGTAGTAAAACTGCAATCAGCATAAATGTATTTTTTAAATTATATATACATATTTTGTTTACAATAATATATTAAGAATTATATACAGTGAGGGTGATGGGGAGTCCAAATATTCATAAATAAACAAATATATAAACCACAAAAATATGCTGTTGATCTGAAATTTCTATATTTGCTTTCTAACACAAACATTCAATTAAGATATATTTTATCCAACATCAAATAACACAAATGGACAAACAGAGTCATTAAATTAGCCTACACATTATCACAATTAGAGGCTCAAAGATGGCCAGGACTATTTTGTAGAACTGAAGTAGCAAGTAGCTCTTTTGTGGTTTATATAATTGTTTATATATGGATAGTTGACCTTCCCACTACCCTGTAAATACTGTATTTATTAAACTGACTCAGTGGGTCAGTTTGCTGGCCCCTTAGTCAGTTCATCCAGTCTTGTTTGTGGTATTAACAATTACTGAGTAATTTTTTAACTGTAGCTGGCAGTGTTAGACTATGACTGGATTATACTGTAACAGTAAGAATGGTAAAGGTATGCGTGGTAGTGGATTGCGTGGTAAAGGTATTTCACATGTGAGTGAATGTAACTGCATGATAGTGGTACGCGTTGTAAAATCTGTTTTGAAAAAATGTACGCGGTAATAAACATGTGGTAATATTATACAACCTCACCAACGAGTAGATATATGCACTTCGCGCTGCTCGTGCTGTTATTTAGAGCCGGTATTGAGTTCCACCCTCAAACAATCATGGATGTCAACTAACTGCCTGAAGCTAAACCCACTGAAACTTTAAATCTTCATCACCATGGGCATCAACTCTCATACAATTCATCAAGAAACAGAATGCTCCGCTCTTCAAGAAAGACTTCCATCGAATAAACGTCCATCTCACCCAATCAAGTAGCTCTACCCAGAACCTACTACCTGTACTCTTCACCTCTCTACTGCTGTATCCCTCTGGCCTGCTCCATGGACAGTGTTCCAATGTTGTTCACTAACTAGGTTTACATTATTGAACTACCAAAACACATATGCATACAGAAATGTGCATTTTATAGGATGGATCACAGATGAAATGGACAAGAGTCTAACCCTCACCCCTATCCCCCCAAATCCCCCCTTCCCGGATAAGTATATATGAACACACTCTAAGGGCCTGACTTACATCTTGGCAGACGGGTTACTCTGTCACAATGATGACGGATATTCTGTTCACAGAAAATTCAATCTCATAGGATATAATGGGATTTATATTTCAGCAGACAGAATATCTGTCACCGTTGTGACGGAGTAACCCGTACGTCAACATCTAAATCAGACCCTAAATCTTTTTCTGACTTGAAGAGGCACGCACATTCACAGTATGCCTTTTTCCAAAATGTAGACTAACAAACCACAAATCTCTAAAATATAACTACAAATTACTACACCACTTAAATTGTAATGGAGGAATATAAAAATTACCAACTAGAAGTCAAGGCAATTAGGCAGTCACTTTAAAACCGGATTGGGAATTGCATTCATTAAGGTTTATTTGCTCCAGATAATAAAATTGTTGTAAACCAAAAGAAACATTTAATTGAATAAATGTGACAGTTAAAATACGGATTCTCAAGAAATCAGTCAATATTAGCCCTTAACAGCTAGTTTATTGGTGAGAAACCCCCTGGCAAACCAGGAGCTGCACAAGCTGTTGGATAAAAGTCAATTACTGACACTAGGATGAATGCTCAGACTTCTTTGACTACTATACCAGAACGCCTAAGCAGTCTCTCAGGATCACTACTAGTACTCTCATATCCCTATTTCAGCAATTATACAAGGGAAAAAGATAGAAAGCAGCGACCAAATTCGAAAACACATGAAGTAAATACTCTGCTTTGGAAGTAAGAGTGAGGAAAGGTCTAGCCATATACGTTTAGCTTTCCACACAAACATTTTATCTGACTTGTCCGACATGTTACACAATAACAAATACCTGAAAGTAGTTGTAAGATGTTGTGCTATGATTACTAGGGGAGTGCACAATTTTTTACTTCTCCTGCATTATCAGGAAATGTTTGACAGCATTGACCTTCACAAATATGGCCGACATTTTCAAAATTAACCTACGGCAAAGTTTGGCAACACCTCATTCAATTGACCACAGCAAAAAGTGATGACGGCCTGTTTGCATGGCAGGTTTTTTTTGCAGCTGGTAAAGATTTTTATAAAGCTGCAGAACAGTGACTATTCGACCACTCAATCTAATTACTTACTTTCTCAGTGCCCATGTGATAATATATCACCCAAATGCGCCCACGCGGTAGCGCTTAGCCCTTTACAAAACACCAAAAAATACACCAAAACATTTATTGGAAAGTTAACAAGAATCAAGTTAACAAGAATATATCCCTATAGCATTGGGCTTTCATCTATTCAATGGTGTATTAACATTTAGATCTATTTACACTCCCAAAAGGTGTGTATATCCTTTCTGTGAGAGTAATGCCACAAAAGTGCAACAGACTTCACCTCCTGATCAAACATTTATTATTTTTATACTTTTTAAGTTCAAATTGTCTATATTCGCTTTTTGAAGATGCCTAATAGATTAATTACTTATTTAGTCTTTCTTTATTACACTCCATCTTGACAACTCCATTCTTACTTTTCTCCTCCTTATTCTTCAAACTAGCTACAAAAAAAGACAGCCGATCAGGTTTATCACAGAGTCGCATGTTACTTATCTCTTTGCTTCGTAGTAAAATGCTCACTCACACATGCGGTCTAGTCATGTCATCTTTTTAGTCTCTTAGCTTTCTTAAATGTTTGATATTGTGCATTTTTAATCATGCCAAAATGAGCACAACATGTGTATCCTGAAAAATCTCTCCTTTGACCTTATTTATGAACTTCACACTTCTGTCCCAATTTCCTCCTTCCTTTGATATTTATTGTGGAATATTTTCGTTCTTTCTACCAACACTCTGCCACCACTACTCATTTGGGTTCATATCAGGTTACTCTAGCACAATTACACTTTACTCTGTAAATTATTACATTTCCTCTGCATGTCAGTGGAAAGTCTCAATTATTTTTTGCTCTACCATACTCAATCCTTCCCCGTTATTGGCACAGATAATCACTTAACTTCCTTTTGCATAATTCTGAATTCTTCAAGCCGTTTTCTTCAGAAGTAGACAGCGAGGATATCCTCTCCCTTAATTCTTGCCGGCAGGATACGTCAGTAGTTAACGTCTGACAAATCCCTAGCATTGACCACTCAGAAAATAAGGTCATCCTCATCAAGTTCAAAATGTGGTTTCCCAACTCCTGCTATCAGAGTAAACTCACTCGGTTTGACATTAAAAAATATCCTGTCATTGTCCGCGCACTTTAAACATCTTGCTCAACCAGCAAATTTGTATCTAAATAACATAGGAAAATTAGACACCTTCGGTAACCAACTCAATCAAAATAAGGAGCCCAAGTACTAATCAATTCCTGACTGGACTTTGGTAACGCAAGACTGGCAGGTGTCCCTCAAGCCGATCTTACCCAAACTTAAGGTGTTTTCCAGCGGCGCTCTGTGTAGATATGCGCGGCGGGGGGAATCGGAGTCAACAGACGACGGAATAGGGAAAATTTAATAAATAAATATTTCCTATTCTGTCGTCTGTCAACATCCCCCTCCCCCCATCCTGCCGCGCTTACTTGCACGGACCACTGCTGCTGTTTTTCATTCTGTGTTCAGTTATATCTGGTCCAGAAGGATATTCGATCACATCTCCGCAAAACTGAGAGACATTCAGGAGAGGGCTGTTGCTAAAGTGGGATACATCTTTCACTATATATTTTTTCAGTTTATTTTTAACACTATTTATTTCTGACAGAATACGGGTATTCATATGTACACAAGGTAAACAAAGAACAATTGGTGTAACCTTCCCATTAAATTTTGTAATCCACAAAAGGACAATTTGCACTTGCACAGGAATTTGTAAGTGTGGAATATAACCCTACTGTTGTGTAATATATATTCATGGGTAAATACCCTCCAGGAGACGGGAAGGGAGTGTTCGACCTGCTGAGATCTCCTAACACATTTTGTAACAAACACAAATTTAAGAGTTAAGGAGCATTCTTAAACTTCTACATGGCCCATATATAGCTTGTAATCAGTTAAAAACGTACTCATACCTCTTTCTGGAATAAATAACTTTCCAGGGTGGGAATGGTCAGAAAACAACCCTTCCAAATGGTGAGTGTCTTACGGGGAAAGTGCAATTGCTTGAATGCAAATTAGAAATAGTTACCAGGTCTAAATCTGGGAACCATTTCAAAATATAAAAGTTTTTAAATCTCCTTCCCCGTGGATGGAGATTATTTATTTATTTCTGAAAATTGGGAGCCCTGTGCTCAGTTAACTCCCTGCCCATGCAGCTTATACCTGGAGCATTGTCGTGTGAAGAATGTTAACATTTTCATACTTTTTTCAAATTTAGTGATGTTGTAATTGCACTCCCAAAAGAGGATCTCAGATACTATTGCATGTATCCATTTTTATGAAAGTAGGTAAGACACTCCTGTGATTAGTGTGGCTTCTACAGAAATCTGTAGTCACGGTAGTCACAGATTTTAATCCCAGCAGGCAACCTGAAGAATGCTCGATATTTAGTCAAAAGTCTCAAGGGCTTGCGTCTGATCACAGGTTCTCTTGACCAGAGAATATTTTCCTAGGTTGACCCATATTTGCTCCAAACACACCAACAAGGTATTGGCAGGGGCTAAGGCCAAGGGGGGAGGGGGCCCAAAAGTGTGATATCCCATCTTAATACCAGCAGGGAAGTTTGCAGTCTGATATAGAAAAAAGGCTGAATGGAATTATGCTAAATTTGGTAAAAAGGTGAACTTTTCTCGAAAGCAAGCTTTTTGTATGTGGTGTAAATCTGTACAACCATTTTTGGGAAATTAGCATCCACGAAGGTGCTTAGGGTGGGCATGAAGGGGTTTACAGTGGTAAAACATTACAGACATCTGGACTGTTGATGTTGAGCTATGCCCTGATTGGCCATTTCAAAGCGAATGGGCAGATCATAATTGGCTGTCCACAGCATAGCAAATATGTTGTGGTAGGCGTTAGAGGATGCCTGAAAAAGAATGAAAGGTCACAGAAGGGACAGGGTGGGTACACCTTGACCCCCAGGGTCATGTAGTGGGCCTAGAAGACCTGAAGAGACGTCTTCTGGTGGCTAGAGCAAGCCATCAGGAATAAAATCAAAATAAAAGCATCCAAAATGGCCCACTGGGTCCAATAAAACACATAAAGAAGATCAACCCACTTGGAGAATGGTGAGGAGCAGTAGTGTTCTGCTCAAAGAAGCTTCCTGAACCCCCTGTTAGGGCCAAGGCCCGTGGGGGTAAGTTTACAACTTTAGAAAGCAATGGAGGCTGGGAGCAGGTGTGTGTAGAGCCCTCACTCCATGAGTTCTTCCACTCAGGAGGCTCATTCTCCATAAGAGCTGACACCAAAGAAATCCAAACACCACGTGCTCACTTTGGAGAGGGCCGACCTGTTTCCAAAGCCCGAGGTAGGCAGTAGGCCAGGCTTTCCTCTCGCCCCCTTATGCCTATGCCTGGAGAGGGTGGGATGCCAGGCATTAAGGCTCTAGCCCTCATTTAGTTCAGGCATGAAGTGTGCCTGGATTGGCTCCCACAAGAAGCAGAAGATACAGTCAGGTAGCACACCATGGCAGAGTCAAATGCATGCGGGCTGCCGGCAAAGGCCACAGGGCCTTGTGGGCTGGCCAGCAACCCTAAATTAAAACAGAGGATGTGGGTGCGCCGATTGAGACAGGAGCACCCTTTTAAAAAAGATAAAAGAAAAGCATTCCCCATTATCAGGAGGCCACTATTAAAATATTCATGTTTGGGGCTAGAGGAGTGTCCCAGAATCCTCTGGGGTGCTCAAAGATTTGCACATTTGTTTCTCTTAGTGCCCCAGGAATGCCTTGGGAAAACCAATGTCCGACCACGTGTTTATGGGTCTGCCAGGAGTAGAGAAACCTCCCATTTAAGTTTTGCTAGATGTCAGTTTAAGTATCCTGGTGGTAAAATAGGGATCTTTTTACATAGCTTCAAGCATTCCTAGAGCTTGAGTTTTTGTTCAGAGGCTCTGGAGTGTGGGGACCCCTGTTGTTAGGTATTAAGGCAGTGCTTACAGATGTTAAAAGTAAAAGAAAATCTCATGCACACATTTTGTTTAAGTTTAAATGCTTTATTGACAATGATGCAAATGATATTAGAACATTGGAACGTTGGGAGCTCCATTGAAGACAATGGAGTGCTCCCTGCTTCTACGGGCTAGTAAAGGTCCGCAGAGCAACATTCCAATGTTTTACAAAGACCTCTCAGAGCTCGAGGGGATTTACATCCCCTCGAGCTTCGAGAAGGCCTTTGTTTTATTTGTTAGAACATTCTGCCCTCTAGTAGCAGAATGTTCTAATAGCCTTATAGCCCTTCGAAGCAGGGCTATACCGACTATTAAAGTCCCGTTCCCTTGTAAAAGTCCCTCGCCTTCGGCTCGGGTCTTTAACGCGGGAGTGGGCCTTTAATAGCCAGTAAAGCCCACTACGGCGGGCTATAAGGCTATAGTAAATCATTATATGCTTTAATGAAGATCATTTAAAATGCTTGAAATTATTTAATGATAATCAAAAGGTGAACAGTCAAGCATCACATGGTTTAATGAATATCACTGCAGTGTTTTGAAATGCGCTATTGACAATTGCAAGGTTTACAATGAGTCATTACATGCTCTAATGAATGTCATTGTGCGATGGTTCCATCCATACCAGTTTAATTGTGTTCCATTAGTTTAGAATGGCATACCTCGGCTCTTATTAATGGGGTTGACACACTGACGAAGCCAGTAGGCCTGCCTTTTAATAATTATACCTCGTCTTGTCTAGTATGGGTAGTAGGCACAGAGTTCAGGGATCGCTAGGAGTGTGAACTGCTAGGAGGGTGTCACCATAGGTATTTCCACCTCCTCCTATCATATGTATATTTGTAAATTAATGATTAGCATGTGTGTAATAATGTACTTTCCTTGTGTAATAATGTACTTTCCTTTTTTTATAAGAAAAAGCACTGAGTGGACAATTATTTATTAGGTATAGTTTGTTGTGTACCTGAGGACTGTGGTACTAGCTCACACCACCTCCTCTGTGTAGGCCTTGGATTTCTCTGCCTTGCTACCCTGAGAGAGACAATTGCTATAAAAAGGTTTCTGGTTCCCAGTAAATAAAAGGTTGCAGACGTATTACTTGGGAAGGATCCACATCCTTTTCAACTGATGACCCACTGTCTTAGACCGTCTAAAAAGCAGAACATGAAGACATGTGTAAAAAATGCACGAAATAATACCAATTATGTTACATCAAAAAGAATTACAAAATTAAAAATGCAGTAGTTGAACAATGTTTAAATACTCGCAAACAAGAAACCCAGGGTCAGTTTCGCTCATTCATCACCTTGTCTTTGCATTTGGTGCCCTACGTGCACCAGGTATGCCAGATGTGGGTCATGGGATCACTGTGCCAATGGAAGCAACTATGACAGGCTAAATTGGCCTAACCAGGGCGAAACTGGTCCTAGGTTGCTTGTGTTCCGGTTCATGGAGGACCTGACCTGGCAGGTCAGGCTGGACTGTTACCATGAGGAGAAGAGTCAAGTGCAATTCACATATGGTGTGGTTCAAACTGAGGTGGCCTTTTGGGTGAAACATTATGGATTGGGATGTGGCACGAGCAATTGCTAGTGGCAGAGATTACTTCAAGTATGAAATGTGTCCTGCATGTTGTGAAAGATTATGCACATTATCACTTGACTGCTGATAGCATATTGGATTCAGGTATTGCTTGTTGAATTACTTCCAGTCCACAACACCTAACTATAATGATGACCACTGCAATTAAGCGATTCTGCATAATGACATTTTCTGCATAATTGTGGATTTGTCACACTTTCCACATAATCCATCATCTGCTGCATAATCGACAGCTTGTAGCAAAAAAGTTACATTTGTTCTCAGTTCAAAAGGATCAAAAATTACGAAAAAACTGGTGTCATGTGCCCCCTTGCAGTGGAAAGCCCACCACAAAGGTTGACTGGCCACCATTTGATTGATTGAGTGTTAAAATGATTCTAGTAAGGTGAAATCTTTGTTCAAGTAGTCTTATCATGTATAAAAATTAGAAAATATGGGGCATTATGCCGCTGTATAATTTGCCTTTTCATGCTGCATAATTTAGTTAACACTGCTGCACAATTTGGTCCTGCCCAGCTGCATAATTCCAGTGGCCCTTAATATAATTGACATTTTTCAGTGGTTTCTGGGATTTTAAACACTAGTTCTTTTCTCAACCCATCACCTAACTATAACGTTACCTGAACCTCTGTTTGTTCACTGAAAAGCATTATTATGCCGTTTTGGGACAAGAAAGCATTGCATGTCTGCTCTTTTGTAAAAACAATATGTGCTATATACACAACAGAATATACATGATGGTACGTGCAGTGCTTCTGTTCTGCCTCTCAGGGGCAGCTCCTCCGCTAAAACGGAGGAGGGTCGGCCCATTGAGCAGGTCAAAAAGGAAAAAATAAAATAATAACTCATTGTTAGTTTCAGTTTAGTTTTCTGTCCTTGCTCGTCTTGGGGCGGCCAAACCATCATGCGCATTTTGCATGTTCTCCACCTAGGCTGCATTACAGCCTGGGTGGAGAACTGGCCCAGGCTCTCATTCCCTGGCTGAGCGCTGAACCACAACACACAGACCAATCACAACCTGCATTGCAGCATTGTGATTGGCTATGGGGAGCATTTGAGCCGGGTGCTTCCTGCTTCCTGTCATGGAGTCCTGGAAGCAGGTGAAGAGGACCAAGAGGCGACAGCGGCAGCACACAGGTAAGTGTTTCATTTTTTTTCCTCATTCCATCCCCCCACTCCCCTGCGACCCAAACCCCCCCGCCGTTAAATACCAGCCGCCACGGCTGCCTCTGCTTTCTTACTATCACTTAAAAGTACTGAAATTATTTGAGTGGCTGATGGCAAGTACATACTTGTGTGCATAAGGGAGAATACATATGTGTGCAGTTGTATGAAAGGTTTAACGTCTAAATGTGCGTTGCTGTCGCCTTATTATAAGAAAAGTGCAATTGTAAGTAAATGTGGCACTGAAAATGATAACACACAGAAGGTCAAAACAGAACCATAAATCAGAGTGGAATGTTTGACTTTACAACGCATTCCGTTATAACGTATGCCTTTACCACGCATGCGTTACAACACGAATGCCATCACCACGCATATCCTTTACCACGAAAATGCCTTTAACACGCATACTTTAACAACGATTTTTGTTGTTAAATTATGCATGTTAATGCCATTTTCTTGTTAAAGGATATCGCACTACAAATCTACCCTTTAAATTAGCCCCTGCCCGACACCACCCCCTCATTCCCCCTTTCCTCTCCTCTCCTCGATCTTCCTTGGTGACATTCCACGTCGTTAATAGGAAGCGGAAGTGTCCTTCCATTTCCTCTAACGACGTGGATTGCCTCCACATCTCTCTTTAAATGACGGAATCAGGTGCGTTTTTTTTATATTTTATTTTGGGGGTGCCCCCCCTAAACCCTCTTTTTTAATCCCACGCTTTTCTGGGGGGGGGGGGAGACCCCCCAGCCCCCCTTTTTTTTCTTTTAACTTTAGCACACATGCCTTTACTATGAATTTCGTCGTTAGGTATGCGTGGTAAAGTCTTTTCGTTGTAACCATGCATGCGTTGTAATGCATGCGTGGCTATGGTTATGCGTGGAAACGGCCGTGTTTTAGTGGCCGTTTCCCATCAGAGTGTGTGCGCGTCTTCCTTTGTGTTATTGTCAGTTGTATTGTCTATATTAAATCAGGTGCAAACAATGAACTATAAACCAGCTTAGTTTATTCTGAGAAAAACTGTTATTGCAGCGTTGAAGCTAAACAATGAAAACATTGAATTTTATTAAGGCTGTGAAAATATACGATCACAGCTTGAACAACAAAAATAAAGCGGTTCCATTAACATTGCAAAACCTGGAGCATAAAGCCATTTCTGTGGATTCGGCGCATCTTTGATTAAGCCTTTACTCTAGCTGTGGATTTAAAATGAGGAATAGGGGAGTTTTTGCAATAGCTTCTTATTAGAGGATGTGGCGTAACGGCCAAAGCAGCTGACCTCGAATCTGGAGAACCATTTTAGAGTCCTTGCGGGACGCTCAAGCATCCTGTGATTTGGGGCAAATCATTTAACCTCCCCGTTGCCTAAAAAATGAATGTGTCCATCTGTAATGCAACTGGTGCTTCAAAACCACTCTGACACCTTCGGGTCAACTTTTTTTTTTTAAACTGCAAACATGAGTTTTGCATCTAAACTGTAGAAATGAGAATAGTAACTCTAATAAAAACCAAATATATGTAAAAATGAATTTTCTTAAGCATTCTGCTAATACCCACCTCGATTCCGACTCATTCCTACCACTTTCTATCTCTCTAAACTGGGGGCATTTTGATTGCCAGGAAAGCAGCTAATCAGACTAAACTTAATAAAATCTAGTTCAGTCTGAATGGAAAGTGGTCAACCGAATTGCTGAATCAAACTTCTGCTTCAACAACTATGACTTGCCATTGTCAAGAGAATCAGGATAGGACCAGGGGCAGCTGCCCGCTAAGGCGGAGGAGCGTCACCCTACCACTTTATGAGCATTGCAGAGGAAAAATTATAATAACAAAGCGTTTTATTTTTCCTTCCTAGGTGTGCGGAGGGGTCGCCGGCCAGAGCAGGGGCCAGAGGAGGAGTGGTGAGTACACTCAAAGTGCACATTAACTTTTGACCGGCCGTCTTGGGCCACCAAACATTCATGCACACTTTGCATGTTCCCCACCAGGCTGCATTACACAGCCTGGTGGAGAACATGCGCAAACTCCCTGCCCCCGTCTGAGCGCCGAACCATGGCGCTAAGACCTTCACAACACTGCAATGCAACATTGTGATTGACTTTGTGAAACTTAGGGGAACCAATCTCAACGCTGCATTGCAGGGTTGTCATTGGCTTAGGGAGCCTAGATGCCCAAGTGTTTCCTGCGAGAAGGAGAGGCGGTGGCTGGGGTGCGACCGACAGGTAAGTTTGCTTTATTCTTGCTTTCTTTTTTTATTTTCTCAGCCCATCACCTTTCCCCGCCACCATTCCCTACCAGCCGCCACTGGATAGGACCATAAATTAGGGCCATTCTTAATGACTGAATAGAAGTAAGCAGAGTAGCTACTGGAAGCAGGAACTTCTCTGAACCGTTTTGTGGTCCAGGTAGATGCGACTCGGACATACCTTACTTTTCATGTACGGGCTCTATAACCTAACCATTTAATTTTAGCTTTATTTTATATCACTTCATTACAGATCAGATGTCGTTGGGTGCTGCACTACAGTGGAATGTTGGCTTAGGCATAGGAATGAGTAAACAAATCTACAAAAAATAGCAAGAATTCTGTCCTCCATACTTAGAATGTACACTCACTTTATATACAGTGTGCACAGTCAAGGAAACTTTTAATAGGGTGAAGAGAACATCGGACAAATGTTTGCAGATGCTCTGTATCCGTCAAACTCTAAATAGACCCCTAGGGCAACCTGTAACTTTTATCCAGAAGGAAGCCAGTGTCATGCAAATTTTTTACAGAGAACCTTTCCTTTTTTTATTTTTGTTGTCTTGTGGAATAAAAGTAACTTTAAAGTAAACACTGGAACAAAAGTAACTGCAAAGCATGAATATGATGAAAAACGTGGAAATCCGAATTAGAAGCGAAACACCGTGTCCTGTTCTTCCACCACATGCTGGACAATCCTGATATGCTGGTCCCCATAGCAGAGGGAGGTTTGGCATTCTGTGCAGTAAAGAGGCTTCTCCTCATCGCATGATGGATTTCCTGTTGTTGTTTGTCCATGATACTTTCAGGCAGGATTGTTGCCCCTTAAGGCTATGGTTTTTCTCTTGCTTCTTCTCTTCTATGTTTTCATGTGGGACACTCTCTCATGTTTGGTCGGCTTCAAGTGTCTGGACATTGCCTTACTGTCTGTGTCTAATGTCTTCCTCACAATCTTAGAAAGCCACTTTACAAACCATGACTTTTTCTTCCAATAAGACGCTGTTTATAAAATGTCCGTGTGTCCGACTCCTTGCTTGTCGCTCCTTCATCAGAATTGCAGTCTCCTATCTATTTTTTTTAAGCTAAATTAAATAGTTTAATGTTCCACTAATGAACATTGCTTAACAATACACACACAGCACCACCGTGTGGTAGCTTTTCATAAATAAGTGTCGCTGTTTACAAATAAGTGCCTGTGCCAAGAACCGGAAAACACCCGCACAAAATAAGCACTGACAATAGGCAGAGGCTTTTTACAAAGAAACGTGCAATTTGTTATTTTTTATCCAAGTACTCCAGCTACGCAGGAATAAATAAGTCCCCCCTTCATTGATGTATGCGTTCATGAACTTGTTGGTCGAGTGTGTGAAACTTGTATGACTTTCTTTTGACAATTAGTTCACTATGCACCATATTGTAAACATCAAATTAATTTCAGGCACCTCATTCAGTTGTTTCAAAGTGTAGTTAATAGATTTTGAGTCCCTTACTATGTGTGAATTCCCCAGACCTGTACTTGGAGCCCTATTGACCCCAAACATTCTTACTAAATATATTTTTTGAGGGCATGGAAGTCAGACTTCATTGTGACCCCCTCCACTTTTTAGAGCTCACACTGAATACACTTCCCTAACCCCAAAGGCAACTTCTGCTTTTGCAGAGAAAAGGACACGTATTACCAAAACCCTTCTCAGATTTGTACTTAATAAGAGATTCCACCCTAAACTCACAGAATCAGTACACACCACACCTTAAAATCTATATTACCTTGTGCTAACCTTATGCAACTCTTATGAAAATTATGGGACTCAGAATTAGCATTGTAATATAAATAACTCGATGATAGTGGATAGTAATAAACATAATAAAATATAGATCCCAACACTGTACAACACATGTGTAAACAGTTAAAAACACCGGATTTGTCTTGGGGCCTCATAGCGTGATATAGTTTATTGCAGCGTAATGTGACCCCACCCTCGTACCTGTGCATCAGAGGCTCTCACTCCAGTGTCTCGTCACACATCATTCTTTTCAGAAGTTGTTTATTTGTCTGCTACTCCCTCATTGGACAGAGTTTATATCCCATTCTCTTCTTAGCATTTTTATGGTGGTGGGCGGGGGGGGGGGGGGGGGGGAGGGTCCTGTTCCCTTGGGACGCTCCCTTTGTAATGTCAGCTAAGGACAGTGATTCTTTTGAAGCTTTCAAAAGCTTGGAAGCATTAGTTCTTGTTTCTTTTTGAACCCTGTAATCAGAGACACTGGTGCCTGGTATAGGACAGTTTTGCAGAAAAGTTTTACCTCACAGCCACACTACTAAAAATCAATAGAAAAGGGGGCAATTCCCCTCAGATGAGGCAATCTATAACAGAAGATATGCTCACGTGTATTCAGAACAATGCTTTCCAAATGTTTTAGGACCACAACTCTCTTTTTAGAACAACAAACTTTTGGGACCTACCCACCAATAATGGACATGAGGCGGGTAATTTTGAATGCTACTAAAAATGTGTGTGGTAGCACATTGTCATTTATGGACAGCGTATGCTCCATTGAAATAGCCACTTACTTTACAAAGACATACATGGCATTGAATTTGTTGTGTGTGTGGGTAACAGTTCTTAATATGGGCCTGTGGGGGCCACCAGCACTAATTTTTGGGGACCAGCACCTATGTTTCCTGTTTGCACATTTCCTGAGAACAAGAGAGAGAAAAACACACAAGGGAGAAAGAAGAAAGGAAGAGAAAGACAAAAAAGTTGTCACAAAGGAAAAAGCAGTAACATGCACGAGTGAGATACAAGGTTGGGGTGTATGATGGTGGTTTAGAGGCGTCAGCCTTGGTATTTGGAGCCTTGGTGTTCGGCCCGCTGACATTTAATGGCACTAGACGAGAGCTTCTGAGCAGAACTTGTCTTTGACAAATGAAACACTGCTGTGTGAGAGAATGCATGCACTTGCTGGGAAGAGGGAGGAGTGATGAGCCATAATTGGGCTTTTTGGCCCAAACCCAAAAAAACACCTCTAGAGCCATCACTTAGCAAATTTAATCTTTGGCCCCTCTTTTAACTTGACCCAACCCCTCCCTGGATACATCCTCATGAACTCTGACTAGCCAGGAGTACATTAACATGTCATGTGCCTGCCAAATGTATTGCATATCTTCACAAATGCTGAAGTTGTAAGAACTTTATATAATGTACATGTCCCAGAAACTACTGAACGGATTTACATGAATCCACAGAGGGGTCTATTGTGAGTGTCTCGCTGATGCCATTTGTGGTAGAGTTCCGTGCAGCATTTTTTTTCAGTGGCAGAGATAAAGAATTCCAGAGAACCTTTCGTATTCCTTCTCTGACGCTTCTTTCTCACTTTCCCAGTCTACCACTGACATTTTTTTCAGACGTGCATCTTCTACTCAATCAAAATACTTTATTCGACTCAAAAGAGCCATAAAAGTTTACATAGATATATTTTTATTCAAAAACAACAGAGCATTAAAACAGTAAAATACAAATTGATAAAAATACCTAGTATTTACAACGAATCCTAAACACAGCAAAAATGTGGTTTAAAACTCCATATGTAATTTCTATGGTTCCTAACATTCATTGAAGGCTGGCTTGAATCTGCAAACATGTGTTGCAAGCCCCTACCCCTATCTACTGGCCTGAATGAACTGCGGCATCAAGAAATAGAGCCTGCACATTTTCAAGTCACATTTTGTCATCCACAGGTGTGTGATAGTATTTTCAACAGGGCCAGCTAATTTAAGGAAAAATATATTTTTTTTATTCTGATTTTGTTTTATCTGATCATCCATAAATTATCCAATTTTTGGGAGATAGGGATTGTCTGCAGAGGAAGGAACATAAACTGGTAGAAAGTCCCAAGGAACGAAAACAGCATTAGCATACTGTTACCTACTTTAGGGTGAAATATGTAGCTGTAGAACTTTACAACAGCCTTGTCTCAGAACAGAGAAGAGAAGAGCTTACTACCACTGCTTACCCAATTATTATGTAACACAATCCCTAGGCGGCCTTTAGATCCGTGCATCTGCCTGAAACGTCTGGCACCTGGTGCCTGAAAATAAATGCCGCCAGATCGGAGCATCATCTAATCATAGAAGTGTCAATTTAAAAAAAAAATTGCTAGCTAAGTAGAAAGGCTCTCAGTATCATCCTGTTTGGGAGATTTCAGAGTGAAGCACTTGACGAGATGAAAGTCATGAAGGTCTGTGACGGAAAATATTATGATAGCTGAATAGAATTCAAAATTCTAATATAAAAACACAAATATTCCCTCGTTCACATATTTCAATTACACATCACTGATTTCTTCTTGTGAATGCTTGTGTTTAATACTTACAGTAAGATGGGGTGTCACGGTGTGACTGGACCTGCTCAATGTTGAAGGACAGTACATTAATATCTTAATAAAGTTAGCATCTAATTAAAGATGTGAGTGTGAGTGGGGATGAGTAGAGAACGTTTCTATACCAATCCACTAATTAGAGGTATTATCATGATCGAATAATTAAAGGTTCTATCTCGATTTAGCAATTAAATGGTCTACCCCACTTAACCACTAAAAGGTTCTATCCCATTCACGTCATTTAGGAGTCGTCGGGGGTGGCAGTTGCGACCCCAGACTTGCCCCCTGCGACCCCTGGCCCTGCCTTTTCAACCCCTGGCCTTAGAGGTAGCAAAATCAGTGCCAGAAACACGGGGCCGCTTGTCCTTCTTGACATGATGCTCCAATCTCCTTGTTTTTTTCCCTTTTTTTAATCACACTAATAGTGAATAACACTATATTATTCATTATGTGTGTGATAAAAAAAATGGAGTACAATGAGCTGTAATGCGACCCTCCCTGGCAGCAGAGTTAAATACAAAAGGCTTTCAAATATATGTTGTGTACATGGGTGCAGGTGAGAGTGTGCGTTTGTGTGTGTATGAGTGTGTGAGTGAACATAAAGGGCAAGCAGCATGTGATGTCACTTCCGCTACCCCTGGCTCTTGGTGAATTGACGTTCACGTTCTATCCTCATTCACTACCAAACGGTTCTATCCAGATCCATTACTTAAAGCAGTAGCGGTCTGTGGAGGGAGTTCGGTGGGGCAGTGAGGCGGGGGCGGGGCAGAGTGGGGAAATGTTTAGTTTTATACATTAATAAAGCGCATGGTTACACCATATCGGTGTGTCCCAGCGCTGAGACACAAGAGAAGAAATTGCAGGAGAGATGAGCGCTCGCTATGAGTCTATGAGAAAACCGCCAGGTTGAATAGCCATGTTTTGAGCTTTTTGCGGTAGTTTAGTTTTATACACCGGAATATGGATGAACGGAGGTAAGTACACATTTAAATAAATAAAACGAATTTCGTTGCGCGCGCTGCATCGCATTTTGCGATGCAGCGCGCGCAAAGGAATTTGTTTTATTTATTTAAATTTGTACTTACCTCCATTCATCCATATTCCGGTGTTTACATTTCCCCACTCTGCCCCTCCCCCGCCCCGCCTCACTGCCCCACCGAACTCCCTCCACAGACCGCTACTGACTTAAAGGTTCTCTCTGGATTCACCAATTAATGGTACTATCCTTATCCACCACCTAGTGGATCTATTCTGATCCCTAATTGTCTTACCCTGCTTCACCAAAAGAGGCAGTCTCAAATTGACAGCATGTCGGAGTCAATTGGACTGTGCCAGGGGCGTAACACAGGCCCCCGCAGCCCCTGCAATGCGGGGGTGGGGGAGCCGAGCTGCAGGGGGCCCCCTCTGCACAGTACTCAGGCCCAATAGCTCCGGAATAAATCCGGAGCGGGGGCCCCTCCGTCTTCCTGGCAGGGGGGGCCCCCTCAACTTTTGTTATGCCACTGGACTGTGCATCTGATGGCATGAAAACAGGCATCAAGAAGAAACATTCCGGTATCTGATATACCCAAAAAAGATCAGAGCAACACAGGAATTTATCGGTCAACCTTTATTAAATCGGACGCGCAGCTGGTTTTCTTCCCAGATGATTAGCTACCTCCATCAAATGGTGAGATTACCATGCTAATCAGTTAACAGTGCTTTTTATCTCGTTAATTAGTGTTCATTATGGCTATCAAGGAAAAAAGGCAAATGATACATGCAGAAGGGTGTAAAAAGGCCCAAAATCATCAGCTTTACATCGTGAGTGTGAGGCACAAAGAAACAACAGCGACTGCACTCATCAGTCAATATAAACAGAATCTTGTTCCCTTAACGAGGAGCGCCGCCACAGAAAGCTAACGAATTTGGTATGGCAGCCCACTAAATGGTGGAATGAAATCAGCGTGGTGAGTGTATATATATGTAGATGTGTAATATGATATTTAGTACTATTGTTGAGCGTGGGGAGTTCTCATGACTCAAGAGACCTGGAGTGAGCCATGACGCCCTTTACATCCCTCAACAATTATAGTAAATAGCATATTACTCAATGCGGACCTGCATAGATGGTTTATACCAACTACTATGGTAGTGCTATAAGATTTGACCTTAGCAGAATAAAAATAAAATGTAACCTATGTTTTTTAATACACTTGCTATGAATTAAATGTTTTGCTTTACAACGTTTAATTTCTCCAGAATGGTATAAAAATATATATTTATATACCACTTGTGATATATATATACTTTCCCAAAAAAAGTCCAGTTTTTGCTTAGTTTGTGCATGGAAAGTTTCAGGCTTATCCATCATGCATGGGCCAAGAAAAAGTGGGGAGGGTTCCAAAACGCAAAATCACCCATGCATTTTCCATAGACTTTTTTGGAAAGTGATTTCGGAAAGACTAGTGACCGGAATTACACCAAATTTTGCAGGAAGCTAGATCTTGGTCCAAGAAGAGTACTTTTTGTAATCTGGTACAAATCTGTTCAGTATGTTTTGTGATATTAGGAATCAAAAATATTTGCATAACAGGATGGTTAGGTTCGAGGGACTAGCAAGACTTGCGTGAATCCCTCAAACCCAATTAAAAAAATAGAGCACTCTATTTGGCCAAGTTGGCTATTTACCCAGTGGGCCAATTCGCCCCTACTGAAGTCACACTCCCGCTGGAGCAAGCAGTCTGATTGGCTGCCTGCAACATGAGGAAAAATGTTGCAGGCTGCCATTACAGGACTTGGGGATTTAGTCCCCTGTCCTGGATTTATTAAAATATATATATATATCTAAAGGGGCAAGTTAGGGACACCTCGCTCCACTTTGCCTTGTGGGGGAGGAGTCTAAGAGGGATTGAGGTGAAAATATGTTGTTTTTAAAAGATCCTGTGTGTGTTCCACTGGACTCTTGCAGGATTGCGGCACAATAAAAATAAAATAGCGACTGGGCATTGCTATGAAAAACTGTCCCGTGATGACTGGATTACGGACGCCACGGTTCCCAATCATAAAGGGGCACAAGAGTTTTGTTGCACAGAGGGTTAGTGGGAAGCCAGGCCCGCGTGCGGCACGGGCCAACCACCACGTGGCGCTGACTGGGGTTGCACAGGGTTAGTGGCAACCCAGGCCTGCGTACGGCACGGGCCGACCACCACATGGCGCTGACTGGGGTTGCACAGGGTTAGTTGCACCCGGCACATTGCGGCAGGCACAGGCACCCCGCCACAGGACGGTGACTTTGGGTGCACTGAGTCAGTGAAACCTTAAGTTGCTGAGCGGGTGGGCACCCTGCGATGATGCCCTGTCCCGGCGGTCCGGGTAACTCAGGTTTCGTGTGCCCTGCTGGACCGCAGTGTAGGCCAGAGACAACGGGCAGCGCGGGCCTACTGCTACCTGGCCTCGCTTCCGGGTCACAGAGTTAGTGGCACCCATTGGGCTGATCGGGTGTGGAAATGACACACAATTGATGTACGTAATGCTGAACAAATAAAAACTGAGCGGGTGTGCAGCCTGTGATGTTGCCATGGAGTATTCAAAACCCAGCACCAAACATGAGACCTGGTGGCCTGCGGAGCGTGGCTGCATGGTGTGGAGGGTGCCATGTCCACAGGACCCGGGCTTGTGGCTTGTAGCGGCACGTAGTGGGGCATCCTGTCTACACGCCGGTGGCGGAAGGTGAGCAGTGAGGCCTGGGTGTGCATGGGCGGGCATGCTCCCTGGGCGGCGGGTGCCTTTGTGATGCCTCTGCCTGGGTGTGCATGTGTGGGTAGGCAATGTTATCTTGTGCAAGTGTGTGTACTGTGCCAGTCATGTATCTGGACTCTGTTTCAGATGACTCATATGTGTGACCTGGTGTACTGCTATACATACCAGCACGTGATTGGAGACACACCGGTGGCAGCAGGTGAGCAGTGTGGCCTGGGTGTGCAGGGGCGGCTCTCTCTCTTTCTCTCTCTCTTCTTATCTCTCTCTCTCTCCCTACCTCTCTTCTTCTCTCTCTCTCCCTTCTTCTCTCTCTTCTTCTTCACTCTCTCTCTCCCCCCTCTCTTCTTCATCTCTCTCTCTCTCCCTCTATTCCTCTCTCTCTCTCTCTCTCTCTCTCTCTCTCCTTCGCTCTCTCTCTGTCCTTTGATGTGCACAGAACACACCTTCTCATCAGGTTTTTTTGTCTTGCAGGCTGTGACCTACGGATTGTCCCGAGGGGAGCCGCCATGTGTCTTCATTTATTTTCAGTGGTCATTTTAATAAAGTTTTATTTGTTGCTTCGAAAGTGAATGTGTGATGCTCATTTCTGTGACAACACATGCATTTCAACTATTGTGATTGTGCGACATCATGTAGAATATTTTTTACATGTTTTGGTGTAGCTGATGTGGCATGTCTTTGTTGGGGTGCCAGGGAGGGGTAGTCCGGGGTGGTGTCGGTGGGTGTTGTGGCCCTCTTGGGTGTCCAGGCCGCATGATGTGTAGCTCCATGGCATCTGTTGCACTTCCGATGTGACCCTGGGCTGTGCTCCCTTTTGTGGTGCTGGCTGCCGTCCGACTTAACACCAGGTCAGAGCAGGTGTAGATTTTCTGGTGCTAACGCGCCTTATCGCGGGTTTTGTGTTCTTATCGCCGATCTGGCTGGTCGTTGAGAATGTTAAGGAGTGGTGTTGTCGCAGCTTTTGGCACGGGAACGCCTACTCTACATCTCATTAGCGATAGTTGCGGGGATCCTCTGTGGCGATGTTTTGTGCAGCTGCTATCGCGTGTAAACTGGTGCTGTGGGCTATTAGCACCAGCTTCTGAATGGGGAGGTAAATTTATCATGACTTTGCCTGCGATAAAGTGCAGTTAATTCGGCGATAGCTCCTTGTGAATATGGCCCCAAGAATTTAAGAAGATATTGGGAAATGTGGTGGTGTGACCATGTATTACAAGAAAGGAAACACCGTCTGCCATATATTAAAACAATATTGCAAATCATCTCGGAGTTATAAAGGGACTGCTCAGTGACTCTCAATATCGTGACACTGTACGGCAGGGGGTGTTTTATCCTATATATGAATAAAAGTGGAATGCTAAAAAGAAAAGCTCTTCACGGGCATCAGGGAGATTTTTTCTTTTCCTTCCTCGCATTATTACAGTCCAACCACAGCAAATAATTAAACCCAATGATGAACTTTCACTGTGGCTGACATACTTGTTGCTCTGCAGGTCAGGACCTCTTAGGACTCCTGTTGGAAGGGCTCTCCCTCCATTTTCACCAACCCATGCACCCAGCTTTATTAAGGTAAAGCAATATCTGTAATGCTAGGCAAAGTAAAAAAAAAAAATGTTTTTTTTTCCAGAGCTGAGCTCTAGCACACTTATAGATCTATTCTCTTGACACTCTTATGGGCCTATTAAGTTTGATGGATTCAGCTTGCATTGCAATTTATTCAGTAGCTTCCAGTTCTCACAGGTCTATTAGTCGTGGGTTATTTGTGGAACACAAAAACAATATAATTTTATGGAAATGTGTTCCTTAAGTGCTCAGTTTTAAAATCAAGGATCAGGGGTCACGTGTTCCTTTCAGTGTTGCTTCCCAGGGTGCGTTGTGGCTCATCCTGAGCCTGACCTGTTAATTTATAGCCTGTAAGAGAATCATGACGCTGCATTTCTATTGCAGCAGATGGGGGTTTCCATAGTTCAACTTTTTTTTCTCTATGCTGGTTCTGTTCTGCCTGAACTGAAAAAAATTGTGTTTTTCAGCCAATGTCATGCATGCACCATCATAAAATTGAAAGAATGGTTTTGTGATAAAAAGATAGAATGCTTCAGCATTGAAGAAAACGTGAAAGATATGTTTTAGAAGAAGAGAGGTGGTAAATTAATAGTGTTTATTCAATAAAAGCAGAAGGATATCCAGTGGACATTATGAACAACAGGCATTTGATGCCATCACCATTCTTTTTAAGGCCTATTGCTTGCTTCTTTTCAACTACTTCCCTCCTAATAGAGCCCATGACCGCATTACCTTTTCCTTGGCCCAATCTTTACATAGTGAGGTGTGTCCACACCATGAAAATATTAGCAATGCCCCTAACACCTAGTTACCCTGCGGATTACATAAATCAAAATATTTTAAAGACCGACCTTCAGGTTTTTATTTGAAGGACAACCTCTAACAAGGAGACCCCCGTTTGTCTGTCTAGTTAGGGAGGCAGTCGCCCTTTGTTTTTTCCCTTCCTGGAGTGGGAGTTCACGCATACCCTTTTGTTGGGTTTCAGGCCTTTTCGCCTCTGATTTTCTTTCTCCATTTTCTTGCTGCTCGATGTCGGGAACCTGCCATCTGACTTCCTGGGCATCTGCTTGGACTATGGTCTGTGTATCGCTGACTGTGCACACACCTTTAGTTGTTTGCTGGGTTTGATACCTGATTAGTCCTGGCTTAGATGGGGGGGGAGGGCAGCCCTCTACTGTGTCTATGCTGGGTATTGGCACGGAGTTGAAATTGCTCTTCTCAAGCATTGTTGTTGATCTCAACCAAAGATCGCAGATGCCCAGGCCCCAAGAAGTAGGGGCTGCCTATGGACAAGGGGGGGCATAACTCATGTAATTTGTTGTAATATAAGTATGCAAAACTACAGCAAAATTATGCGACATTATGCAGAAATACCATGGAGTGTAACCCACCATTTAGGGATATTTTCTTAGCATAAAATGCATCCTCTCTTCCAAAATGTACCCAACAATGCATGTGGCACTGAAAAAATATTGCTAAATACATCAGAACAGGAACAACAGCCGTCATCCACTGCTCACGCTCTGTTCATGTGCTCTTGAATAGGCATTTTTGTCTGAAATTACACAAAAATATGCAAACTGGCATAATTCCATAATAATAGTTACTCACAAGAGTAACTTGAAAATACCAAAAATAGTCCAATTACTCTGGCGCAATTAACATTTTGCCCATGTCTACTATAGACCATACACTGTGTGCTCTATTCAGGGTTGTGGCTGGTGTTCACTTGCTCCCCGTTATGTGTTGTGGCCTTTCATCTACTTCTTGCAGGCATTTGTAGTTCTGGATAGGTGGCATGGACTTCCTGATTGTTTTGATGGGTTTGGGGCTTGTGCAATATACCTTGTGGTTTTGTGACTGGTCTTGCCCCCTGTATTTCTTAATAGGCTTGTCGGATGAGTACATTGAATCAGATAGACCAGTGTGTGAAGCATGAAACAAGCCCACCGGTGGTAGAAGCTTGCACCGGTGGGCAGGTGCTTGTACTAGAGGAGGATCAGTGATGGTGGGTAGTGAGATGATCTCCCTGTGGTGAGCAATGGATAAAAGAAGGATTTGTGGTTTGTGTGGAGAAGCTGGTGGCAGGCACTTTGAGAGCAGGTACTAGAGAGTAGTTTAAAAGTTTGGCACAAACTGGGAGAACAAGGCACCTGCACTTTTAAGCATTGTGACAAGCTAGCACAGTTAGGTATTGTGAGACACTGACATTGGTGGTTAGTGTAAGGAAACTCTCTCTGATAAGATATTGCCAGATCATAGCCGTGGTGTAAAGGGGCTGAATTTACAGGTATCCTTGGAGAGGTCAACGAACACATTTAATACAGACCAATATATTTCTCTGCTATAAAAATGTGCCTCGGGGATGATACAGAGACAGAGCCAAGTCATCATTTTAGGGAGTTTTGAAGGAAGTTTTACGTTTCATACTCTTTGACCTTACTACATTGAATTTAACAGGTCTAATTTCCCTTATACATTTAGCTGCTTAAGCAGTTAAACTGGGGCAGCACAGTCGTTATTACTTTACATTCAGAAAGGCAATTTCCCTTTTTATTTTGATTGTTTGGCCATCTTAAAGGAAATATTATTTATATTACAATTATAACAGAAAAAAAGCTTTGCCTTTCTTGAACCTCAATTTGCATAAACCACTACCTCTACAGTTTTCTAGCAGTAGTGTGCACTGCAAATATTGCACAAACCAATTGGACTGCTTTTTGGAAAACCAAGGGTTCGAGAAGCTTCCTAGAATTTCCTGATGATGGTCTATTTACTAAGGGAACACAAGGAGACCCTAAGTTGGCAGGGTATGTCCAGTCGTGGGTGCCTTGCTCACTTTGCCACTGGATTCAAGCTAGCCTGGTTGATGAGGGGTGAAACCGCGAAACTGGTCCCAGGATGCTTGTTTCTGGTCCAGGGAAGACCTGGCTTGGCAGTTTGGTCTGGACTGTTCTCATGAGGCACAGGGTCAAGACTGATTTGCATATGGCTAGGTCTGAACTGGGGTGGTGAAGTGAGCTGAAGAAGGATGATGGATTCAACCCTGATCTGTTGCTGGGGGTGAGTATTTGAAAAGTTTCAGCGTCCATCATCTTCTTGTGTTTGCGATGGTCTATTTACTTGCATAGCTGCCAACTTTCTCAGGTCCATGTGTGATGAGCTGCTCCTGTCCAGGTTATTTTCTTTGAATTCTGGGACTTGTTGTCCTGCTTTTATAATGTATGTAAACAAGATTACAAGTCCCAGATAGCAAGGAAAAAACCTGGTCTTGAGCAGCACAATGCACATGGACCTGGGAAATTAGGCAGGGCTGTACTACTTGTCAATACAAATACCTGTGGGGTTTATTTACAAGCCTCTTGCGCTGTTGGTGCCTCACTTTTAATATGGGAAAAAGGGACGTACCTGCGGCGCACCGAGCTTGTAAATAAGTCCCAATAATCATTTACCCTGGTGGTTTCAATACACTATTACACAAAAATGTAAGAATTTCTTTCTCTGCATGGAAGCAACTAGACTAGCTCTCTGGGTCATTTCAGAGACATCGTGGTGTGAAATTGTCCTGTGAGCAATGTGCTCCCAAAGCGCCTTTAATTACAAAAGCGCACTCTTGCCCCGAGGCCTACCGGGTGGGGTGGAGGGGGAGAGGTGGAGCGATAAACCCTATTAATCAGTCAATCATTACTTCTCAGATTAATTAAAAATGCAACACCAGCACATGCAACCCAGTACAATCCACATCCGTTCAGAAAAGACAGACTGGAATCCTGTCCTTCAAGCTCGTTTCTTGGCGCGGAATCATGCTAAGCATGTGATACGTATCAACACAGAGCTAATTAAACAGTTCCCTGGTGTTGGTTTAACGAGCATTAAGCAAAGCTGCCATGCAGCTCGGTTGCGTAATACCTGATTAGCGCCAACAGTAGAAATAAAACTCGACTTTCAAGAAACAAAGCTCTCCACAGACACATGCGAGGTTTCCCCCTTTCCTACCTCACACTATTTAGTGTCACGCCACGGCACATAACGAAACCCTCAGTTTACATTTCATTAGGGCTGAGATAGCAGCTGTTCTGCAGCTCGGGCCCACAAAGGGCTTCTGATGCAAGGGCTCTCGCGTCAGCTGGAGAGAAGCGGAACACGGCGAATATGCAAACATCGCGCCACAAGCTTGACTCTAAGTGGTACTTAGCACAGCAGCGCGTGCTCTGCAGCTGCGCTTCGCACGTGCGCGGCGGAGGAGTGCAGCACCAACGGCATTCATCTATCTCGGATATGTCCGCGTGCAACGCGCAGAACAAAAGAACTGGAGAGTTTGTTAAAATGACCAAACTTTTATGTTTCACGAATCTACACGCGACAGGTGAAGAAATCAACAGGAATTTCGGTTGCCCCTATGTGTTTTTTGTTGTCATTAAAAAAAAGATAATTTTAGCATCACAGCGCATTCATTCTAACAACACAGATGTGTATACTCGGAATACTGTAAGTAATGGCCAGCCCCGAGTTTGTCAGTTTACACTGCTGCACCCCTGATGAGATGACAGACCGTGAGTTATAAGTTCAACTTGCCACTAATAGTCATTCCTGGATATACAATGCGTGTCTGTGTGTGCATGTCTCTTTGTGACTGTCTGTGTGTGTGAATGTCTGTGCATGTTTGGCTATGTCTGTGTGGCTGTCTGCGTGTGCATATCTGTGGGAGTTTGTGTGTGAGCATGTGTGTGTGTCTCTGTGTGTATCTGTGTCTTAGTGGCTGTGTGCTTGTCTATGTCTGCATTTCTGATGCTATGCGTCTTTGTGTGTTTGTGCCTGTTTGGGAGTAGAGGCATGACACAGACTTTTCCATTTGGACCATCCTGTGAACCAAAGGCCACACTTTGTGGCTGTATTACTTACTCATTGCCATTGTTTGCACCTGACGCACCTTTTAAAAGGTGCACCGGGCGCAAACAATGACAGTGTTCCCCATTATAGCGAATGCGCTGCCCCCAGGGCAGCCGCAAACTCGAGCTGCCCCCAGGGCAGTGCATTCATGTAAAAACATGGAGCGGCTAAGCAGCCGCTCCTTGTTTCAGCAACCCGCCTGCAATTTTAAAGGGGATTAGAGATCCCCTTGCAGGTGGGTGCAGTCAGCGACTGCACCCGCCTGCAAGAGGATGTCTGGGAGGTCCATAGGACTATCTCTCTTCCCTCCAGAGCGCTGCTCTCAGGGGGCGCACTCACAGTGAGCCACCTAGAAGGTGGCGCTCTGTCAGTGCGCCCCCTGAGAGCTTCTTTGCCTCTGCGCCTGCATCTGTAATATGGCGCGGGCATAGAGGCAAAGGAATTTGCTCATTTGCATAGATCATGCCCATATGCAAATGAGGGAACTCCCCCTGATGGTAGCGCTGGCGCTGTCAGTGCGCCAGTGCTATCGGTATTACTGAAGGGGATGCACAAGCGTCTGCATCCCCTTCTGTAATACCAAAGTGCCCAGGGGAGCGCAAAGCGGACACAAACGCCTGTTGCGCCCCCTGGGCACTTATTGTAATATGGCCCCTGAAGTGAACAGGTTGATCCAGACAATCTTATCGGACTTACTTGTTCTTAGAGTTTCTCTCTGGAAGGATAATGAGTTTTGAATTATAGAGCTGGCCTTGCCCATGCTGTGATGCTCCAACAAAATGACAACTACTGAAAATGACTATGCCATATGCACACCAGCATCCATTCAACCCTCTGGGGTTCACTCTGCTACTCTTAATCCAGAAATGAATGGCAAATCTGATTTGAGTGTTTGAAAGTTTCTTTTCCCCTATTCCCCTTTTGAAGTTTTAAAACAGTTAGGCAACTGAAAATTGGTCACGGCTCTGCATTAAAAGATTGCATAAAGTCAAATCTACATAGTGGGCACAGGGACTCCAACAGCTGAAGGGGAAAATAAAGGAGGAGTTTTTTTTAACAGAAAAAAGGTAAAAAATCATGGACTTATTAAGGGCAGAGGGAGAATAAAATGGGCTTCTCTTACAAAATTAAGGGCACATTTAGAATTTGGCAAACGTGACAGAGTACCTTGACTGCCAACTCTCAGTCTGGCTGCCTCATTTAAAGTTGGGCAGATTGGCAACTTTCTGTTTGGCTCACTCGACGGAATGCTTCACCACACGCCCTGGAACTACACCGGCCTCGCTATTGCGAGTGGGTAGTGTAATGCTCTTTTTTTCCCTGTCTGTCACATCAGGTAAATCCCCCTTGATCATGCGGGCTGACATTAGTTATTCATTTTTAAATAAAAACCTCCCATTTTGGAAGCGTGTTTCTGAAAAACCACAAATTTGTTAAAGTTTGGTGAAAGACCATCGAAAACGATGGTGGATGTCCACCAAACGTTTTATAACATGACAGGAACGCCATGACATTGGTTCCTATTAATGTACAGAGATTACTGCTGGGCCAGCGATGATCTCTAAATCTGGTAGGTGGCAATACGGCAGGGTGGCGGAAGCAATGGTGTCCTCCAGATTGACTGATGGTACTTCATTCACCAAACTTTAAATCCGGCTGGGGGCGTGGCCAAGCCGTGGGCTGAGATGGCCGCGCGGTGTTGAAGCTCCGTGGCCGACTCAGCACCAAACCTGTCTTTCCCGACCTCCTGATGCGGGCGAAGGCTGCCCGGACCCGGCGCTGACTCCCCTGTTCTCCTGCAGCGACCCGGAGTGGCGATCTGGCCCCGACCGCGCCCGGAGCGACCGAAGAACGCCAGGGCCGTGCGGACCTGATGCCCAAGATGGCGGCCTGACTCGGCGGCCGGGGAGGTTAGTGCGGCGGCGGCGGCCGATTGTGATGCGGGTGGCCGGGGGGGAACTGGGGGGGGGGGATTTGAGCGCTGGGGCGTGGTCTGGTGTGGGTCCGCTTCGCCCCCTTCGCCGCCGTTGGCCTGGAGCGGTCCGGGCGTTTGGCCGTTGCTCGGCGCCGCGGTCGCGTCCTCCCTCGCTGACCCCTCTCGGGTTCCCCGCGCTGTGGCGGTCTGGGGATCTGGGGGGGGCGACGGCACGGCTGACTGGCGGTGGGGGTGGGCTGGGGGGGATCCGCGCTGACCCTAGCGCCCGGGCCGCCTCTGCCCCTCTTCCCTGGTACCTTGCTCGGCTGCTCCTGGGGTTCGCGGCCTGCGCCGTCCGGGCTCCCTCTCCCCGGCCCTGAGTCGCCGGGCCGCGTCTGCTGCCGCCCCACTGGCCGCCCGCGCTGCTTGGTCCGGGACTCGGACCCCCAGAGAGGCGCCTCCTAGTCTTTGGCGCGGAGAAGTCGCCTTGTAGCGGTGCGGCCGGTGCTGGTGCCCGGGTCTGGTGTGCCACGTGGCCGGAGACTGCGAGGGACCGCTGCATCGCCCGCGCTGCGGGCCGAAGAAGTGGCGGAGCCGTTCCTCCTCCTGGGTCGTCGTCACAGTGCCTTGAAGCCGCCTTTTGGCCCCCTACCCGCGACTCGCAGTCTGTCCGGGTGGGGGCATGGGACGAAAGGACCCCAAGCAAAAGACTCTGCCCTTTGAAAGGCTCCACGATCAGCCGGCGAACCATCGCCCGGACATGCGGGACCCTGCTGGGGGCCAGTCCTCTGGCCCGGCGGCTGTTGCTCCATCCCCAGACTGGCTTCAAGAGATGCGTGCTGGATTCAGGGCCCTCGATGGACGCTTTGATGCCCTGAACAAAACGCTAGAAACGATGGGGGCGAAGATCCAGGCCCACGATCAGCGTTTGGGGGAGGCTGAGGCTCGAATATCTGCGTTGGAAGATGGCGCAGTGCAGGACACCAAGCGCTTAGATCGGCTGGAGCGCATACTAAAGGAAGAGGCCATCAAGAACGAGGACTTGGAATCGCGCAGTCGGCGCAATAACGTCCGAATCACTGGGGTTCCGGAATCCACGGCTACCGGCAGGCTGGATGTTTTTGTTGAGCAACTATTGTCGGACATTTTTGTGAGAGACTCCTTTACACCAGGCTTTGTGGTAGAGAGGGCGCACCGCTCACTTGGGCCGCGACCTAACCCGGGGCTCCCGCCTCGCCCCCTGATCGCCCGGATCATGAACTTCCGAGACCGGGACACGGCCCTGCGGCTGGCCAGGGAGAAGGGCGAGATCACCTGGCAGGGCTCGAGACTCTCGTTCTACCCTGATTTTACCGCCATGGTACAGGAGGCTAGGCGTAAATATGTTGGGGCGAAAGCGGCGCTCCGCAACCTAGGCCTCAAGTATGGTATGCTGTATCTGGCCCGGCTGAGGGTTGACATCGATGGCCGACCGCAGATATTTGACAATCCTACTGCGGTACAGGAGTTCTGCCGAACATATAAACCACGCAGGGGCCCTTCGGGGGGCGATGAGGATGGACACTCTCCTCCGCGCAGTGGTTCTGCGATTAGCCAGGACCTGTTCTCCGGCTCTGGGCCTGGCTGAGTCAGTGCCCGCATCACAGCTTTAGACTTCTTTTTCTGTCTGTTTGCAATGGGGAAGTTCGAGACACTTTGCTATGTCCTTGCTTTTTCTGTGGTGCTGGGTCGGCGGCGGGTCGTTGCCATTCCCCTTTGGTTGACACCGCCGGGAGCACTTTTGGCTTACAATGCCTATTTTTTGTTTAATTGTATATCATTGGTATTGCTATTTGAAGCTTCGTTTTTCTTCCACAGGTTGGGGTTTGCGTCACGTTTGCGTGATGTGGCTGGGTGGGGGGACGGGATGGGGAGTTTTGATATTCTTGACATGGCTGGTCAGATTGTAACTTTGCGGATACACGGAGACGCTTCTGCTTTCCTGCTCTCATTGCTAGTGGTATGGCAGCAACGGTACACATAGGCTTACATGAAGCCCCCCTTGGCCTTTCTCTCATGTCTTGGAACGTCAGAGGCCTGAACAATCAACGAAAATGCAAGCAGGTACTACACTATCTGAATCGACACAGGGTCGACATTGCCTTTCTACAAGAAACGCATTTACACACCTCTGTTCCCGCTCGCTTTGCAGCTTCCTGGGGCGCCCATAGATACTTCTCCAATTTTAGCAATTACGCCCGAGGCACCGCGGTGCTGATTCACAAGAGAGTCCCGTTTCACTGCCAGCTGTTCCGGGGGGATCCGGAGGGTCGCTACTGCATAGTACGAGGGGTGTTGATGGGTCATGCGGTCATCCTGGTATGTGTGTATGCCCCTAACACTGATTCCCCGGACTTTTTTCATGCGCTGGCTGCCCAGCTTGCGAAAGCTTGAACCAGCGGGCCTCATTCTTGGCGGCGACTTTAACTTATTGCTAGATGCTGGTTTGGATAGCACGTCTGAGGCTGCTCCTTCCAAGCCTAGGGCGCGGCGCGCACTTTTGGACCTTTGTCACCAGTTCTCCCTAGTCGATATTTGGCGCAGGCGCAACCCGAACACCACTGACTACACACATTTCTCGGGGCAACACAACACTTGGACCAGAATTGACTATTGGCTGCTGTCCCCGGGCCTGTCCCCATGGTTTAGTGGGCTACTTACTCTCCCTAGAACGTACTCAGACCACTCCCCTGTGTCGCTCTGCTTGGATGTCCCGCGCCCCGAGGGTTTTGAGCGACAGTGGCGATTCCCTGGGAGAGCACTGCTGGACGACTTATTTGTCCACGAGATTTCCGAGGCGATAGAGGACTATTTCACGATTAATACAGGATCTGTAGACTCTCAGGCCGTGCTCTGGGAGGGGTTTAAGGCCTACATCAGGGGGATTTGCATAGCCAAGCACGCTGGGGTCCTGAAGGCGCTGCGCGCAACCATTAAGCAACTGGAGGCACAGCTAGAGTCGATTGATGCTGAAGCGCAGCGTGAGCCGGCTGGGGACGTGTCCGCTAGGCGGCTTCGCCTCCTGACTGACTTCCGGGAGGCTGCGGACAGGGAGATTCTGTATCTTGGGAAGTACCAGACGGCGCGTAGGTATGGTGAGGGAGACAGGCCGGGACGCACACTGGCTCAGGCTTTGAGGCCTCCGTATGGTAAGTCCTTAATAGTTGAGGTGCGGGGCGTGGATGGCTCACTCCGCACAACTCCTACAGAGATCAGAGACGAATTCCTGACCTACTTCTCCGAACTATACAAGACCAAGCTGGGGGAATCCCCAGCCTCTCGTGCGGCCTACTTGTCGGAAATCGCGCTTGTGTTCCTGGATAAGGCCATGCAGGAGTTCATGGCGGAGCCTATAACTGTGGCGGAGGTGCGCGGGGCGATTAAGGTGCTTCGCGGGTCCACAGCCCCCGGCCTCGATGGCTTCTCCGGGGATTTTTATAAGGCCTTTTCAGATCTGCTGGCGCCACAGCTGATAGAGGTGTATGCGGAGGCGCTGGAGCGGGGCTCCCTTCCGGCTACTCTCAGCGAAGCGGTAATAGTTCTACTTCCAAAACCAAACAAGGACCCGACGTTGTGTAGCTCCTATAGGCCCCTCTCCCTTTTAAACTTTGACTACAAGATCCTGGCAAAGATAGTGGCCAACAGGCTCTCTCAATTGATGGAATTTATCATTTCGCCCGTCCAATCGGGCTTCGTCCCGCGCCGCTCTACGTCTTTAAATCTGCGGACGCTTTTCACGGTCCTACATAGAATTAACCCAGCCACGCCTGCGGCGGCGGTCCTCCTGGATACCGAGAAGGCCTTCAACACCCTAGAATGGCCTTTCTTTCTCTCCGTCATGCAACGTATGGGCATGCCGGAGAACTTCCTTGCTACCACGCTGCTTTTGTATAGCCACCCCACGGCCCGATTGCGTATCAATGGCACGCTGTCTTGTCCCTTCTCTTTAACGCGTGGTACGCGGCAGGGCTGTCCACTCTCACCGCTACTGTTCATTTTGGCCATGGACCCCTTGATCCGACATTTCCAGGAGCGCCATCTCCACAGGGGTCTCCAGTTCCGGACGGGTCCTTTGCTTGCTTCCCTCTATGCAGATGACACTATACTGTATGTAAGAGAGCCGCAGGTCAACCTAGCCCCCCTGATACGGGAGATCCTTCGTTTCGGCGCACACTCCGGGCTAGGCATCAACTGGCATAAGTCCGTAATCTTCCCATTAACCAGCAGCACCTCCCCATGGCAGTGCGAGTACCCGTTGGAGTGGTGCTCTGACTCGGTTCGGTACCTGGGCATACAGATCCATCTAAACACGGACGAACTCATCCGCCTCAACTATGGCCGCGCTTTGGACAGGCTGGAGACGCAGGTGGAGGGATGGTTGAGGCTCCCGTTGTCCATGTCCGCCAGAATTGCAATCATAAAAATGATAGTTCTCCCTAGATTTTTATACCTCTTCAATAATATCCCTGTCCCTCTCACCCGGGCCTTTTTCTCCACGCTGCGATCCCAGCTGATCAGGCTGGTTTGGGGCGGGAAGCACCCCCGGATCGGTTGGAAGACCCTCACGCTCCCTCATGATAGGGGCGGCCTCGGGGTACCGGATCTGTATTTGTACTATCTGGTTGCGCAATGTGCGCACGCCTATGCCTGGTACCACCCTGACGCTCGTATTCCGTTCCTGCGTCCCGAAGCGGATTTCGTTCTCCCCGGCCGTTTGGCGGCTGTGTTGCCAAAGGGGGTGGCCCGGGACCCAGTTGATATTCAAACGGTGTCCACCACCAGCTGGGCGTGGCATCGTCTTACTTGCTATCTAGCCCAGCCTCTCCTCTACTCCTCTTCTCTTCCACTTCCCAACCCCGGATTGCTGTCTGGCACGGGGGAGGCGCTGGTTCAGCGTACTTTGACTAAGTTTCACCTTACTAAGATCGGAGACCTCTACCCTGGGGCCACATATTTTCTGTCTCGGAGGAGGAGCGCTTCAGTGAGGCCACGTTCATGGACAAATTTGTCCTGCGCCGGCTTTATTGTGAGGCTCGTTCAGACATTGCGGGATTCCCTCTCGAGCCAGCATCCTTCGAGCCCCTAACTCTCCTCATTGACAAGGACTCGGGTGCCCATATGGTTTCTAAGCTTTATAAGGCATGCGCAGCGCTGGTTCCATGTGAGGATGGCCGATTGAGAGCGGCCTGGGAGGCAGATTTGGGTAGGCCGATCACAGATGACCAATGGACCGCTTGTTGCAAAGTCACTAACGCGATATCACTCAATAGTCGACATAAGCTCCTCCATTATAAATTTCTTCGCCGCTGCTACATGACCCCTGCTAGGCTCCACGCCATTGACCCCGCGTGCCCACACACATGTTGGAAATGCGCTGCACCACACGCTGACTTTGCGCACCTGTCCTGGACATGCCCCAGACTGCAATCATACTGGACGCAGATACATGAGATCCTTGGCGTTATGTTGGAGCTCACGCTGGTTCCCACTCCGGAGGTTGCTTTATTGGGCTACACAGTGAACTTCCCCAAGAACGTCCGCAGGCTAGCCTCCCTGGGCCTGCTACTCGCCAAGCGGGAGGTGGCAAAACATTGGGGCGGTAGAACGGCCCCCACGGCCGGGACATGGCTCACGTCTATGGCTTATTGCAGCACAAATAGCGAGATCTACGCCAGTCTCCTCCCTGCAGTGGCGCGTCCCAAAGATATCTGGGGCCCCTACAAGACCTATATTGCTAACCTCCCGAGCTCTTCCCCACCGCGAGCCAGTTCCGGAATAGTGCCTACGGGAGTAGGGTAGCTCTGGTATTCCTCCCTGTTGGGTATTGGGGGGCTGTACGCTCTCGAGGCGGGCTGCATTGGGGGAGCTGAGCCGTAGATGGGGGTGTCCGCTGAGCATGGTTGGTGTGTCCTGACTGCGTCATTCCCCTTTAGTGGGCACGGGCGGATGAGAAGGGTGGGCTCTAGATGGGGGGTCTTTCTATGGTCTGCTGCCCTGATGTTGAACTGCTGTTTGTATATGAGGGGGAAGTGTAATGTTGTATCTCCGCACTTGCTCTTAAATGTCTGCACAGCCGATATTTTCGCATTGTTATGTTTTTCAAAACTAAATAAAAATAAAAAAATAAAAATAAATAAAAACTTTAAATCCGGCTGTAAGTTCATATGCAGAACACCCTAACTCAGGAAGTGTATATGAGGGCAAAGTTAAGAAACAGAGCGGCATATCATCAAGCGGCAGTTATAATTATCGCTGGCCGCCTTTAACGTGCACACTCCTAATGCCGTCTATCGCCGGATTCTATTGCCCGGTTAGCTCACTATTACCAACGTGCGTCGCCGAGGCAATAGAAATCCCGGCAATAACGGCGGAAAGCGGCACTATCGCAGGAATTCCAGCAATAAAAAAACGCGTTTGGGGAACATTGTAGATAGGGAGATGTGGACTTAGTTTAACAATCCACCTCCCATGAAATATATGCCTAAGTAGGAAAAATAGCAGGCGTAAGAAACCAGCGATATACCCGGTTAGCGCTACTTTTTATGTCGCTAGACAGCTTAGCGATTTCATTGTTAATAGGGGGAAGCCGTGTTAGCGATTACTTTCGCTGGATTCCAGACGGGAAAGCCTACCTCGCATCTCATTAGCGAAGCGAGGCAAGGCGCAAAGGATATGGGCGTTAAATCTTTGATTCACGCGTTAGGGTGTCCATGCTGATAGGGCGTTAAAATTATCGCCGCTTTTCGCCCGAAAACGGATGGTAAAGCGGCGATAATTTTAAGGCTGAGGCTTGTTGATATGCCCCAGAGAGACTTTTCTGCCTAATTCCCTTTTCTTGTGTGCTAGTTTGAAGTGCAATAAATCGTCTCCTTGAGGTAAATAATTGTTCTCCAGGCTCTTTTAAAGTAATGTACACACCCTGTCTGCATACATAAACAGCGCCGCCACACATTGCAAAGGAAAGAGACCCAAAGAGCCCAGAGACGTGTGTGGCATTTATTTGGCTTTTTCATGCGCTTTTCATTAATTAACTGGTGTCGCCCACCATAAGCATTGGTGCGACGTGAGCAGGAATGGCCGTACAAGGATTTCTGTTTGGCTCACTCGACGGAATGCTTCACCCCACGCCCTGGTACTACACCGGCCTCGCTATTGCGAGTGGGTAGTGTAATGCTCTTTTTCTCCCTGTCTGTCACATCAGGTAAATCCCCCTTGATCATGCGGGTGGTCATTAATTATTTATTTTTAAATAAAAACCTCACATTTTGGAAGCGTGTTTCTGAAAAACCCAAAATGTGTTAAAGTTTGGTGAAAGGCCATTGAAAACGATGGTGGATGTCCACCAAACGTTTTATAACATGACAGGAACGCCATGACATCGGTTCCTATTAATGTACAGAGATTACTGCTGGGCCAGCGATGATCTCTAAATCTGGTAGGTGGCAGTACGGCAGGGTGGCGGAAGCGATGGTGTCCTCCACATTGACTGATGGTACTTCATTCGTCAAACTTTAAATCCGGCTGTAAGTTCATATGCAGAATGCCCTAACTCAGGAAATGTATATGAGGGCAGAGTTAAGAAACAGAGCGGCATATCATCAAGCGGCAGTGATAATTATCGCTGGCCGCCTTTAACGTGCACATTCCTAACGCCGTCTATCGACGGATTCTATCGCCCGGTTAGCGCACTATTACCAACGTGCATCACCGAGGCGATAGAGATCCCGGCAATAGCGGCGGAAAGCGGCAATATCGCAGGAATTCCAGCGATAAAAAAACGCGTTAGGGGAAACATTGTAGATAGGGAGATGTGGACTTAGTTTAACAATCCACCTCCCATGATATATATGCCTAAGTAGGAAAAATAGCAGGCGTAAGAAACCGGCGATATACCCGGTTAGCGCTTTCATTGTTAATAGGGGGAAGCCGTGTTAGCGATTATTTTTGCTGGATTCCAGACGGGAACGCCTACCTCGCATCTCATTAGCGATGCGAGGCAAACTGGAACTATATGTTAGGATAGGAACGGGGACCTCTCTGGAGACCAGATTGATGATGTGGGAACATGATATCATGTGTATGGTGAACGATTCCTTTGTTAAAATGAATAAACAAATATTTTTTTTAAAAAATTAAAAAAAATTAGCGATGCGAGACAAGAGGTAAGGGATATGGGCGTTAAATGATGGATTCACGCGTTAGCGTATCAATGCTGTTGGGGCGTTAAAATTATCGCTGCTTTTCGCCTGAAAACGGACGCTAAAGCGGCGATAATTTTAACGCCGGGGCTTGTTGATATGCCCCAGAGAGACTTTTCTGCCTAATTCCTTTTTCTTGTGTGCTACTTTGAAGTGCAATAAATCGTCTCCTTAAGGTAATTAATAGTTCTCCAGGCTCCTTTAAAGTAATGTACACACCCTGTCTGCATACATAAACAGCGCCGCCACACATTGCAAAGGAAAGAGACACAAAGAGCCCAGAGACGTGTGTGGCATTTATTTGGCTCTTTCATGCGCTTTTCATTAATTAACTGGTGTCGCCCACCAAGTATGGATTTTATTTTCTTCTCACTGTTCAGCCCTGGGATTTGCTGCCTTGCTATACAAGAATTCACCCTGAGAGTGTTTCACAATTGGCAGTTTTAACCTCCTTTTGGAAAGGAAACGGATTCTTTGGGAATATGAGAATTCCCTAAATGAGTAATCTAGAAGTGAGCAGTCTCAGCAGTCGAATATACCTCTCCTTAGTACAGATATCCCGTGGTCAGACACTGTACTAATCAGGCAGAATATATGCATGTTAAAGAAAAAATACATAAGCAAATGTCTACACCAGTTTCTGTAGGAGAAACTTTGCTGCAAGTTTATTAATCAAGGAAATGGGTTAGATTATGGGTGATCCAAAGGTAGCTTGTGATAAACCCATGCTAGCTATCTGCCCGATTAGGCAACAGGCACCAGGATTACATTGCATCTGGCGCTATCTCTTCCGGTTTCACCCCACTTCTTGACCCCATAGTCGAGGAACCAGAATTATTTTGCAGAGCAGATTGTTACCAGGCAAGCACCCAGCTCCTAAGGCTTACAGCTGCTTGTGTGACTGATGGCGTGCTGTCACTTTTATCCTCTGGTCCAGGGCCGGATTGGCGGTAGTGGGCATCAGGCGTTTCCCCAGGAGGCTGGAAGGGTGAGGCTGGTTTTGGAGCGGTGGTGGCCGGTTTTGTTACTGGGGGCGGTTTTGCAGCAGTGCTGCAATATCCTCTCCCAGTAACAAAAGCAGCAGTGCTGGGAGCCAGTTGGTTAAGTCGCAGTGCTTCACACTTGCACTCTCGCCCACCACCTGGCTCCCTCACCCCTACCCACCATCGGGAGGCGGGTCGATAAAATTGCCAGGACTGATATGTGTTCTCAGTCCGGCCGTGCTCTGGTCCTGCCATAAGGACTCCTGACGTATGGGTATGAAGCGCTCACTTTGGGCTCCTTACTGTGGTTTCTTTCTGCATCAAAGTCCTATAGATTACTCTGTAACTTTGCCAAGCCTCAGGGACAGCCCTTTCAGCTCTGAGTTATTTGAAGGTGATGTTTTCCCTACACACAGCTGCTTCTAGCACCCCCTACCGCTCAGAAGGGAATAGATCAGAGTCCATATCTGATGGGTGGACTTCATCATCAGTGGAATAGCCCTTTATGTGTGTATTAGTAAGTCTGTGTCTAATGGAACCAAAGCTCCTTTGAGATGTGAACTTCTGCATGGCAATGTTTACCCGTCTGCGATACATCTCACTGTCAGCCACTGACCTGGTCCCATACCAAGATCTGCATGGAATGTTCTCGGGTCATGTTAAATCACAAGACCACATGAATATACTGATGTTAACAATGGTTTCCTTCAAGGCATGGACAATGAACTACAACCTATGGTATTTAAATCATTACCTTATAGGGGGTATAAATAGAATATGGGGCTGCAGGCTCTTTCTGACATGATCTGCTAATAAGGCTTGCCCAGCGCATGCCTGGGAGCCACAGACAGGTTGACGGTATTTAAAGCTAGCCACTGCCCACTATCAGGGCCAGCTGTAGGGCAGTGCGGCTGGTGCAGCCGCACTGGGCGCTGACCTGTGGAAGGGGGGGGGGCTTACCTCAGGGGGGGGCCACTGTGTTTGGCAATAACTTATGATTGGAGAGATGAGGGGCGCCTTTGCCCAGTAGTAGTGAGAGCATCCTAGGAGGCGATAATGGGGTGTGGGTGCGCCAAAAATGATTGTCACACCAGGCGCCACAGTGCTAAAGCCAGCCCGGCCCACTATACACTGAAAGTGAACTCAGGAGCAGGATCATGTCTGCTATCCTGAAATTATGGACTCCTCCTGCCTTAAGGGGTGATGGAAGAGAGGTGTGTGTGTAGACAGGGAAATGTAGAGCTAAACTGCTGACCATGCCGTAGTTGTATTTCATGCAATCAGGGCAGAAAAATGTCATGCCTTGTGAGATGAGCATATCACACGACTTGTTAAATGAATGATGTGTGACATCCTGGGCACTTCAAATTCTCTAATGACAGATTTGTCTCCAGTCAGAAGCTGCAAAGTGAATTCATCCCAACTGTAAGCGCCATCCGGGGAAAGAACCGGACGTCGGATGGCTCAGGCACTATGTTCCTTACTGTGAAGACCGCCTTTATTCGGCTGTGACTGGGAATGGGGGTAGCTGCTGTCTTCGGAATTACATGAACCATTGTAACTCCACAGGCAGATGAGGTATACTGGGGAAATTACGAATGACAAGGGGAATTGTGACTGGAATTACTGATTCCGCTGGCAAAGCCTCATTTCTAAGGAGACCTTCGGGCTCCCACATGCAACATTCTATAACTCATCCCACCAGAGTTCTGATGCCCCTGGTATTGGTATTTCCAGAAGGCGGAGTTACTGAGTGAAACTCCAGTGACCTCTTAATGAAGCCCTTCCAATAGTGATTTTTTTTTACCATTCACATTAGGAAGGAAAAGGCCTACAAGCAAGTTTACATAGCAAGGAAACAGCACTTTCTTTTGTTCAAGATGTATATGGAGTCATGTATTCTTGTTGTAATGGGAATGGAGAGTTCTGTGGGTGAAGGAGGGAGGTAGAGAGGAAGGTTGCATTACAGATGCAAGTAAGTTCTAAATTGTCCTTTGGTGTCCCTGTGTGTCTTTTCTCTTTCTGCATTTCTGATTCTGCTCATAAGCTCTGTCACCCAAGCCCAGCTGCGTTGCCTGTTTCTTGGTCTGAGTCACTGGGCACCTCCATCACTAGTAAGGAACACACTTAGCCTAGGTATGTGATTTGGTAGTGATCTTCCCGCCAAACAAATGTGGTTGCTAAATTGGCAACTCCGAGGAGTAGTATTACTGCCCCACACCTCTCGGAATATCTCCCTATTCCTTGCTGTGCTCATGTCACACCTGGACTACTGCAACAGCCTTGAGGGTGACAGTGTAAATAAATCACTGCAGAACTCCATAGAATCCAGAAATAGGCTGCTCATTTCCTGATTGGCCTAAAATAACATGACCATATTATGCCAGCAAAGAAAATCCTCCATTGGCTCCAGGTAAACTAAACAAAAGCTTTAACCCCCTCTGTTTTGTTCATGAAGCACTATACGCCCAAAGGCGGCTCATCCTCTACGAGCTGCTTGTCCCTTACTAGTCATCCAGAAACCACCTGGTAGCCAAATGTAAGCAACTGTGTATATGACAGGCATGCTACAAAAAAAACTGAGAAACATCTCTTCATGTCCACGACTCCTTTCTGGGCAAATATTTACCTACGCACTAGAACATGACGTTTTACTTTCAGGAACTCCCTAAAACATACTTCTTTAATCTAGAGTCTGGTTAGGGTTGTTTTTCCTGTTACACAAAATGGCTGTAGACACTTGACCTTTGTCTAACTTGACAGATGCCTAAGACTCTCTTCTGCATTCACCATACCAGGTTTTGCCATCATTTCATTGGATGGGTGCCCTCTAGAATAGACACCATCTTGCTGCTTGATTGGCAAATTCCTCTATCACGTGACCAGAACATTATTTGTTCTCTGTTGTATCCCAACCTGCTCTGCGCCTACCACACGGTAGTAAGCAGTGCTTTTGAAACCCCCTATCAAACAAAACAATTAAATACATTAAATGCATTTAGAAATGGAACATGGGGACTGTCAATTTGTCACATATGGAATCTCAGTAGGATATAACCACAAAGGACTAGGAATACGCCAAGTTTTCCTTTCCCGTTGTGTATCACTTCCCTGTGACCACTCTGTTAAAATTACCCACTTTGGAATAAGTACAATGTTTGGACTTAGTATGGGTAAAAATTCATCATTTTTAACCAGTGTACCAAATATAATTGTCGCAAAAATTAAACTCATGGTGCAAATTGCGCTTGGTCATTTGTGTGCATGAAATTTGTATGTGAGGTATGTGAGGTATGCCCTTGCATGCAAAAGTCATGCTGGATACCTTCTCGATGCTGTAGGTGGGCATCTGATTGAAAACTGTGCTCTGTGCATGAGTTCAGGTACAAAAAACATGCAATATACCCACCCAATACCCCGGATGGTTGATTGCACGACGCTTTCTGCTCTAACTAGTTTCCTGTAGGTACACATTACATGAAAAGTGCAACAAAAAAATATATGCGTAATATGCAAACCCCAATAATCATTACTTACCTCAGATTTCACTCGCTTGAAAAGAAATCCAACCCGTCCCTGCTTTTTACTACCTTTGAATGAGCTCAGTTCTACTTCTGCAAAGGAAAATGTAATTCCTCATTAAAGGTTTTATGTGCTTTCCCTTCTGGTCACAAAGCAGAGACAGAAAAAAACCCTACCACAGCTGGGAAGCGTGAAAGGTTCATGGACCTTTACAAGGTTTCCTCATCCTCTGGAAATGAAAGAAAATGGAAGGCCGTGTGGCATGGGGGCAGGGGACAATCATGAGCTTATTGTTAAATTCTATTATTTCGAAGTTTTTTTCAGTGCACGTATTGACCGCCCACACTGGATTTTCCAACGAGTGTATTGCAAACTCAGCAAGAGTAGTCGGTGTCACGCGCAATAGCTGTATGCGGGGCGTATGAATGTTAAATACATGTCAGCTAAAGACACTGTTCAAAAGGAGCTGCTGATAACCGCTCATTATATATGGGATATGAGAGAGAAGAGAAACCATGGGGAGCTGAGAATACAAATCTTTATCCAATGAAATGAAGGTATAACCCAATCACAGGGAGAAAATCTATAATGAATGAAAGTAAATTTCTCATCAACCGTGCTACATTTGGCACTTAGGAAATTATGGGATGGGTGGCAGAATTAAGAAGTTCAAAGACCGCCCAATTATCTGGGTCCATGTTAGTGGTTTGTGCATGAGGGCAGTCAAACTTGGTGCTCCATGTCCTCTTGGGATTATGCTGCACAATAACAAACAAAATACATTGAGCCTTATGTAGAGTTCGGTGGGTGGGGTGCTCTCTGTAAACATGGTAGACATCAGGCCCAACATGTAACAAGCGCATTATCGTCTGTGGCACTATCCACTACATTTTTGACGGCACATCCATCCACCAAACTCAAAAGAGGGTCTGTTGTCTTGTACGCTTGCCAACACAGAGTGTGCCGAAGGGAGTCACAGAGTGGCAGGGACAGGCCCCTTGCTATACACCGGAGATCTTCCGATAGGGGAGGTTGTCCAAGAGTTTACCCACTATCATAGATACCTGAGGGGACAATATGCCCGAACAAATAGAAAGAGTGTGAGCTCAGCAGAATTCAGAGTCTGAACATGTTGAAAGGGAGCTCTGGACTGCCCACAGGAGGGGGTAACAGTGTGTAACTGCTCCTTCCAGTGAAGGAGCCCCCAAACCCAATGCTGCATTTGGTATGTGATGAGCTTCCAAGCAAATGTGAGATTGACCTCCTTGGAATTAGCATTATCAAATGGCTGGTTTTGTACCGGCCTAGCCTATGCAGACCAGGACAAACATGGAAAAACAGTGAAACCCAGGATCCTTCCCTTAGCCCCAAGTGTGGAGGCTCCCCCACAACGGTGGGACTGGTGCAGTTCAGATCACAAAATCTCTCCCTGCTTCCACGGACGGAATGATTTCTCACTCACACACACATGCACACATCACACGCTGGTGGGGCCCATAACACCAACATTCATTCTCTCAAACTTTCCGTGCCTACAGAGGGATATCAAATCCCGAACTACAGTTCTTTACTTGGATAGAGGAAAACCACATCTACTGAATCACCCTAACAGTTCCTCCATCCGGAGGTCGATTAGATCATTTAGTTATTAGTGAATTTGATGAAGCGCTTAACTCTTATATTAATCAATACACCTTTCAAAGAAAATAATCACCCAACACAGTTCTTCAAATAATGATTTTCTTTATCTAATTAAAATGCAGGTTAAATCCTAATAATGCAATATTACCTTTTGTCATATTTACCTATTCTGGCTAATTGTCGTTTTCTAAGTCAGAACTGGTCCTCAGAAAGTTCATCAGAGTCCTAAAGTCCCGTCCTCTTCCGTCAGCATAAGGATCTCTAGCGAAGAGCAGCATGGAGTGTCGCATAGAGTAGCATCGATCAGCTAGGGGGTAATTTCCCTCTCTAGACTACTAATATTTATACTAAAATTTACATATAACAGTAACATTTTCTTTATTCCCAGGCCACTGATTGGCTGAATTCGAATACATCCCAATACATTAAGAAACATTTTCAAATTTTCACATGTGGACGAAGATCAACTTTCGGCGTATGGGAAAGGCCGTTCCCAGGTCAAGAAAGTATCAGTCTATTGGAAATAGGTGGCTTTTGGTAGTTCATTTTTCACATTGGCAACAATTGCTTCACATTCAGGGACATTGGCACCTCGCCCAGGGTAGTCTTCATGAGCCAGGCCTGACGGGTCATGGAAAGGCCACGAACGAAGTCAGTGCAGGCGCCTTTCTCCATTGCTCAATTTATGAAGTCATGTACTTTAGTTAGGGTTCAGTCGGCAGCCATCTTTTGGTAGGCCAGAATAGTCAACTTTAAGCAAAGAAACACAAAATTGTAATTAATACATAGAAATGACTAAAACAATGTTATTCCCTTGCTAATACCCTTATGTGTATGCATTTATCTAGCCATATGCCACATTCAAAGCCGTTAATGCTGGTTTATTTAAGCGCAAATCACATTAACACTGCCTAAGCAACACTTATCGTTTTAATATGCATATAAATTTAGTTCACTTATTATATTAGCCATGCAAATGCATTCCCACGTGTATTCTCTTGGTTAAAAAGGTTGGTTTAGTACCATTACATCAATCAATTAATTATTAGACTTAATTATTAGTCCTTTTAATATAAACTTATATAAATGGATTGGGTATATAAAAAGAAAACATTTTACCCGCTCCATCAGGACCTCCGCCAGGAGTGCGGAGGCCCTTTGTGAATCAGGCCCAGACTTTTTCATTTGGCAGCTCTTGGTTCTCCTAGAATAGCAACATGTAAACAATGGATAGGTGTTTTTTATGAGAAATGTGCCCACCCTATTTTGACAGTGTACACAATAATTCAGAGAGTGTCCTGGTCATTCTGAAATACTAATCTGCAACCCAAAGGGTAGTTTGCACTGTGTATGAAAATACTATGATATGGCCACAGATATGCAAATGTTCAATGAGTGGAGGCCATGAAGCTTCAGCATTTCACCCCAGAGAACTTTCCTTGCAGTGTTGCTGGTGCTGCCTCACCCCTACTATAAGCCTCACTCTTTTAGGGCTTACAGTATGTAGCCTCACTTTGCATTTGACTGTGTGAAAATGGTTGTATGCTGTGTGGAAATCAAAGGATATCTTTTACGGAGAGCCATGTTTGTTTTGGTGAACACTTCAGCGCCACCTTGTCAGCAGAACGGGTTTAGCAAGGGAATCAGACTGGGACTCACCCAGGGGTGTTTCTTAGGGGTAAATGCTTGATGTATGTATGTAAGATGGAGACATGGGTGAAATGTGCTCTCCCAGAAGAAGACCAAGCTCTAAATGGATGTGAATTTGAGATGTGAACTTTGGGACTGTTCAAAACATAATTGGCCTGTGTGAATTAGAGAACAAACCATGTGATTAGTCTGAGATAATTACGGATGTGTCTGGTTGATGATTTGGTGAGCTGACTGGTGAGAATGTATATGTGAGTCGGGTGTGGGAGAATGGATCAACAACATCTACGGCCCAATGACCTCTTTCCTGAGGTGGTGCTGACCTGTATCCAAACAGAAAGCTGTTCTCAGTCCCCAATCCCACAAGAGATTGGTTACCTGGGTTATGAGTCAATCCAACTACTATATGCACGCATAAATTGGAGTAAACCACGTTTAATTTGAATGTAAATAGCATAACTATCTTGACTGGTGCAAAGGTGGAGAAAACATGATCCTACTATGGTCCCTCCACCAAATAACTATTAATTTACATAGAGGCATATATTCAAACAGTTAATGCAACGCAACACAAAACAATGCAACGCAGTAAGTGCACATGGTATGCTGCATTGAGTAAACAAGACAGATCAGAACTGGGACATACCTTCAAAGAAATGGTGCAGTTCATCTCTCTCCATGCACAGGCGCGTTTATAGCTGCCTAGCATCAATGCAGGCATCTTTGCTCTATTGTGCATTATGGTCAGGATAGTTTTTTTCGCAGGAACTGGTACCTTCCTGCACAAAACTACCCTTCGTGGGTTTTCATCTTTGTATGTATGCTTCAGAATGTACCACACATGCAAAGAGGCAATAACAGGAAGAAGTAAAGATATTTCTCCTCGTTACACCAAGCTCGTGCTGGTACACAATCTTGTTGGAAACCAATGTCTACAACTCTTCTAAATATGAGTTTGTGTCAAAATCCATGGGTGGATGCATGGGAACATCCATACACCATCCATGGAATGCCTCTCCGATGCAAACTAACGCATAGCAGTGTTGCATTGTAAATACCAAAAAAGAGTTTGCATCTGGGGCCACATTACACATTTGGCGCATTTTCCTTCATTGCACCAGGCGCACCTTTAAAAAGGCTGCTTTAATTCTGCTCCGTGTTTCACTGTGAAGGCGGCGGCCCACCTGCACTTTTGAAGGGGATTAGGGATCCCGTTGTAGGCGGGTGCAGTCAGTACAGCACCTGTCTGCAAAGGGATGTCTGGGGGGTCCATAGGACCTCCTTTACCCCCTGCAGAGGGCTGCTCTCAGGAGGCGCACTGACAGTCCGCCACCTTTTAGATGGCGCACTCTCAGTGTGCCTCCTGAGGGCTTCTTTGCCTCTGCGCCCACGTTGGTAATATGGCGCGGGCGCAGAGGCAAAGTGATTCCCCATGCAAATGAGGGAACTCCCCTTGAAGATATCGCTGGTGCTTTTTGTGCACCAGCGCTATTGGTACTACAGAAGGGGCCGCACAAGCGTCTGCTGCCCCTTCTGGAATACCAAAGTGCCACGGGGAAACGCAAAGCAGGCGCAAATGCCGGATGCGCCCCCAGGGCACTTTATGTTATATGGCCCCAGGTCTGCATCAAAAAAGTGATGCAAACTCGGCACAAAATCTTTGTACATATGGTCATAGTGTTTTTGTCAAATACAGCAAATCACTTCGCCAACTAGCGTAACATGCCAGTACAAAGTACTATGGTTTGACTTATTATAAAACGTTTCTATTTTTGTATGTGTGCTGTACAGTACAACACGCATTAAAAGGAGGAAAGGTCCGGAGGAAAGGAAACTATTCTCCAATGTTATTCCTGCCTCGATGAGGCCTCAATTTTTGTGCAAAGCTCTGTCTAACGTTTTTGGTAGATAGGTCTTGCGTTGAAATTCTTGGGTGGTCCATGGGAATGCCCATGTACCACACATGTGGTGCCCCTTTACGCAGAGTAGCGCAAAGTAGTACATAGCACTATTTTGTGTGACTTTAGCGCTACTTTAAAGTGCAAAACAACTTCCTCACTGGATAATAAATCCCAAAACAAAAATTTGCACAATTATTGTGACACAAAGCCATTGCAAAGTGTCAATTAGTCTGAGACAGTTCCAAGAAGTTTATGAGGCGGGACATGCACCAAAGCCCCATCACCAGCATGAACTAGTGTGGCACAGACAAACGATAATGTAACAGATGTCAAATATTTACGTGTTCAAATATTTCATTGATTTTGATCATATTTAAACAAGACCATACAAAAAAGAGCATCGGAAAAAGGTACACTTATGTTATAATTTGCTAACTAGTGAACTATCAAACAGTTATTTAACATTTTAAAATCGGCTAAGCAATCTTAAGTACCATGAAAATAATTATATACTGTAATAAAAGAAAAGAAAAGGAAGATAAGAATAATAAAAAAAGAAAAGAATAAAAGATAGGAAATAGATAAATCCTTTAATAGAATGAAATATTACAAGTTATTAGGACTCAAGTAAACTTTAAGTAGAACCAGAATAGTTAAACAATTATTCATTTACTCAACATATTAAATATAGTCATAGCTGTAAAGCTATATAATTATCAATTGGTTTCCAAAATAAATGATAATTAGAAGTGTTATGAATAACACCTGTGTGGGATAAATTGGCTCCTCTCTGGAAAAAACTATCCATGCCCACCACGTATGTACTGACAGTGATGAAGCATTCTTCCAATTAGCAGTAATAGATTTCAACGCAACTGAAATTAAAAAATCAAAAAGCTTACCTTCAAGATCTGTCAATTTTGTTGTAATAAAGACTGATTTACAAATTATTATAGTATAAGACAAAATATCAGTAATATTCAATATTTTTGTTACTATATTCCAAACATCATTCCAAAACTTACTAATGTTTGGACAGTCAAATAGCATATGTTTTAACAGTCCTTCTTGTTGAGAGCAATTCCAACATATACAAGAATTCAATAATTTAACTTTAAGTAACCTAAAAGGAGTCCATAAGCAATTGAATAAAATGAATGTATTTGTTTGCTATATAGAAACGGGCAACTATCCTGAGACGTTATTCAGCCAGATTTTCCTCCAAATATCTAAAGATAATACAATATCTAATTCTTTATTCCGAAACAAAGTTAGGAAAATAATATTATCATTTGTACTTCCATTCAATTTGTTTTATAAAAGAGAGATTCAGCATAGGAAGAGGAGGCCAGGGTTTGTATGTATACAGCCAAATCAGATGTTGCATTCTGGGGAAATATGGAAAGAATCTAGTATTGAATTAGACAATAGTTCATATTTATAATTATTTGTAGATTTTAGTTTGAACGATTGTTGTAGTTCCTGAAAAGATAAAAAAGTATTGTCAGGTTATATATCTTTCAAGTAAAAAATACCAGCTTTAATCCAGGTATTCCAAAATGTTGTGGATCTATTTAACTTAAGTCTAGGATTATACCATAATGATGAGTGTAATGTAAATGCAATTGTGTATTGAAAAATTGAATCAAGATCAGATGTCAAACAGCTTGGTGGTTGTAAACCTGACTCTTGAACGACGTAGATGAGTGGATACATGTTAGTCTCCCCAAGCGGTGCCTTCGCACTGCTACTTCGTGATACTTCTCTACACTTTAGGATTCCAACAGAGTGAGCTTTTGCCAAATATCTTCGGTGCTGCAGGAATCCAGCAGTGTGACCTGTCAGGAGTGTGTGCTCAGTGGTATGGGACTTCAGCTGTGTCAGCATTATTCAGCAGTGCCTTGTGATTGCTGCAAGAAGCAATCAGTGCATGCTTCTTCTAGAAGCATCTTGCAAGTGCCACAGTACTTCAGCTGTGTCAGCCTTATTCAGCAGTGCCATGTGATTGCTGAAAGAAACAACCAGTGCATGCTTTTTCCAGAAGCATCTTGAAAGTACCCCAGTACCTCAGTAGTGTGTACTTATTTCAGCAGTGCCTTCACAGGGTCACTAATTCACAATACCAATACATAGCTCCCACGTTTACCAAGTCTATGCATGATTTGATGGTCCAGTCCAGGTTTTTTTTTCTTTGAATGTTGGGATTTGTAGTTCTGTTTTATGATGGAATAAACACGACTACAAGTCCCAGAATTCAAAGAAAAAAACATGGACTGGAGCAGCACATCACACATGTTTGTGGGAAACTTGACAGGACTGCCAATGTGACAATAGTAGTGTAACCTTCCTTCAGAAGTGCCTTCTCATTGCTAGAGAACATACTTTCACATTAATACTACTTATCAGTGTGTTTTTCTTTCTACAGAATTATGAATCTTACATATTCGTATGGATTCAGAGGCTGATATAGCCAGCACACTTAGGGGCATATTTACAAAACAATGTCAGAGCGCGGAGCTGCGCCAAAATTAGGCCAGCCGCGCTCTGACATTTTTAAAGCACAGGGATGCGCCGTATTCACAAGCGTACGGCACATCCCTGGGTTCCCCTAGCGCTGGTGCAAAAAAAACTGCCTATTGCCAGCACAGGCACCCTAACGCCATGTTTTAAGGGTGCCTGTGCCTCAGGGGCGATTGTTTATGTGCAGGAAGGGACACCTTCCTGCACATAAAGAATCATTCATAGCGATTTGCTCTTTCCAGGAGCACACATGAATAGAGCAAAAAACGGGGAGAAATTAATGATTCTAATGCCTGGTATTCTATGCCTTTAGAATGGCGCTGCCTTTGGCGCTGCCTCAACCTTGTAAATCTGGGGCAGCGTCAGAAAACAATGGGTGTCGCAGCGGAATGCCCAGAGCAACACCCATTTCACGCCCCTTTGCCGCAAAGTACTGTGGCAGAAAGGGGCACATTTACAAGGTGGCATTAAGCCACACTAAGTGGCTTAGCGCCATCTTGTAAATATGGTAAATGGCGCTACACCACTGCAGCACCCAAAGAAGTGATGCCTCGGTGACAATTGGGGCTTGTAAATATGCCCTTTGAGTTTGACTAAGGTCTCCGAAAAATCCCTAACACTGTCCCTGCCCCACTTGGAGTTTACTGTCTCTTTCAACCCAGGAGTATAGCTCCCTACCTATCACACTACTTTTAAAGGGATACATGTGAGCTAAGCTGGAAAGAAAATCTGTTCATGCCCCTTTCATTCTTTTAGAGCATCAGGAATAGATGCTTGACAACCCCCTGGGAGAAAATCCGATAAAGTCTGTGTGCCCCTGGTTCTGAACTCGGCCACTAAGCAGTTCATGACTCGAGCAGATGTTTCAGCTCTGTGCAGGGAGGGTATGCTGTGGGCTTGTGTTTTTTTTCTCCCTTCTGCCGGCACGCTGACAACTCGCTGCTTCATGCTGTGAAACAAATCACTGAGCCAATCACCAGGACACAGTTCACTGAATAGATTCTGGGACAGAAAACTGTGCAGTGCTACAACTACGCCATCAATCTCTGAGCCTTCTTTACTTCAGCATTTGACATTTCCAAAAGTGTGCGGGCCTTGGGAAAACACTATTTAGTGTATAAAGAAAAATAGAGCCAAGACATCGAAAAAAGCTTAAAAAGGGGGCCTGCTTTCACGATATTAAAAAAAAATAATAATAATAATAATAAATAAATGTGACAGCAACAAGGATACTCTAAAATGCAATTCTGTCACTTTCATGCGTGCTGCTTAATGCTATTTTTGTCTAGTTACTTCTTAACCCGCCAAGCACCAGAATCTGTTCTCCCTCAGAACAGGGAAGAGCTGGGCTCCTCTAAAGGATAAGAATAAAGGACCTGTCACACAATGAATTTTGCATGCATTCCTGGTTCACAGAGCCCGGATAATCTGAATTTTCAAAGCTGCAAGTGTAATGAGGACAGCTGAAAATCCACTAGTGTGTTGGAGTTTTCTACCGGTGTTGGATTTGGGGTTAGAGATAGGAAAGGAGATATTGTACTTGCAGTTGCCATCCAAAATGCAGAGAACTTTTAAGTTCATGGGAATTCACAAACGTTTTACAGGCACTTTCCAACCAGGCAAAGGAATGTAAAACATTTGATATTAGGGTTAGACTGGGGCATCAAATTAAAAGGACCCCAATTCGCGAATCAGATAGCTAAAAAAACAGCAGCCCACATTTGAAAATCAGGACAGATTTCAATTGTATACGTTTTTTGGAAGGTCTGGGCGACTGCATGCATTTGTGCTTGCTGCATGAGATGTTTGTGGTAACATCAAAGAAATCAACAGTAAAATTCAACCCACCATACCATAAAGTAGGCCAATGTACAACCAGAAAACAATCCCATATACTGATCTGTGAGACCAGCCCTTTGGGCACTGCAGATTGTCAATTAGGCCAGCCCGACCCTGTTTGATACATAGGAAGAAAGTCTTGTCTTAGCAGTGTTGAGAAAGAATGGATATCACTGCATATTTCTAGACAGTCCACCATCATTTGCTATCCATATTGTCGGAATTACTGTAGATCTGTATATTTCCAAATGTCCCACCTTAAATGAGAGCCAGAAAAAGAATTTCAGCCTAGCTAAAAATAGATCTTGCTGCATGCGTCAATCGCTGAAGAACTGTCTAGTAGACATTCTAAGAGAGTCTGCAGGAGGTGTTGATAGAGCTTCGATTTGCTCCATGGGTGTTAGACCTGGCACCATTGGCATGGATCTCCCTTCCATTTTTTGCTTTTGCCTCCTGTGTTTTTGCTGTGTGTTGGATTCCATTTTGCTGTTCTAGATGCTTTGGGCACTTTGTCACTGCTGTTCAGTGCCAAAGTATAAGTGCTCCCTTTTTAAATTACTGCTATGGATTGGTGTTTCCATGATTGGCTATTTGATTTACTAATCTGTCCCTAGTACAGTGCACCGTGTATGCCCAGGGCCTGTAAATCAAATGCTGCTGGTGGGCTTGCAGCACTGATTGTGTCACCCACAGAAGCAGCCTGTAAATGTAACTCTGGCCTGCCATTGCAGAGCCTGTGTGCAGTCTGGTACTGCCCCGTCGACTTGGCAAGTGCACCAACTTGCCAGGCCCTACCCTTCCCTTTTCTTATATGTCAGACACCCCTAAGGTAGCTCCAAGGTACCCCTGTGGGCAGGGTGCAGTGTATGTGAAAGGTAGGACATGCCCTGATGTGTGTAGCATGTCCTGATAGCCAATTTCGTTTTTCACTATTGCAAGACTACCTGTTCCCATAGGACAATATGGGGAGTACGTTTATAACATTTTATAAACATAACCGGCCCTGGGTACAAAGTAGGAGAATAAAGTTTAATATGCCTGAACCCAGAATGTTAAAGTGCATCTTTTAGTGAGGGTGATTTTTACATTCTGTGTTTGAAAATAGCACTTTTAGAAAGTAGGTATTTTCTTTCCTAACCATCCAGTGTGCTTCTGCTAGGTTTGTGTATTGCATGTCTGGCTTTTGGATGACAGGGGCTGGAGAGGGGCAGTGGCTCCAGACGTCTGATGAGTCAGGGCTGGGCTGAATAGACCTGGGCTGCATTTAGAGTAGGGGGAGGAGAATTCCTTTTACCTGAATGAGACTGCCCTGCCTTCAACAATGCTGTCTCCACCTCCTGCCAGGAAGCTGCACCAGTGAGGACAGAACTGGTTTTGGCTGGGTACAGACATTCTCTGCCTTCATAGAACAATGGATTTTTGTGTATAAAAAGAGGGGCCCAGACTTTTAGATCACTTCTGGGAATCAAGAGGAACCTTTGCGAAGGAGAAGAGCCGGAGAAGCAGAGGAGGAATACTACCCCTGTGCTGTTTGCTGTCTGGGGTTGGCCTGCAGTGGCTACTTGCTGCCAAGGAAAGGAGAAAAGGACTGTGCTGTTTGCTTTGTCATCTGCTTGAAAGAAGATCTCCAAGGGCTTGAAACTGAAGTCTCAGGGACACAAAGACTTCACCACCAGCTCCCCTGAATTTCCTTGCTGGGAATTCTAATCTGCAAAGAGGTGCCTGCTGCTGTTCTGGACCTCTAGACACTGTTTTTCGCTGGGAGCTGCAAATTAGACGCAACTTCGAAGAAGCGAGACGCATCAGCACCTGTTACTACTGTAATACTACTCTTTCATTCTCTTCCTTGAAGTCCCCTATGCTTACCTCAATTAACCTCAGGGAGCTGGGGAAAGTGACAGAGGCACCAGCAGCGGCGATGGCATGCAAAATGGCCTCAATTGGCTCCAGTACAACAGAAAAACGCCCAGTGGATTAAAAAGCCAGTCTGGCCTTTGACAGAAAAGCTTTTTGGGTTGAGTGCTCACTTAAAAGAGCTGCTTGTTACTACAAGTTGACAAGTTTGAACCCTGCAGTAGATTTTATATATTTTAATTGATGATTTCTACTAGTAGATATTAATGTGATTAAAGTCAATTGTACACTTTTTGTTAAAAAGTAGGTAGGATGACGGGTAATATTGTGCTCTTAGGTGGACCTGTACTAAGGAGTTCAAATAAATCTCAGTGGTCAGGCACATTGCTCTACCAAGCTATTTTTTATCAGAGATCAGTTAGAGGAAGGAGAGAGGCCAGGCTGAAAGGTTATTTTTTGTATATAGGACTCATAGTTTTATGCTATTTGTTTACATTTCCATCTGTATTTATTTTCCCGTCAGTGAAACAATTAAGTTGCAAAATGTATATTTCCACATTTATTTAATTGATAAATGTAAACTCAGACTTCAAAGTCTGTAGTGTTTTAGGGCGCTAAGAAGTAATATACAGTAAAGCAGTACGCTCACCTGAAAAATAGGGAAGTGTGAATTGGCATAATCTTGTTTGTAAAATTGATGTGAAAAATTTGTGAAAATACAGTTTCAGAGTGAAATATTGTTTGTCTTGAAGAACGTCTCTATCATCTAACAAGCGGTAACAACCACAGCGCCATCCTACTTGACCAAAAATACCTCACCCTATCAGCTGGCCAAGGCATCACAAGAAGTCATGACATTACCAGGATCAAAGTCAGGGAACGCAGGAAAAAAAGATTAGGTGTCAGGTGGATGACAATGAGGAGTCAAGCCTTCCTAAGTACATGGGGTTAGAATTTGGAACAACATCCTTCTGCATACTGGGCTGTCTGTATCACTCTGTGCAGTCATAAAACATCTAAAGACTTAGCTCTTCAAGAATCGCCTTACTGTCTTTGGGTAAGCTCTGCTCCTTTTGCCCGTTTGCCCAACAACACACAATATGACCTTCTCTTCTCCTGCTTATCTTCATATAACACCTTAAATCCTTTTGTCACCCATACTCAAAATGATTTCTTCTTCCATTTTTAGGTTGAGCCTACCACACAGTACATGGTGTCTGCTGGTTGTGAAAGACTTATTTTACGCTTGGCAACAACTTACAGGGGTTTCCAGCCTACCCATTGCTTACCCTCGGTTAGCTTTACTGTCACTCTCATTTGCTTGCTTTATACTTGCTGGCTTTCTATTTTTATCTAGCTCCCCTGGATCATATGCTCTTTACATCCTCTTTTACTAGCCGACTTGTCTTTTTCCACTGGTCACTTTTTGGGAATTACTTTTGTCCTACTAGAAAGCACTACATCAGAGTGCATGTATTTTACAGCTCTCTCCCTCTTGTGTTTCTCCATTCTTCCAAAAATACCTGCCCCCAGGCTTTCTCACTCTTGTATCTGCTTGCTTGCCAACTCTCCTATTGCATCTCTGCCTGCATACCCCACACCCTGCATGGTTTTCTGCCTTGTTTGCTTCTTTCAGTATCTGTGCCATTGTGCATTTTTTGCTGGTACCATACCACACCATCAAAAAAGTTGCTATTTGCATACGCTGTTGGGATGCGTCGGCGAATGATGCGGCGAGAGGCGCTGCGTCGACCTTTTCAGCTGCGATCACTCTATGTGTGGATTTTTGCTGCAGTGACAAGCGCTGCTTTGATTTCATCAGCAGCGCGGCGATGCGGGGAGATTCTTTTTGCACCACGGCGTTGTGTTGGAAAAACTGTCACAAGAAGAGTGATACATCGATTTCCTTGTCGTTGAATTGCTTTTCCAGCTCTCAACAGCAGAAACAACGTCCAGAGGCCCAAGACAGTCACAGGCACCTCTTGGCAGGTCAGAACTCCCAGCAAGGAAGGTCAGGGGAGCTGGGGATGAAGTCTTTGCGTTTCTGAGACTTCAATACAGGAGGCAAGCTCTACTCAAGCCCTTGGAGACTTTCCTCAAACAGGGGACACAGCACACAGCAAAGTCCTTCTCCTTTCCTTGGCAGAAAACAGCAACTGCATGCCAACCCCAGACACAGAGCAAGAGCAGTACTTCTCCTCAGTTTCTCCAGCTCTTCTCCTTGGCAAAGGTTCCTCTTGATTCCAGAAGTAGTCAAAAGTTCAGGGGTTCTAGGTCTAATACTTATACCCCAAAATGTCTTTGTTCTCTTTGTGCAAGGGTTTCTGAGCCCAGTCCAAACCAGTTCTGTCCTCTCTGGTGCAGCTGCCCGGCAGGAGGTGGAGACAGCATTGTGTAAAGCAGACAGGCCCTATTCAGGTGCAAGGGAAATCTCCTCCCACCAATCTAAATGCAGACCGGGCATATTCAGGTGCTAGTGAGAACTCCTCCCCCTACTCTGAATGCAGCCCAGGTCTATTCAGCTCAGCCCTGACTCATTCAGGAAAGGCAGGACACACATCACCCCCCCCAGGGGCTGTCTGAGAAAATGCACCTCCCCAGCCCAAGTCACTACAAAACCACACAGTCAATACACAAGCAGGCAGAGGCACACCGAATGGTTAAACAAGAAAATGCCTAATTTCTAAAAGTAGTTAAACAACAGGGGAGAGAGGGTAGTTAACGCCACTCTTAGTCCCCTGAACAATATTATATAAACAACAAAAGACCCCGGGTCCTCGGCAAGGGAGCGTGTAGGAATCACACCGGCGCATGGCTTTGATGAATGTGTGCTACAAGCCACCGACCCCCTCTGGGACCCATGGAGTGAGGTCATTATACGCTTCACAAATATATGATTTTCAGAAATCCCGAAGACGTTACAAAAAACGTGAGTTATTCCGGTCATTTTCTCCACCACAGGTTAGGGTGCGCCTTAGCGTGCGCACACCGCCGTGGTGGGTTGGTCCTGATGAATGCCTCGCTAAGAGCACACAGAGGCAGAAACATGTTGACCACTCTTTTTATTTTTCACTTCATTTTCACCTTAGGATATATGTGGTAAAATTAACCAGTAGTTAATTATCCTTCACAATTGTTTTTATTTATGCCTGGTTTTCCGCCAATAAATTTCTTTGGATAAAACCAAAGGCATCTTTTAAATCACTCCTTTGCACTCACTATTGGCGCACTCACATCACAATAAAAAACCTACTCCGCTGTAAACAGGTGTTGTAGCACACCACGAAGGCACTTGGCCTCTCTGGAGGGAACCCAATGATGAAGCATGTCACCCACTAGTAGTATTTGATTTCCGAGTCCCGGCACACCCTGTGCACTCTACTAGGGGCTGACCAGTAAATCAAAATATGCCGATCAGGGAGAACCAATCAAATAACAATTTACAAAGGGAGCATATGCACTTTGGCACTGATTAACAGTGGTAAGGTGCTCAGAGTCCCAAAACCAACAAACACAGTTCAGTTCAAAAAGTTTGGGGAAAACCCTGCATAAAGGGCCAAGTCCAACAGTATCGCTGTAGGAAAGTGCCCCTTTTCGACATGGCAAATCCTACCTTTTTGCCTGGTATTTGATGTGATTTCAACTGGCTGCGTGTCTTGGTGTTGACAAAAGTGAGAACACAACATGGCACATATCCCTGTGTGCCACACCCACAAATATCGCATGAGATAGAGGTAAGTCATCCCTACAGCAGGCCTTATGGCCCTAAGGCAGGGTGCACTCTACTACATGTGGGGATATAGCTGCATGAGCCGATATGCCCCTGTAATGGTCAGATCTATTGCTGCCAGTACAAATGAACAGGAGAGCTTTTTTAAGTACATGTGCTGGACATTGGTAAAAACGAGTTCCCCAGCTACATGATGGCTTCATTGAAAATATAGATTTTTGGTTTCAAGCATCTTGTATGAATGAACTCACACTGATGCCAGTGTTGAATTTATTGATACATGCACACAAAGGCCTCCTGAAAACCTACCAGCAACTGGTGTGATGAAGGGAATATTAGCTAGTCAGATAGGGGCGTCCACCCACAAGCCAGTACCACCCACAAGGTGGGTTACCTGAAGTGGAGGAAACTCTTCAGAGTTAGCCATTTTCGGGATGGTATATTTATGATCTCTGGGATAGGGTTAGGACCCCTTCCCACAGGAAGTGGTCATATAGGAGGCATAGGGACCACAGGGGTAAGTAACCCATTGGCCACTACCCTACATTCCCCTAAGACCCCTAAATTTAGTATTTATAGGAGCCCCTGGCACCGGAAAGTCAGATCCTGATGACCGATGAAGAAGAAGGACACTGAACAGCCACAAAAACAGATGACTAAAGAAGAGCAACTGACTTGGCACCAGCCCTGCCAACCTGTCTGCTGTTCCCTCTCAAAACTATGCCAAGGACATCTCGTCCTGCAGCTGTTGTGCCTACAAAGCCTAAGAGGATGGCCTGCCTTCAATAAAGTTAATGATTGAGAAAGGTGCACTCCTGTTTTATACTTATCTAAACTATTTTCTAAATGTTCAGAAAGCGTGCTGAGGTACTGAATCCGCTGTCACTGCGGATATGTCAACATAAAGAACAAAGGTGGGAAAACCCTACCTTCAATAAAGACTCAAGAACTCCTGTGGAGTAGCAGAGCTGCTCCCCTGCATCCTGTAGGCATCCCAAGAAGAACCGTGAGGACTCCGGAACCGCCCAAAACCCAATGCCATCAAGCACCACTGCACCGAGCCCTCCAGACCATGTTGAAGTTGGCCAATGGTGTCAGCATGTTCCCCAGCCCTCAAAAGACTTGAGTTCACTTTGGATTCACCCCTTGTTATCTTCCCAACATCGCCTGCAACCTCCGTTTGCAGGGCCCCTCAAACGCGAGTTATCTTGGATGAAGAAACCCAACACCCCAAAGACCCTCTGTACCCGGCCTCCTGGGCCCAAGGTGAAGAGGACCACTGGTGTACCTATGTCCCCTAGTATCGCAAGAGTTAAGCTCTTTGGCTGGTTCAACCTGACTGGGCTTCCAGTCCAAACCTGCAGCCCATTTTCACAAAGACCGAACCCAATTGACTAACATTTGGAATTCAACACTGTATTGTACCACTGCAATCGGACACCCTAATGCTGCGGTAGGTGACCCGCTGGTGCTGCCTTAGACCTTGCCTGATACTCATCTTAAGTCCTGGAGATTGCATTAGTAAGTCGCTTTACTGTACCTGAATGCCATACCTGTTTTTCCTCCTATAGAATAACATTGCGGCTTCTGAAGAATGCAGTAAGTGCCTACTTTTAAAGCGCAAAGTATTTCTCTTTCAAAATGTAGTTACCTGATTGTATTTATTCTAGTGCCTAAACATATTTAAAGATATGTGTTCTTTTTCTAAATTGGTGTTGATCTCCTTATTGAGTTGTGTGCATCATTTATTGACTATTGTGTGTATTTGTGTGTAAGGCTGCATAACCACACTACCCCTTAGAAGAGCACCTTGAGATTTCTATTGCAAGCCCTTGTCCACCCTTGTCCACTCATAAGGGAACCCCTGGACTATTTTCCCAATACATCTCATTTTGGTGTATCATATACAGGGCCAGCTTCTTACCATCACCAAACAGCATCGGCGGTCAGCAGGCCTCAAAGGAGAAATCTATTAACGTTGCCAATGTTTGTTTCGATATGTAGAGCTCCAAAGGTACTCAGCATAGAGCACACTGTTAAAGTATCAACAATATACATTAAGGACGTTGATATGGAATCTAAATCAGTGTTGGCACAAAATAGCCTCAAACAAATTTGATTAAAAATGATTGAGGCTTACAAATGGATAGGCCATTAGATAACCATTGCTTTGTTAAAGGAACTGACTGGCTTTAAAGAAATATTATTTATTGTAATTTGTCTAAATGAATGTGCCACGGAGAAGCAAAGTGGCACTCACAATTTGAAAAAAGGTTTTATTGAACTGTTTTTCAGGCAATCCTAAAATGTTCTCCTTTGAATTTGTAACAAGCAACACAGAACAGGCGCTGGACAGTTAATCCGACTGGACTTTCATTATCATTTTTGCCACATTTTATGGACTGGTTTAAAAATTGTGATGAATGCAAACAACTTAACGTAGGACTTATGTGAGTGTACACTGAACTCGGGGAAATATTAAAAGAATTTGGTATAGGGAAAGTGGGCAAATCCTACTGAGCAGGGCAGGCTGAAATGATTCTCAGTACAATTGTCACATATTTAGTCACTATACAGTCATAATTCGAGATCCAAGTATAATTTGAGAACATTTTTATCAAATGCTTTTTTTCATAATAGATTTTGCTGTCATCTCATTTGCATTCCTGAGTCTAACGCCTAGTGGGTCACTCAGGCTCTGGGGGTGCTTTGGTTTTCAGCAGTCACCAATTTGACAATCCTTTCAGAGGTCACCTTGGGACATGATGGATATGTGGCTATGCTGAATTATCACAAAGGCCAATGCTGTCTCAATAAGCTTAGGGAAATGCTTGCTTTGAGAACCACAACTAATCCTATGAATCTAAAGAAAGCTGCATACACAACAGCAGGAACATAAATTAATGTATGCCGCAGAATGTCCTTTCTGGTTAATACTTATCACTGATTTGTTGACAGTAAAATTGAAAACGACCAACATTGTACCATGACTTTATGAAAAAATGATGGGATTGTGGGCTGCCTGTGGGCAATACACGTCGATTTGTACACGACACACATATATTCATAAAGATGAAAGGTGTGCTATTTTCTACTTTTGTTGACTGCCAGTGTATGCAGGGGTGTTGAGCATATGTCCAAGAGAACCGGATCCTTGTGTTTACCTATAATGTATCTATGGGCTTATGGCATACATGCCAATAGACCAGATTCAGATCCAACATGGCTTCATTTGTGCTGTCTCCTGCCTGAAAAGGCTTCTACTCCAAAAGAAGGGAATGCCCCGGTTACTTACCAGTAATCTTCATTACTCCGCGTCCTGGTCTTCCTGGATGCCAGAAAGAAGAAGCATTTCATGTGTAAGGATTGCATCCAGGAGCATAGACGAGGAGGTAATGGAGGAAATACATTCTCCTAAATATTTTTTTAGAATCTCCCTCTTTCCTCATCTAAAATGTTGGCATGTGTGTTTTGGGCTAATTTCTATAACAAATGGCTGTCCTGAAAATCTGGCCGGATCTGGTCCGCCTGTTCTACAGTTGACATCTCTGATATATAAAGGTATCTGTTGTGTGGCCAGGAGTCACATGACCTTCTGAATTAGTTTTTTCTTCAAGTGCACCTGTGGAATTTTTTTAATATCCCAGCTATGGAATCAGAAGCCGTGTTACTGGGAGGAATCCCATTACGCTGCAGCTTTTATTGTCTATCATTTCATCACGTTTGGCTAAGCTGCAATGACCTCGAACATGAGCAATCAAAATTGGATTGCCAAACTTTGCTAGGTGCAGCTTTCTTTGGCGGAAAAGGCTGCGTCCTCCTCTTTCCGAGCTGCATAGTCCATGCACAGCCCCAGGCTTAGAGTGACTCAAGTTACGTGTGATTTACTGTGGGAGCTTTATTAAGCAGCAGCGTTTGTCTACATTGAAGCACATTACATTACGCTGCAATGGCCGCAAACATGGGCAATAAATGTTAGCTCTGCCAGCTGCAGTATTCTGAGGTGGAAACAGTGGTGGCTGGTTGGGAACGGTGGCAAGGGGCAGTGGCGCGGAGGGGGGTTTAGAAGAAAGAAAAGACATACCTTGTTGTTGCCGGCCGCCAGCCGCTGCCTCTCCTCCGAAGCAGGAACAGGAGGCCCTGGCTCCCAGACTCACCTAGCCAATCATAGCACTGCATTACAGCAGAATTGTTAATTGGTTTGATCGTAGTGGTTCGGCACTCAGACGGGGACTGGGAGGCTGGGCATGTTCTCCACCCTGGCTTAACAATACAGCCTGTGGAGAACATGCAAAGTGAGCATGGCGGTTTGGCCAGCCCAATACTTAAGGTGCAGCACGAACCACTCATCCTCTCTCTCCCAGGCTGTAACAAGTCCAGCCCGCCGCGCCCCAACATGGATGACTCCTTACTGAAGAAGAAAATGATAACAACGCAACGTTATCAATGTTGCGTTATCATTTTCTTTTCCTTTTTGCACTTAGGAAGGCAGCGCCCCCCCCCACTCTTAGTGGAGGAAATGTCCCTAGGTGGAAATGACTACTTCTTATTCTATCTGAGATACATAGCTCATGCAACCCTGCTGGACCAAAATGCCTCAAGCGACAGTTTTCTAGAAGGTGGTCCATTAAGCTGAATCTTTTAACTGTCCACCATTAAAGCATGTTGCTATAAGATGCGATGACCTTGAACATGGGAAGGAAACACTGCGAGGAGCAACTCTGCTGTCAGCAGCATTCTGAGGTGTAAGTCGTTGCCTGCTACTCTTCGTGTGGTGAATAGCGCGTGCACCCCTCAGGCCAGGAGAGCCTCAAGTGGTGTGAGGTTTACTGGGAGGAGCTTCATTAAGCTGCAGCCCAGAATTGTTTACCATTACAGCATGCTGCATTAAGCTGCAATGGCCTCAAATGCAGGTAGTAAATATTGTGTCAAACAACTTTGCTATCAGCAGCTTTGTGAAGTGGAACTGGCTGCTTCTTGCTCTCCCTGAAGTACATATTTTATATATCCCTTCAGTCAGAGATTGCCTCAGGTGATGTGAATTTGTAGGACAGCACTACATTATGCTGCAGCTTTTAATTGTCTATCATCTTGGCAGATTGCACGTATGTGCAATTAGGGATGCGAGAAATTCATGTAATTCGATTTTGCGTAAATATGTGAAATGTTGGGCAAATGACTCTGGATTATGTGAAATGCAAATCCATCATTTAACACTATATTTTAGCATGAAATGTGTCCTTGTGCCAATGTTTGAATTGAGAATTTATTTCGCTGTAAAAATGTAGAGCTAAAAACACAATATTGCGACCAACAGCTGCTCGCTTTCTGGACATTTGTATTATTCCTGAGGACTTGCAGTAAAATGTTGCTGGGGACAGTGCATCAATATGTGTCATGACATACTGGCATGATTTCAGGAATTTAGCATAATAAGTAGGGTGACCAGACGTCCCGGTTTTCCCCGAACGGTCCCTGTTTTTGGAGAAGTGTCCCCGTGTCCCGACACTTTTCTCCAAGTGACTCAAATGTCCCGGTTAAACACAGAAATGTCCAGTTTTTTCATTGTTCCAGTTGAGCATGAGCACGCATGCTCTCTATGCACTGCTTACGGCGTGTAACGTCACTGAGGTGAGCGCTGTAGCAGGAAGGGAAATTCTTTGAAGAGAGACATTTTCTCTCGGGATTTCCCTTCTCTTTTTACACGCAGCGCCACCTACGTCATTGTGCCAGCCATATTTGAACAATTGCATATCATCAAAACTGAATCTTCGCTAGAGGAGGAAATTGTGATATTAAGAAGCAACCCCAGTTTATGAACTTCCTGAACTTCTGTGATCTGTAGAGGCTGTGTGTTTGCTGCTCCCCCAGATATCCCACCTAGAAGTACACGAAACAGAAACTTTAAAGTATTTCTGAATGTTAGGATGAGTGTCCCATAACACATGTGATGATGACGTTCCCAACGTCCTTCTCATGCTCCAACCATTCATTTCTACCAGTTCCAAGATCAGAACAGAAATCCTGGGAAACGGAACACTGGTGATCAGGTAAAAGGCTTAGTCGCTATTTGAGGCCTTCATTCAGTGGCTTCAGGTTAAACCTGCCTTGGCTATTAAATCTGCTCATTGTTTCCAACAGGTTTTTCAGATTGTAAAAAATGTCCCCTATTGTTGCATTATTTAAACATATTTACTAAAAGTGGATATGTGGCAATAGCTTATCTGTTTCATATACCAAGAACATATAGATTAAACATTGCACATTCACATATCATGCCCTTTGCTTGCATTAGTGGTCTTTTAGTTGTATCAGTAGCCTAGATATTGCACATTCCCAAAGCCATTAAATTACACTTAGCCAAAGATCTGTAATTAATAGCTCGTCAGTTGCAATGGAAGTTGTGCATCTATTGCTTGCATCAGCAGTTTATCAATTTCACGAGCAAGCATACTGTCCAGGTGGCAATCCAAAAGATCTTCAATTGCCTAGCCCATGTCTCTTACCAAAAGTTTCTACTTTGGATAAAACAATATTTCTTCATTCAGTAGCTTGTATTCATATTCATACAAACTTTTCAGTAGCCCTTATGCATACCGTGCAAGGATTAATGTATTTCTCATTGCATGTTTTATTCCTAACCAATTGATGCATGCTCTGTGTTCTCCATATCAAAGCTATGACTTGACCTTTTGACTGACCTTTCAGATCATGGCAAACTGTTTAGCTGGAAAGGACTTAAAGGAGCAGGGTTAACGCCTATGGGAGAGGCGAGCAGCGCTGCTCAAGCTTTTTGCTCAGGTCTTCACACTATTGCGCTATGAGATGATACCAATGGCTAGAGTGCACTATACATACTCCAGTAAGTTAACATGACATCCCAGCAGTGACCACACAAATGTGGGAGGACTGTGTGGTCGGCCAGCCTTTGCGACCCTTAAGACCCTAAGGCAGTAATACCTGGAGAGAAGTTTTTTTTTGTACATTGGTCCATGGCTGCCCTTTGGCAATTTAGCATTCCGCACTTTACCTCCCATGCTTTTCTGTCATGAGCAACTAAGCAATATGAGTGAGTTTTACTTTACGTGGTGCTGACGTGCAGCTATAGAAACGAGCATTGATAAAGCTAGTAAATCTGCCGTTTGCTAGCCTGTGATGTTTTATTGATTTTTGGCAAATATATGCTATAGTCCTTAAAAGTGTAAATGTAATAAAAAGTACTAATGCTGCTGCGTAAAGGAGAGGGGTGCCAATAAAAGAACTCGGATTTGTTGTCTGTAATGCTTCATCTCGGTCTGTGGAGTGAGCTGTCATTGTAGTCCCTTTTCTATGTCTATGACAGCTGTCAAATAGTCCTACTTTTATGTTGATGGTTACTGCAAACCGTAGTCCTACTTCTATGTCTATGACCTGTCCCCGTTTTTTTGTTTTGAGAATCTGGTCACCCTAATAATAAGCATTCATTACAATTTACGAAATTATGAGGATTATGCTTGCGTGATTGAAATTTCACCAGTTTCAACGGCCTTGAAGTTGGGCATTCAATTTTGTGGCGAACAGCTTTGCGAGCAGAGCTGAAAAGTGTGTCTCTTTACACTTTCTTTGGTACATTTCTCATGTATGCCCTTGAAAGGAGCATGTAGCAAGTGACGTGGAGTTTGTTATTGGCGTTATTGGCACATGATCCAAAAAGCACCACCTTCACTTACTTTGCAGACTAGAGAATGGATCCGATGTGCTTCTGCATATGGGCACTGATCATGGTCAGAGTTATAGCTAATACAGTGTCTGTTTCAAATTTACAGCGCGCATCTATTCGAGAATAAATAATTTTATTGCTCGCTAATGTGTGCCTCTTTAAAGCATTAAATCATTAGCCATAACTTATAAGCAGCGTAATAGGAACATTTCCCTTACTACAGTAACTGACTGCAATTTTAAAAACTGTAAATCAACCTCATTTTCCTGCAAACGCAACTGCAAATCTCAGTAATTACCGGGTGCATTTGGAATCACTTTTGTAATTGCTGTGCAAGGACCATTACTGATGCCAAACACTGAGCTGCACATGGCGTAAAATAAAAATGATTGTGCGCTGAAGGCTGGAATGTAAACCCCTATTTTTTTGTTTAACTTGTATTCAAGTTTTATTCTGTTTTCAATAGCCCACCCTGAAAAAATAACTTGCAGAAGGGCTTTTTTTATCCAGCCTTAGAAGGAGGGTGTTTGTGGGACTGGACCCTTTCACAAACATGATTTCTGGTGTGTATTCCGTACAATGGCTGGATTATTGATAAAAACATAAAACAGTATTTCTTAAAAGATAACTATGTCAAGTATGGTGTATCTATGACTGGTCGTTTGATGTGAAAGGTCACATGTCCGAAATGTACATAGAATGAGGTACCAAATAACATAGTGAGTTACTTGTAGTCTAAAGACTGTAAAAGAGAGGACTACCATGAAGTCTTCCATATAGAAATGTGGTTTCCCATGACGTGCTTTAAGAAATTTTATGTTAAATGAAATTAGCATCCTGGAAGCAAAACTGTAACCAAGCCAGCCAATCAGAATGCTGCCTTTGCAGGTTATAACTACTGTTACAGGCCTACAAAAGGACAGGGATAAGTAGAGACCCAGAATAATTATATTTTAGAAAAAATCTAAACCACTGGATTAAGTATTTTGATCTTACTCTATTTTGATCTTACTCTATTTTGAATAACCATCCCTACCAGTTAAAAATGACACCAGTTTACAACTCACTATAACGGAAGGCGTGTGTGTTTATCTATATTAGTTAGTTTTTGTAGAGGTGCTCTCTGGAACGCCCTTCCTCGGACCGCATAGATGTTTTTTCAATGAATATTAGAAACTGCATTCTGCCCCTTGTAGACTCCATGTTGGACAATTATGGTGCCGGACATTAAATCATACCAACCACACCAGCTATTAGTAAGCCCTGAGCACACAGGCTTATGGTCTTGGTAACTACAAGCAAAATCTCAATATCTGCTATTTGCATTGCTTTCCTCCAAATATCCCTGATTTGTATCTACAACTTTGGAGAACTTGGTACCATCCTCTGTATAGCTCCAGTGATAGACCTGAAGAGGGGCCCAATTCTTTTGTGGGAAGTATGTGCACATGCACATTGGGTTAATAGATTGCATTGCTGGGCTGTGGACCTTGTAGTTGGAATCCTTGCTCAGTGGCAATATTCCTCCTGTTAGCCATTTTCAAGTATATCTTATCTCCTGGTCTACTTTGGTAAGGAGTTCTTGCCATACACATTTGGTTTAATAGATACATTGCTTACTTCTATACAATTTATTTCATTGCTGGGACAGACGAGCCTGTCCAACACAGAAACCAGTCCATATGCGAGAACCTGTTCCTTCAGAGAAAGACTTCAGGACACGAGTCCCAACTAATCATTAAGAGCCTCATTATGAGTTCTGCGTGATTCAGGGTGATGATTCGGCGAAATTTTGAAAACGTCAAGATAGATTTATCTGGTGCAGTAGTGTGGCACATTGCAAGGTAATGAAGTCAAAATGAAGTACACATCTGGCATTGGAGCTTGCGAACCCGAATAACGCATGGTTTGCCTCTTTGCAACTGGTTTCCCTTGAGCACATTTTGACTGCTTTTTCCTGATCTAATAAAAATAGCAGAGGTGTGGTGATGTGCACACAGTGCAGAATAATGATTTGTGCGCAAACAATAGTTTGCGCCTAAATCAGGACTTGTACGGGATTTGGATTGGAATAAGACCGTTAGGAACTCACTAGAGGAACATCTCCTACCAAAACTTTCCTGGACGCACCAGTGTCCTTACTTCTCACTGCTATAGATCTCAGTTTCCAATGACCCTCTCATGGATACACAGTCACCAGAGAGAGCGGCAAAAAAGAACACCAAACACCCCAAAAAATACTATTCTGTACATAACCACACCGAAATGTATAAAAATGTTTTAAAAAACCTTAGATTCATATATGTAATTTTCTGCCTCCAGATTGTAGTTTTAAAAAGGAGTATGCTGTTCTTGAACTAGGGAGAGGAGGTTTAGGAAGGTTGTCTCCTGTTCCAAAAGTGGAGACAGGGGGTATTCCTATTCGGGAAATAGGGCCCTCACACACCCAAGGGTGTCATGCTTCATCATAGGGCATGCTCCCCGTCAGGCCGGCACTGCAATGCCTGACGGGCACCCTATGAGGGGCTCTTTGTTGGAGATCTTTGTCGCAAGCCATTTGGTGCAGTGCGGATGAGGGGTCAGATGGTGTAGATGCGCAAATGTAGTGAAAGTGTGGAAAGGATTAAAAATGGTGACCAGTGGTGCTCTGGAATAACAATTTTAATCAGGTGAGCCCACTGGTTCCTTTTAAAAACTGAAAGTGGAGGCTACTGAGATGTAATTTCCAATAGCGGCTATGAGATCGACATGTTTCTTGCCTGTATGAGTCAGATTGATCTCGCGGCAATTCTTCAGGAGCGAAAGTAAAAGATCTATCTACACTGAAGTCAGACCGCTAGTACATTCACGTTGTTGGCCCGACAATTGTCTAGTAACCTAACAGTGAGGTATCGTAATAGGAAGTAGACCAACCTAATAAAAGAGAATTAAAATACAATCAATACAATATAATCAATTGACATGACAATTAGTTCACGTGGAAACCTCCTCTTGATGACATGGTGATGTGCAAAAACATAATATTGGTGCCTAAAAAGAGATGTGATGCGGCACAGTGGCACTCGTGGAATCGAACCAACAAAATTGATGTGGACGGTAAGCAGGTCACTGAGGAAACTGTATGACTCAATGACACTCACCCGTTGTGGGCGTATTACTTGCTCCCTCGATTCAACAGTGAAAGGATGACGCTAAATTACTGTGTCCTGTAAGAATAGTGAAAGCAAGTCAAAGAAGCAAAATTAGAAACATGGGATTGAGGCCAAGGCTACTCTCACTGTTAATTCAACCATAGTGGGAGACTAGATGGCCCCTTGACTTGTTTCGAGTCACATAGTCTATAATCAGGATAACTTACAGTTCTCAGCGTTTGCTAATGCGGATAGCACGTACCCCGCCCTTCACCGGCTCGGGAGTGACGGACGTTGATGTAGAGCTCAGAAAATGTAGATATTGGAAGGTGCGAAACGCTTCTGCATTGACGGCTCAAGAAAGACTAGCTCGGCGTCACAGCCACCGGGACCGGTGGTCGTCTAAAATGGACGCCATATTGAAGGTATGATTTTTTGACATACGGAGGTAAAGAATACTCTCAGTCCCACACATGTGTTGGTGCTGATATGTATGGAGAGCACACATGCTTTATTATAACTCAGGGCATTGGCGGCTTAAAAAGGACTTACAGGACACAGTAATTTAGCGTCATCCTTTCACCGTTGAATCAAGGGAGCAAGTAATAAGCCCACAACGGGTGAGTGTCATTGAGTCATACAGTTTCCTTAGTGACCTGATTACCGTCCACATCAATTTTGTTGGTTCGATTCCATGGGTGCCACTGCGCCGCATCGCATCTCTTTTTAGGCACCAATATTATGTTTTTGCACATCACCATGTCATCAAGAGGAGGTTTCCACAAGAACGAATTGTTTTGCCGAAAGATTTGATTGAATTGATTGTATTTTCATTCTCTTTTTTTAGGTTGGTCTACTTCCTATTAAGGTACCTCACTGTTAGGTTACTAGACAATTGTTGGACCAACAACGTGAATGTACTAGTGGTCTGACTTAATTGTAGATAGATCTTTTACTTCCGGTCTTGAAGAATTGCCGCAAGATCAATCTGACTCATACAGGCAAGAAACATGTTGACCTCATAGCCACTATAGACATTACTCCCTAAGTGGCCTCCACTATCAGTTTTTAAAAGGGACCAGTGGGCTCACCTGATTAAAAATGTTATTCCAGAGCACCACTGGCCACCATTTTTAATCCTTTACACACTTTCACTACATTTGCGCATCTACACCATCTGACCCCCTCACCCGCACTGCATCAAACGGCTTGGGACAAAAGATCTCCAACAAAGAGCCCCTCAAAGGGTGCCCGTCAGGCATTGCAGCGCCGGCCTGACGAGGAGCATGCCCTATGATGAAGCAATGACACCCTTGGGTGTGAGGGCCCTATTTGCCAAATAGGAATACCCCATGTCTCCACTTTTGGAACAGGACACGACCTTCCTAAACCTCCTCTCCCTAGTTCAGGAACAGCATACTCCTTTTTGATACTACTGTCTAACCGGGGGCATGTATGATGGACCTCTAAGAAACACCTTGAGTCCCTCTCTTGTTCATATGCTGCCTCCAGATTGCACAAAATTTACTGAGCAATAAACACTTCTGCGGGGTGACTTGTGTCGTACACTACAACGCATTAGGTAATGTTACGCTACATTCAGCATGGTAAAATGAAAAAGATAACGTACTCTATCTTAAAATATGGATTCAAATCTTGATTTGGGCTTATTTTATTTTATCATATGGCACAAAGACAGCCCTGCCTGCTGATCAGCAGCAATACAACGCCGCCAAGGTGTTTTACATAATGAGAATCAAGAACTGATGCATGCTTGTCAGACACATCCGTCTATTGCTGACGAGCTGACTTGCAAAGACTGAAAGAAAAATCACTCTATAGTGACATGTCTTTCATTTCTTTTAAGACACATTCATGACCCTAATCGCCCCAGCTCCCAGGAGCCAAAAATGACTTTCACACCCTTGAAATTAGATGGAAGTGCACGGCTAAAAACGCATTATCTCACACTCATCACGGCTTCTGTGGGATTAATGCTTACGCTGACAGCAGGTGCCCGACTGCCAGAATGTCAGATCTCAATATTGAAAAGAGAAAATTGGAAAGATGGGTCTTAAGACCCTATGCGCTAACAAAAAAAATCACATAGGGTCATATTATCAAGCACGGCGTTAAAATTATCGCCGCTTTAGCGGCAGAAAAGATAATGGGCTTGATAATATGCCCTTGAGAATTCCCATAGAAGCCCATTTTGACACCACAACATAGGCTTCTATGAGAATTCTCAAGGGCATATTATCAAGCCCATAATCGCCGCTTTAGTGGCAGTTTTCTGCCGCTAAAGCGGCGATAATTTTAATGCTGTTTCTTGATAATATGCCCCATAGATTGTTACTAAGGGCCTTCGAATTTAATGTGGTAAAGAAAGGACCGTATTCTATTAAACTAGCTTTGGGTAAAACGGCCAAAGACTTTGCAAATAGCTAAAAACTGCACGAGGAAATGTGACTCTCGAGTTTAAAACAAAATCTTTCTATTAGGTTTTTCCAAAAGTGCAACGTATCGCAACACCACAGTGAGTGATACCAAACATTATTGTTGGAACTGTAGATTAAAGTGTATGAGACTTGATCTCCTGAAACTTTGGCCCTATATTTTTCTCATCACTGCCCTTGAAGCTGTGAAGGAGAAAAGAGACCCTACATTCCTATTAAGACTAATATATCGACCACATTTCCCACCACCCCTTGTATTACCTAAAGTTGGATTTTCTTCCACAATAGAGTTTAAAGCTGGAGGGGCAGGAGAGAAGGGAGACAGGGGCCACCTATTGAATGGGCACAATTACCCCATATTTGTGTAGATTTCGGGCCTTCTACGTAGAATAAGCCACATCCTCTTCACCCAAACATGGTGGGATAATGGTGTGCTTTGTTTCCTTATAGGGTGTAAGAATTAATTTAAGAAAAAAATATAATTTCCATATACCACTGCTCCTAGTCTCCTTTTAGAGAGTTAAAGTAATTAATTACCAATGACAAGACAAAGGGACCTTCTATTCCTAAGAAGACACACCAAGGAGAATAGAGCACATTCAAATGGGAGGAATGAGTTCACTTAAAATCAAAAACAGCGGTGGCTGAAAACTGAAAACATAGAGGTCAAACAGCCCAACAAATACTATTTTCAACAATAGTGCCTTCTAAGTGGAAATTTCCAGCAAACATTGCACCCGCCGCCGCAGCAGTCGAAAAGTCGATTGGTCTTTTTCAGAGTATGAAGTTTGTGAACAAAGTATGTGACGGAGTTACTAAAGATTTTTAGGTGAGTAGGGGGTCGTTAGCTGGGCATAATGTATTAAGTAATTGTATAAACAATATTTTTTTTATCGCTTGGAGTTTAATTTCAGTCAGCATTCAGTGTATCTTCTCTCCAATACTCGGTATCAATGCTCTGATTCCTGCATGATGACGCACCAGCCTATCATTGTCAGGATATAGGTGTCTGATATAAATATTCAGTCTTAAAATCATCTACAAAAAAATTCCCCCATTAAAGTTAATAATTTAAAAAATCTAAACCCAAAGGGGTGATATATTTTTAAACGGTATTTAGGGCAGATTGTTTATGCCAGACAATATTAAATTCAGATATTTGATTGATCATATGGTTTTTGGCACATAGGCTCCTGCGGTGACATCTCCATCATTTAATCTAAGTGCGTTCAGTATAGAGAAGAAACTACAGTGGATACAGAACAGTGTTGCCAGCCTGATCTTTGAGATGAAGGCAGTGGCGTAGCAAGGGGGGGGGGGCTGATCTTTGAGATGAAGGCAGTGGCGTAGCAAGGGGGGAGGGTGCAGATGGCCCACCCCAGGCGGCACAAGTTTTGGGGGCAGTAGCCTCCCTCCACCCGCTCTTACCTGTGTCAGTGTGGTGTGGCTTTCGCAGAAACTGCCAGCGCCCCCTCAGTCTTACATGCGGCCGCTGGGGAGCAAACGCAGTGAGCGCCACTGACTGCACAACGTCTAGCTGCGCCCAGGGGATTAACACAGGCCCCCGCATCCCCCACGGTGCGGGGGTCCCCGAGCTGCAAGAGGCCCCCTCAGCCTAGTAATAAAACCTGAGCACTCCGTATTAAATCCGGATCAGGGGCCCCTCTGTGTACATTGCAGGGGGGGCCCTTAAACTTTTGTTACGTCACTGGCTGCGCCACTGGATGAAGGAGCAACATATTGCATCCAACTTACTCTACAGACAGATGCATGAAACAATCCTAACACAAGCATCCAGGAATCCCTCCACCACACCACACTCTGCATTAAGATGCAACCAATGTCCATTCTGCTATAGTACACAAACGTAGTGAACTCAGAAATCACAACTATAATAGTCCCTCAAAATCCCCTTATCCGGTGTACCCAGATAAAAACCCCAACATGAAACTACATGTCCAGAAATTGCTGGAAACCTCAAACATCTTGCTCACCAGCTAGAAAGCGAAAAAATACGACAACCACTCTCTGCAAATCTGTGCGGGAGCACAAACGAAAAAACAAGCCATGAACACGTGCATAAACAACAAATATACCTGTCTTTATATGACTGTAAAAGTTGCTACATACCATATTTCCTGCAAATCGTCATGTCAATCGGTGCACACGTTTAAATATTCCAGACATAAAGCCCTACAATGTTATTATCTATAAAACACAAAATAACATTATTGATTGAGAACCTTGTGAAAATAAATGCTTCCTCGGTATTTAAACACATCTTTCGGCGTTTTGAATGGAAAATATTGAAATCGCTGTGTATTATTGGAAATTCCTGTGTGATATTTAAAACAAAAATGAATTCGGGGACAAAAGCACCGTTTTAATTAAATCTTACTGATGTTTGAAAATCTCCATAGCGTCCTCAGCATTTAAAAGCGCGCGAGCGTCCTTAAAAGCAAGGGAAGGCAGCATTAATGTGCGGGTCTGCTGGGCCTTATTGCCTGATTTGAGCAATATAGTTGTAATAACCTTGAAATGCAGCAGAAAGTGCTTTTTAATTGTATTGTCTTGCGAGCGAGAGATTTGATATGCGGGCAGCAGTACGACAAATTGCAGGAGAGACCTCCCTTGGATATTGCAGAGTAAAACAAGGGATGCTCATCAGGGGTGTAACATAGGCTGCTGCTGCCCCTGGGGCGCAGAGGGGCCCCCAAACCCTTCAGAGGGGGCCCATTCCGCCCAAGGAAAAGCTCTGAGATATGGGAGACTCAAGGGCTCCTCTTCACATTCTGCAGGAGGGCCCCACCATTTTACATCACGCCACTGATGCTCACACATGGCGGAGCATCTCATACATCGAGCGGCTTCGAAATGTAATTTTAAAAGGCCCTACCTGCCCAATGCTGATGAGCGGTGTACATTATTGGAACACCCTCACTCTAGTTCCTTACCACACCTGGCAGCCTGCGGCAGAGGTGCCCTGTGCACTGGAGGGTTCTGGCTAACTTTTGATGTTGTCAATTATATTAGTGTGTCAGGTCACTCCAGTCACGAGTAGGGTGTGAGAAGGTTTTGCAATGTGAGGCAAGTGCTATATTACTGGTGTGAACATAGGGCCTGATTTAGAGCTCAGCCGACAGTTATATAATGTATTTGTAATATGTTGGATGGGATATTCATCATGTTTGTGACGGAGTAGCCCACCCGCAGAACTCTAAATTAGGCCCTTAGCTTGCACACTTTAAAATGAAAATGTATATAGCGTAAACTAGACTCGAAGGTATCAGATTGCTTTATATGAGCACAAGTTGCGTTACAGATGGACACATTCATTTTTGTTAGGCAAGGGGAGATTAAGTGATTTGCCCACTATCACAGGATGTTGAACGTCCCTCCCAAGACTCGAAACGGTTCCCTATCTCTGAGGTCGACCGCTCTAGCCGTTAGGCCAGATTCTTTCCCATGTCTATGCATTTACATAGTTTTTCCTCATACATAGGAAATATTTCCTTTCAAGTGACAATAAGTCATCTGGAGCGCTAGCTGACTCTGAACAAGGATGTGCTGCTTACTCACTTATTAACTTTAGCACTGTTTTTCAAGTGATTTTGAAACTGCATAGAAGTTGGCAAGCTTTGTTTTTCTAGCTACAGTTTCAATGGCTGTAAAATTCCTTATTTTAGCATGAAAGCCCACATGCATAAAACTTTGAGAAATAAAGGTAGTAGTACTTTGATTACTTAATAATCCTCATTGCTCCTGGTCCAAGTCTCCGTCGTCGAAGTAAGTAATGCTTGAGGGGTAGCCTAATCTGAGAGAAGCAATTGCGTTACCCCACACCTGAAACATGAATTAAAAGGAGTTCCAACCTCTTAAACTCAGGGCAGGGTCCTTCTTGCATGATTTCTGCCCATGGATACTCCCACACCTTACCCAGTTAATGGTCACCTGAGAAGGCTTCCGACACTTCCCTTGGTCCCAGAAGTAACCAACAAAAACTGTCACTAATCGAAGGCTTCTATTAACCAAGTAAATGAACAAAGACCTCCTGACATCCAAAGTTTGCAAGTCTGCCTCCTATGGAGAGAACACAGCTGGCCTGTGACTCTGCTGGATGAAAGGAGTCACAATGACAGAACCTGGGTGCTGTGGAGCTAGCAATCAACCTCCAAACCATCAGTCAAGGGTGTAGCAGTTCATGGTGTGGGAGATCCTGCCAAAGGAGGGAGCTAAGAAACCGCAGAATCCTTACAGGAGTAACTTGCAGTACTTCATTTGAGCTGGAGGTTTTAGGCGTGGCCCATCAGGAATTATTTTTTGGGACATGCATATATATTTCCTTATTAGACTTTCTTCCAGAGCAACAGATAGAAAAACACATAGGGGTGAAAGAAAGAGAAATAGAAAGAGGAAAAACAGTGACAAAAGAAGAAAGCAATAATAAAAAAGAACCTGTAAGAGTGATATAAAGGCCACGAAGTGCCTGGTGGTGGATGGCAGAGGCGTTAGATGGATTCAAGAATGCACAGTCTTTGTACTGGGTATTTGCAGCACTGGCTGCGGGCTTCTAAACAATGGTTTGGGCCCCGGCACTTATTCTTTTAAAAATTAATCACTGGGAACTTGAAAAACTGACAAAATTCAGGATCCAGGGCCATCAAGGGCAACATGGATCAATTGACATGACCAGAAGTATCACACTGAAAATCATTTTGAGCACCTCTAAGAGTAGGGTAATAGGAGGGAGCACATACAGGAGATCCGAGTGTCGCCAAAACAACAGCATTTTCAATCCATAAGATTTTGCACAGATTCCTGGAACATCAGCATGGGGGCAGGGCAGGACTGGAGAGCAGCACCTGAACAACCTTGGGTAAAGATGGGCATTTAGTGAGGATGGAAATGGACAGTTCAGCTGGTCCTCTGGAGCATTCTTGGATCCACTTAGATAAGTTGCCTTCAGGGGGACAATAAAATAGGAACAGGGAAACCCCCTGCGAAGTCCAGAGATCTCGTCCTTTCATGCCATCACAGTAGACTTTTTCTGACTGATCAACTGTCTGTATATGAGCTTCATGAGCCTGAAGGATGGGAGTGAAGGAAATTCAAGCCAGGAATATAGCAGAGAGCTCCACCTAGTAGGAAGAATAAGTTGTGTGCCCAGTAACCATTTTCCCTGGATCATCTAACATTTCAGTGTAGTCCCCAATGAAGTGCACTGGTATCCAAGGCGACCACCAGAAGCAGTGGATGTGCCAGTAAGACTGCCCAACCAATAAAACAGGTGGGAATCCACCATCCACCAGCCAAAATCCTGAATATTTATTTATTTTATTTATTTCTGCATTTATAGAGGGTCTGGCTACACCAACTGCTGTGTCCCAGCGCTATTTGCTCTGTCTGAGCAACTCCGGAAATCAGTACACCTGAGAACAAGGGGGCACAAGGATACTTATAGTTTAAAGAGCCATCTTTTTAATTTCTTGCAGAAGAGACTCTCTGATGGTTCCTCACGGCTTTCCAGCTTTTTGCTGCCAGGTAGCCAAAAGAGCGCGCACCCATTTGTGCTTTCTTTATCTGTGGGACTTTCACCAGGTGGGTCCCAGTGGATCTAAGATGCCGTTCTGGGTTGTAGGGGATCACAAGATCCCACAGGTATATAGGACCTTTGCCCTGCAAGGTACGGTGGCAGAAACATAGTGCCTGAATGTAATCCGTTTCTGGATGGGCAGCCAATGCAGTGCGTTCAGTGCTTTCTTAGAAGATGCCCGTTTTAGGCAAATTCAAAACTAACTGTATAGTTAAAAAGATTCCCTTCGAACTTTATTTATACACTTTTCTCAAGTAGCCAATGCCACAACACTCTGTCAGATCTATCACACGCTAGGAACAACTCCACTCAAGATACGAGAGACCTTATATTCAATCAGATTTATTAATGTATCAGTAGTAAGATTCACAGCAATGAATCATCACATAAAAAATACATCAAGTAAACATGGTACCATACACGAGCTTAAAACAATACATGATTAAAACAATTGATATCTCATTAAAAAAACAACAAAAGAACGCCATGTGGAAGGAAAATATACAGATGCACTCAAGTTGTGCCTTGACAGTGTTAATTTGCACCTTATGTGGGCCAGATATAGCAGAGAACTGTTGTCCCTGATTTCTATAATTCTTGTCCCATATGAAAATAAACCAAACTCTCTGCGTCGACGTGTTTCGGTGGAATAAAAGGATAAAACCACCTTCTTCAGGACTGACAATGATATTCTTCCTTTAATCAATATCAATTAGAGTACCTAACACAAAACATAATACAAATAAATTAAAAAACATTATTTTTCACAGGAGGCATCAAGAATCTTTTTTCTATCTACTATGACACTTCAAGGTCAAAGATCATTGCCATAACAAGATAGGTCTGAGATTTTAATTATCATAAAGTAAGTTGGAGACATATATTCTTCACAAAAGTCATGCATAATCAGTACTTTAATGATAAGAACGTGTGTACCCACAATTAGAGAATATAAGTTCTTACACATCCTATTAGGAGTGTTCCATAACACACAGCCTATATCTTCCATGACTTCATGACACACAACATTCAGGTCCGGATCTAAACATACTTAAATGACTATACTATGCAGTCTGTGTAGGTTATTATAAAGCTCCCATTTATATGTGGAGACCAGTATAGACCTTAATGTTCCTTCATCTATCCAGGGTCAGAAACAAACATGAACCCACCAGAAAGTAGGTTACATATAAACAAACTATTCTAAGATGTACCATTACCTTCGCTCATGGCGTGGTATTGTAGATGGCGGCAAACATCTAGGGCCTCATGTAGGTAAATAAATTTTACCGTTTCTTAAATACCGAGCCGTACCGAATCGGTACATTAGAATCGGTAAGTTATATGTAGGTAAAAATTCGGTAACAGTTACCGATTCGGTAACATTCGGTAATCACGAACCGGAATTCACCGAATCGGTAAATACCGAGGTGGTATTTACCGAATCGGAAAATACCGAGGTAGTATTTACCGAATCGGAAAATACCGAGGTGGTATTTACCGAATCGGAAAATACCGAATCGGTATGTACGGAATCGGCAAATAAAATCACATGACTTGACGAAACAGCTAATCCTGTGCAACCACAGCCCACCCAACCAGGAAGTGGCCACACCCAGGCAGGTGTACATAATTAGCCGACCCTGGAGAGGCTTGGAGTGCAGAGGAGAGGCAGGGAGCCGGTGCCTGTGCGAGCGGGAAAACGAACATCATGTCCAGCCAGAGAACACAGAGAGACGGAGGGGAAAGGAGGAGGAAGCTGAAATTTAGCCCCAAGGAACTCCAGGTGCTGGTGGAGGAGGTGGTGAAGCAGCACCAGAAGCTGTTTGGAAGGCAATCCCTGCAAGTGCCTGAGGCTGAAAAGCGCAACATATGGCTGGCCATCCAGGCCCATGTGAATGCTGTGGGAGTGACCCACAGGGACATAGAGGTCCTAAAGAAGCGCTGGTATGACCTGAGGATTGTAACCAAGAGGAAGATGGGCGACATCCAGAAGGAGGCCAGCCAGACTGGAGGTGGAACCAACAGGGCACCTGCCCTCACCGAACTGGAGGAGCTGGTGGGGGCCACAATCGAGCAAGAGAGCGTCGTGGGTCTTGGGGACGCCGACAGCTCTGCCAGAGCCGCCACACAACAAGGTAAGACGAAAGCACAGCAATGTAGCACCCCCTATCCCTATCCCACATCCCCCATTGTGAAACGAGAATCACACTGCAGTCCACACGTGTCAGTGCAGACAGGCAATGCAGTCCGGGAGATGTGGTCAGGGAAACACCAACCATGACGTAAATGTTACAGGGCAACAAGGCATGTCACGCACTCGAGGCACAAGGAGACAGAGGACATTTTGGAATGTGAAATTATTTATTGTGACGCTTTCAATGCAGCCCTTCGGGGACACTGAGCCAATGTTGTATTTCTGTCCACAGATGTGACATCATGCAGGACAGGGCATGCTGCAGGAGAGACGGCACACCGGCCACAAATATCACCTCTAGCCAGCACAAGTTCAGACCAGGGAGCAGGCCCACTGGCAGCCGCACCACCAACACAGGCAGCCTCGCCGCAGCCAGAGCCAGCATCACCGCACCCAGAGCCAGCATCACCTCACCCAGAGCCAGCATCACCTCACCCAGAGCCAGCATTGCCACTCATGTTTGAATCACCGGCCACATCTCCGCTTGCAGGTGTGGGAATGAGGAGGCGTCCAGCAGCCAGGCTACGAGCCTTAGACACCTCGTCAGACGACAGCATGGGCCCTGAAGAACTCACCAGGCCCCAGGAAGGGAGCCATGCCACTGTGCCCCACACCTCACAGGCAGCACAGACGGGAGCAAGAGGGCGCCGCAGGTCGCGTGTCCAGAGTCCACCAGCACCCATTGACGGCCATGGTGTCTTCTTGGGTCTCGAGGGCCAAATGTTGAAACAACAGCGCCTGCAAACAAAGGCAGTCATGACAGTCCAGAGGCACATGCGGGTGATGAAAACTACATTAGTCAACATGGACAATAACATCAGCGGCATGGCTGCGGGCATTCGGGACATGTCCCAGTCAATCCAGCAGTTGTGCAGCAAATTAGATGCTGACATCGAGGCACGGCGCCGGGAACGGCAGAGAAGGGACACTACCAACAGGGCACTCAACCGTCTGGCAACTGCGACTTCTCTACTGTGCCGGCGCTCTGTGACGATGCAGGAGGGCCTAACACACTGCTGCAGCGACCTGTCTCGGGGGATGGTGCAGGTGACAAGTGCACTAGGGGTGCTATTTACTAGTCAGGCGTCGACAACTGCTGCAGGGGATGCTGCGGAGAGCATCGACACCAGCAGCAGGAGCAGCATCACACCCCCCGTCCCAGAAGGACGCAGGAGCAGCAGGCGGCTTGGGGTTGGCTCTAGTGAGGATGCACAGGCCGTGCCATCCACCACTGCAGCGCGTATGCGCAAACATTGATGTGGCCATGCTTAGCCACTTCCCAATGGGTGACGTAACCCTGGACATACTCCTTGTATAGATGGTATATTGCCAGATTGGCTTGTTCATGTGTTCATGGCGTGGTGCCACATTAAAACTACGTCATGACTAATCACAACTGGCTGTGTCCCCTTACTTACTCAGAAATAGTTGCATGTGATCTCTGCCCGTCTCTCTCTCCCATCGATTGCAGTTGGCACTCTAGCTGCGTTGCCCTGTGGCTGGCCTGACTCATCCTCGTTGTCCTCAAAATATGTTAGTTCCACATCTGTACCTTTTTTCGTGGCAAGGTTGTGCAGCATTGCACAAGTGGCAATAATCTTGCAGCAGGTGATGGGTGTACTGGCGTGCGCCTCCGCTCTTGTGGAGGCAGCGGAACCTGCTCTTCAGTAGTCCAAACGTGCGCTCCACCACATTGCGTGTTGTTTTGTGTGCCACGTTGTATCGTCTCTCACTCTGGGTTGCTGGGTGTAGGTAGGGAGTGAGGATGAATGACCGGCATGCATATGCACTGTCGCCTAGATGAGTTAAAGGGAAACATCAGTCACATGCCTCTTTACACTATGATTTGCAGGTTGCAAGGGGCGTCACTGTTACTCACCTAGCAGGTATCCCTCTCCAAATTCTCCGGCACTCAGTCGTGTGTAGATCCCACTATTCTGGAAGATGTACGAGTCGTGGGTGCTCCCAGGAAACTTTGCAACAATATCTGTGATGATGTTCCCTGCATCACAGATCACCTGCACATTGATGGAGTGGGTGGACTTCCTGTTCCTGTAGATGTGCTCTGTGTCAGCTGGTGGACAGATTGGGATGTGTGTACCATCAATACAGCCGATGACATGGGGGAACTGTGCCATTTGATAAAAGTCTGTTTTTGTTTTCTGCAGTGCAGCCTGTGTGTTGGGGAAGCTGATGTAGTGGTGCATTCTCTGCATCATGGCATCCAGGAACTTCCTGAAGACACGTGACAGGCAACTCTGGGATACACCACCCACCGCAGCTATCACCACCTGATAACTGCCGGATGCCAGCAGATGTAGGCTGCAGAGCACCTGCACATGTGGGGGTATGGCGTGCGCCCTTCTTATTGGCTGGTCCAGGAGTGGGTGAAGGTCCCTGATTAAGTCCATGATGGTTTCGGGGTGTAGCCTGTACCTCTCATATATCTCTGCATCAGTCAGGTGGAATAGTGTGATGCGCTGTCTGTAGATGCGTTCCTCCCGTCGCCAAACCCTCAGTCCTGCTGCCTGTAGACGTAGGCGCCTTGCAATGACATACATAGCGGCCATGTTGTCCACGCTGTTGCATTTTGGGATTGATTATATGCACTGTTGATGGTTACCACCTGCTTTCAATCCGTGTTAATTACCGACTCTTATTTACCGATTTTCTTGGATTTCTTAATTACCGAGTGCTCCTACATGTCATTTTAATTTTTACCACTTCATATTTACCACTTCATATTTACCGATTCGTTAAGTATGTATTCGGTAAATCTGATTCGGTATTTTAGAATTCGGTAAATATGATTCGGTATTTACCGCCTCATATTTACCGAAAAGTCGTTTTTGGACTCCTACATCTCACTTGTCTGAATACCGGTCGGTAACGGCATATTTACCGAAAATCGGCCGTTACCGACCGGTATTTGGCTACCTACATGAGGCCCCTAGTCTTCTAGGGATGGATATTAAAGTGGTGGCATGTGCCTATTAAATTGGTAAATAGAAATATGAATAAATATTATTTTTTAAAAATGTGTGATATCTCTGAATACATTTATTCTAGAGACTGAACTGCTGTTTGGTTCTCACCTCAGTATAATTAAGTGATAGCCTCGATTCACACGACCATCTCCACATTTGTATATAGAGATGGACCCGGTTTTATCTCGGTCTATCAATAGAAATAAATCAATTATTCCAAATCGCCATCTGTAGGTGCTTATTACTATGCTCATTTTAAATGGATCTAGTGCATATTATAATCACTACAACTTACCAATAGTTTGAAACTCTGTCTTAAGCTTGAATAGACAGGAAGGTACACCCTTTGTCGTGTATGAAGATATTTTCTTCAATTATTTTCTGTTTCCAAAAACGATTTGAGTAGGCTATGGAAAAAAGAACCCAATAAGAGTTCTATGGTTTCACAAAAAACTCAAATAACCACCTCCTGTCAATTTACTGTGTGGAAACGTAAGGTAACTATTTAAACAATATTATAGTAAATTTGCGTGGTACGAAGCCTCTGATTGTCTCCGCTCTATTTATTCATACCATATGGTCGCTAACCCCAAATAAACCAAAGCGGAGACACTCGTCTCGAGTTGCCGACTTGAACATAAAACAGAGATCAGGGGAAACGCCCCGTGTGTGACCTCTTCCCCGATGGCTCCTTATTATAATACTTATGAGCCCCTAATGTTAAAGAGACAACATCCTGTGTCGACGCTGCTCGCGATCGTTACAGGTTGCACTGCCGATGCGATATTTGTAAGAAGTATATGCCACTACATAAAAGGCCCGGGACTAAACCCATTAGCTAACGCGGCCCGTAAGACACCCATCTTTCCCAGAATCTCCTTACCTCTATAGCTCTACACACCGGAAACCTCTGTGGTACTGTAAATTTCGGAACCACGTTGGAGGCATGGGGTATCATGCCGGCTTTGATATCAACGAACCGCAAATGGCAAATGCGATATGTACGAGTGTTTTCATTACGTTTCATCGATGAATTCACCTTGTATATGATACTACATGCTGACTCCTCAGGTTCCATTTTAGAGCGGTAGCCATTTTGTGGTTGCCCTCACATAGGCTGCGTGCTAAGGCCATGCCTAGGCCTAAAGGACACGTACACCTTCTGTGACTTCTTTGTGACCTGTGCAAGCTGACTCCGCTGCCCGAGGTCAGTCCGGTCTCACCAGTTCCTTTTACTACGGCCATATGAGATTAGCATCAGGGCCTGATACACCATAAAGTCTTTCATCCCACACAAACCCTGACTAATCAATTTCACACCTAACTCTGTTTCCTGCTTTTTGGCTTGTTTTACGAGGAGGAGGTGCCCGGTTTTATTGGGGTCTGCTGATATCTGATGAGGGTTCTGAGCCTTGCTGGGTAAATAATTGTGGGCTGGCCGAACTGAAATGTGGGATCGTCATCATGACTCTGTCTTTTCGTTTGTAGTGAAATATGTGAATAACCACTTGTAAAAGAGGGGCGGTGTTGCCCGAGCGTAATATTTTATATATAAGAGAAGACTGGGTTTTGGTTCGGGAGCAGTCTCCTGAGAACATACATTGTGGTGTACTTCTCGGATACCTGTGATTGGTCTGCAGCCAATAAACGATCTTTGACTTCACCTAGAAGACTCTGTGTTTCTGTGGTCTGAGACAGGAAGAACTAGAAGTCTTCGGGTGTGTTCCCTGGCACCGCTGGGTTCTGAAAAACCCAGTACTTCAGTTGGCGCCCAACGTAGGGCGATTTCAGCGGTACCGGTCCAAGCCAGAGGTTCGTGAGGAGCTTCGTGTGAAAATTCTGGAGGAAGGCCGCCACTTCATCGACCCCTGCATGTCGACGTGGTCGGAAAGTCTTTACTGCGAGGTTCTCCGCGTCCTGACGCCTACAAAGGACTGCTGCCCTGACTATCGCCCTGTTTTGGACCCTTGATGATTTGGTAAAGCGAAACGATTAAACGAGTCTTCTGGTGACATCATCGATACCTCAGTTAAGTATAAGTGGAGCGTCTCCCAGTTCTTAGTTTGGTTTGGTATCCCTTCGGGATCGCTTTGATTTGGAAGTTTCAAGTGCCAAAGCCGAGGGACTCGTGTATTCACGAGACTATCGTATTCGATAATCCTTTGAAGTTTGAAACTAGACTAGTGAGCGACGATGCCTGGTTCTAGTATATTTGGGAATTTGTTTTGTTTGGGTTGTAATAGGGACTCCCGATTAGAGGATTCCTGTCCAGTTCCTTCAATTGGAACTCCAACTTATGAGCTTTATGTGAAACATGGCGTGGGCCCCTTACGTATAATGAAGTATGGATCCAATACACAAGGGAGGATGGTGTTTTAAAATGGCCCCAAAATGGTAGTTTTGACACAGACATCCTAGATAACTTAGAAGTTAAATTATTTAAAAAGAAAGCCCGGCCGGCGATGTTTGACTCTTTCCGCCTATGGCGAAAGGAAGCCAAACAGAAGGAAATTAAATTAGCAAAGAGAAATAAGAGAGAAAAAGGTATGTCGGTAATGCAAGCAGCTTTGCAGTTTAAAGATAACGAAGAAGAACAAATGAATTAGCAGTTGCACAGGCAGCGTAAACTAGGGATCGATAAATGTTATCCAGTTTTGCCGCCCCTTCAGCAAGGTGCGTCAAAAGAAAAGGAGAAAGATCCCCTAATGTCACATTTGCTGAGTTCGCCACCCCCTTATGCGCAGAGTCCTACAGCACCTCCGCAACCCTTAAATGTACAGCCTCCAGTTAATGTGCCGCAAGCTTTCCCGCAGCCGCCAGCTCCTCCTCAGCCGGCTCCTACTCTTGTGGCGCAGCCCCCTCAGGGGCCGCCGACTTTGCTGCTTGCCCCCCCTTTGCCTTCTGCGACTTTGCCTGCTCCATCGACTGCCTCTCTTGGCGCCCTTCCCGATACTATCCCTGTACCTGTATCTGCACCCGTTTTTCTTCCCTCTGTCTTTCCCCCTGTTCTTGCCTCAACCTCCCCTTCTACACGACAACGAATAACTAGTGTGGTCACTAGTTTAATGTCGCCTCTCTTTGGGTTATCTAGTACGACCCCTAATGCACAACGTAAGCAGACGCGTAGCCAACTGCCTGATTCTCGAGAGAAAGAAATGCTTGACCGTATGGCACACAGATGGATTGTTCACCCATCAAGGTATGATGTGGAGTCTATTATGGATGTCTTCCGTCAATGGGAAGCATCAAAAAAGAGATAAGTTTTTGAAAAGATGTGTGTTTTCCATTTTGAGGGATTGGAGGATAATGATTTGGAAGCAAATCCGCAGGAGTTGTGCCGCTTACGGTTTGAATTTGGAAAGGGTACGATTGTGGGTTCCGATGTCGAAAAAGCAGTTGCGACATTGTTGTCTTTTAGAATTGAGGATCCTTCCCAGCCACTGTTTGAGCATGACTCTTCTGGTAAAAAGGTGCGACAGTACCCTATGAGAGAAGTCCCTCCGGTATGGAAGGAAGCCGTTGCGGCTGATGCCGGTCGAGGTATTGTAGCTGCTCCAGCTCATTTCCGGCGCGTTTGGGTGCATGTCCCTTGGAAACGATCTGAAGTAATAGCGCTTAAACAGACATTGCCCGACCCCCGTAAAAACCCTGCAGGATATTATAAGGAGTTATCACAGACTGCAGAATCGGGTGTCATGAATTTAGCTGACATAGATATGTTGTTCGGGAATGTTGTTCCGCAGCCTTTGTGGGGATTAATTCGTAATGCAGACCAAGCTGCAGAACTAGGTGACACATGGGCTAATATCATTGCTACAGACACTAGACAAGTTGGTGGTGCCAAGCCTGAGCCTTTGGTAGCAAAACTCCCTGCTAGGATCATTACTTACATGAAAACAACTTTAATGCCCGCGATGCGTGTGAATTGGGATAAATTATCAGCATGCAAGCAGAAGAAAGATGAGTCAGTGTCCGATTTCTTCACCAGGTTTGAAGAAACCTTTATCGACCATAGTGGACAAGATATGAGTACGGAAGGTGGTCAACGATTGTTTGTTGATAAATTTGTGCATAATTTGCTTCCCAAGTTGTGTAAGAAATTGAAAGATTCTGAGAGTTCTTGGGCTGTTTCCTCTTCAGCACAAATACTGGCTACTGCACAGTATTACGAGAATAGGGATAAAGATGAAAAAGATAGAGCAGACAAGAAAACGAAAGAACTGAAGACGAAGGTTCTCTTACAGCAGGCTTACCCGCCACGTGGTGGTCAGAGTAATTATCAGCAACCGCCACAGTTTCATAGAAACGTGCAAAGGTACGAGTTTTCTCAATCGCGCGTTACTGTAGGTCCTAATCAATGTTCATATTGTAAGGAAGAGGGTCATTTCAAGTATAGTTGTCCTATTTTGTTACAGCGTGCTAATGGCGCTTTTAGCACCCGAGGTAGAGGTGGTCAACAAGCTACTAGAGGTAGAGGACGCGGGAATGTTCCCCAGAACGCGCGTCCCCTTCCATAATACACTGAATAGTTTTGATCAGCAAGCCAATGCGTCTGGTAGGACAGCTCAGTACTATAACAATGACTATTATGCAGATGATGAAAATGCGGAAGGTAATTATTGTTAGGACAGCCGTAGACAAAGAGATGGAGTTGTTTCAGTGCCAGTGGACCAGAGTGGACCGTATGTCAAGGTAACTACAGCGGGCGTGTCAGAGCCTTTTCTGTTGGATACTGGTGCTGCAAAAAGTTCAATTATGCATTCAAAACTCCCTGGCGCGCCTTTGTCTGGCGAGATGAATGTTTCAGTAGGTTTTTCTGGCGCCCTGGTTAGGAACCCGATCTCTAGTCCTATGCCCCTTTCTGTTGGACCTTGTGAGCTGAAAGCACCCCTTATCCTAACGACAGGCTGTGGTGAAAACCTGTTAGGATTGGATTTGTTAAAGAGATTACATGCGACATTATATTGTTCTCCCTCGGGAGTACAACTTACACTGGGTAGGGAAGTGATTTCTCCCATGTATTTGTCAAAGAATAAACTGCCAGCTGAATTGTCGTCTCTTCCGGATGTCCTCTGGGCTTCTGGCCTTAATGATGTGGGTCTCTTGGAAATACCGCCATATGTGGTTACTTTGAAAGCCAATGTTAAATTGCCACGCATTCCCCAGTACAAGATCTCTAATGAAGGTGAGAAGGCGTTGTTAGCGATTATTTTCGATTTGATTGAAAAGGATGTAATTGAAGAGACAAGAGGCAACGTTTGTATTAGTCCGGTTCTGCCTGTTTTAAAACGTACTGACCCTTCTCAGCCACCTGTTTACAGGTTTGTGATCGATCTTAGAGAGGTCAATAAGATAGTTGTGCCACAGTTTCCAGTTGTCCCTGATATAACCGCCTTGTTAACTATGATTCCAGCGTCCGCTGCTTGGTTCTCAGTGGTCGATTTAAAGAATGCTTTCTTTAGCATCCCGATTGCAGAGGAGAGTAGGGATATTTTTGGCTTCAGTTTAGGAGGCCGAAGCTTCCGCTTCAAACGCGCTCCTCATGGCTACTGTGAAAGTCCATCAATATACAGCCAAGCTTTAAAAGCGCAGCTTGATGCAATTGTTTTACCAAGTGGTGCTACCCTTATTCAGTACGTTGACGATTTACTGATCGCCGCGGATACTGAGGGGATTTGTAAAGAAGCTACATTGTCATTGTTGCGTCATTTGTCTGCCTTTCATCACAAAGTGTCTCTCTCAAAACTGCAATATTGTCGACAAGAAGTGACCTACTTAGGTCATCTCTTATCGAAAGAGGGAAGGAAACTGACCCCAGAAAGAATTCAGGCCATTACACAATTGAACGTGCCAAGAACACAGAGAGAAGTGCGTGCTTTCTTGGGTATTACTTCATACTGTAGGCAGTGGATCCCGAGTTTTTCCTTTGCTGGCAAAACCTTTAATAGCATCGACATGTAAAGATACCCCGAATCCCATCCCGTGGTCCGAAGAGTGTCAGAAACGTTTTTCGGAATTGCGTAAGGCATTGTGTTCAGCTCCTGTGTTGGGTACTCCCGACTACAGCAAGCCCTTTACGTTGTATGTTCACGAGAAAGAAGGTTGTGCATTGTCAGTGTTGACACAGTCTTTTGGAGACAAACAGCGTCCATGCGCGTATTTTTCGTCAGTTTTGGATCCGGTAGCCAAGGCATTACCCAGTTGCTTGAGAGTCACAGCGGCCGCAGCGGTTTCCATCCGACAGTCCGCTGGGTTAGTAATGAACAATACGTTGATTGTGATGGTTCCACATGCAGTGGACACATTATTAAACAGGACCAAGACACAGCACTTAACTAGTGCTCGATTGTCAGGTTATGAGTTGACACTATTAGCGAGTCATGTACACATAAAGAGGTGCAACACGTTGAATCCAGCTACTTTGTTGCCCATTTCAGCAGACACAGATGGGATTGAACGGCATGATTGTCTGTTCAGAACAGAAGAAGAAACAAAAGGGAGAGTGGATCTTAAAGATACTGCCTTGGTTGAGTGTGATGGTACCTTATGGGTGGATGGTTCGTGCTTCAAGCTTCCGAATGGTGATACGACTGCTGCATATGCTATCACGAATTTGCACACGGTTGTTGAAACTGCACGTATACCACATAATTCGGCTCAAGCAGCAGAATTAATTGCACTTACAAGAGCATGCGTGTTGTCGAAAGGAATGAAAGTGAACATATATACTGACAGTCAGTATGCCTTTGGTGTGGCCCATAGTTTTGGGCGCTTGTGGAAAGAACGTAGGTTCCTGACTTCGCATGGAACTAAAATTCAGAATGGTCAGTTGGTGAATGACCTCCTTGAGTCATTGACCTTGCCGTTACAAGTTGCGATTGTGAAATGCAGTGCACACAAGAAAGTTATCGATGATATTGGTCGTGGAAATGCATTTGCTGACGAAGTCGCGAAAGAAACAGCAAAGAATGTGACGAACCGAATGTATGTTGCAGGCCCTGCAAGATGGGTTGGTGATGTTGGAATGTGTGAAGATACAATAGAAAGTGTGAAGTCCCTTCAAGCTGAAGCTTCAGAGAAAGAGTTGAATGAATGGAGAGAGAGCAAGGGTAAATTGGATGAAAATGGTTGTTGGGTTGACTTGTCAGAACATCAGCGATGGTTGTTACCCGATGCCTATGTGCTTGCAGTGGTGACAATGGCTCATGGGATGGCCCATATAAGTGCGAAAGGGATTTGTAAGTTGTTGGCTCCAGAATGGCAAAATGCTGGGATCCCTAAATGTGCAGAGAAAGTGGTCAAGAATTGCATGGTGTGTCTGAAATACAATCCTGGTAGAGGAACCCCAACTCCAGCTGGTCATTTTGCGCCTCCAACGTATCCGTTCGAGGTTTTGCAGCTAGATTTCATCCACATGGAAAGGTGCAACAATTTGAAATATGTACTCGTTGTTGTTTGTGCTTTTTCAAGGTGGATAGAAGCATATCCCCTGAAAGACAATACTGCCTTATCCACAGCTAAAGCCCTTGTCAAAGAATATTTCCCTAGGTTTGGAATGCCAAGAATGGTCTGGAATGATAATGGGAGTGAATTTGTGGGTCGAGTGATGAAAGAAGTATGTGAGGGATTAGGCATTAAAGAAAAATTCCACGCTGCAAATCACCCCCAATCAGCTGGACTAGTAGAGTGCTACAACGGCACTTTGAAACTTAAATTGGCCAAGATTCAAGCAAGTTCTGGTCTTAAATGGCCTGACGCGCTGCCCTTAGCACTCCTTTCAACAAGAATGACTGTGCACTCACGAGTGGGACTTAGTCCGTATGAAATTGTGTTTGGCCGTCCGGCCAATATATGGGGAGTGCCAAGGCCTACAAAATTCGGTGAGATCGAACATCCAGTACTGCTTGATTATTTATATGAATTGACGGCTAAATTGCGTGTTTTACACCAACAGGTGCATGATACTCTGCCTCAGGTCTCTGAAGCTCCAGGACATCCTATCAATCCTGGATCGTGGGTGCTGGTAAAAAATTTCAAAAGGACGAAAAATGATGAGCCCCGTTGGACCGGCCCCCATCTCGTCCTTCTCTCGACAAGATCAGCTGTTAGAGTGAAAGGGAAAAAGAATTGGATCCACGGTGTACATTGTAAGAGGGTCCCTTTGCCCCTACCGTACGACCGGTGGGCCCAGGAGGGTATCGCTGATTCTGAGACTGACACTGTGCCTCGTTTCGTGCCCTTTAGCGATGCACGTGGGAAAGGAACAAGCTCTGAGCAGGAAAGCGATAACATTTTGCAGGAAGCTGTGCCACCGTCAATTCGATTGGACACTACAGAACCTGAACTCTTGTTTCAAGACCAGACAGTACCCGGGTGAAGCCGCTATAATCTGAGGCCGAGAACTATGGACAAATAAAAAATTATTTTCCTTTGCTATTTTTTTCACACTGCAGCTCTCCCATCTGAGAAACTTTTTGATTTTTGTTTTTTCTGAACCACCATCCGGGTTCAGCTGTAGAGCCGCGGGCCAAGACTTTGGGGTACAAGCTGGGGAACGTTAGGTCAACGGTTCTGGTCAGTCTAGGGCGTTCCCTAGACTGACAGGTGTACTCCTGAGCAGAAGACACTCACCCGCCGCGAACAGCACGATTAGAGGATGGAGTTTTTCAAGATGGAGAGACCCGTTGAGGAAATAAACTTTAAAAATAGAATATGTAAAGTAATGAATAGCAAACGTTTTGTAATATTATGTCTGCTTGTACTATTTAGTATGATGATGTTTTCTGTAGGATATGTGTTATTGTCTTTTCAAGTGCCATTTACACCCACTATACAGCCCATACCTCCTCCTACTGTCTTCTTACACTCTTTCCACCCTCTGCCTGAACACGAACAAGCTAGACGTTCTGAGTTCGTAAACAATTTGTTTATTCAACTCCTGCACCAGCAACAACTAGTTATGAATACGACAAATTGCTGGGTGTGTGGTTTGATGCCACACACCATTAATAAGGGTATCCCATATCTAGTGCTGCCGTTTACCTATAATGGGTCATCATGGGCATTCCAGACTATGTTTCTTTTTGCACTAGAAACCTACTCCCCGCGACCACCGCGTTCCATTAGACCTAGCACGAACAATAAGGCCTTGATGAAAGGAGTTGCTGATATGAGCAGAAATATCGATGCATATTCATCCATTCCCAAGGATGAGTTGCGACCTTATGTGGGTTGGAACGCGACGGGGTATAGCATTAGTCTGGGCGAAAAACAGCGTAAAAGTTCCTCCCCAATTTGGGTCGTACCCCACATAGGTCGGTTCTGTTTACAAGGTAATGGTCAGAATCCAAGAGCTCAATTAGGGAAGAGTGACTGTGCTGAAACGTACATTTTTCCATCACAGTTTTCCCCTGCGTTTTTGGCTGCCAAGGGTACATACTTTGTTTGTAATGATCGAGCATATACATGGTTGCCCCCTGATTTCTCGGGCACGTGCTATGTTGCAAATGTACTACCGCCGACATTTACTGCTGCCTCTGATTATCACAAGACCAGAGTTGCGAGAGGCGTTGCTAGTCAGGAGGATACTGCCGGTCAGGAAGCGGGAGATTTTTTCCTGGGGTTCCTGCCGTTTTGGGGACCAATGGTCAATAGTAGGAACCTGAGACAACTGACTCGTGTAGTTGAATCCACTGTTAATATGACGGCTGGTGCCCTTGGTAATTTGACAGCTGAGCTCCAAGCGGATCGCCTCATGACGTTGCAGAACCGTATGGTTCTAGATGTCATTCTTGCAGACCGTGGTGGGGTATGTAAGGTTATCCAATCTAGCTGTTGTATTTTCATACCAGATAACGCTCCGACCGTCTATCAAGCCATTTCCAAACTACATAAGTTTTCCGAATCTATTCATGTGGATAAAGGAGATTGGTCGATGATGGGGTGGTTCTGGGAACTGATATAAGCTTGGGGATGGAAGATTCTAATAGCCACTGGGATGATCTTAGCCATTCTTTTCCTGTTCTGTCTATGTGTACAGTGTGCTCCTTTAATGTGTAGCCTCTGTGTTACATCATGTGTCAGGAAACCTGTATCAAGGGACGAGCTAAGCAATAGGATGATGCTACAGCAACATCTCCATGGCCTTATGAATATAGACCTGGACTCAGATTAGTATGAGTATAGTTATTGCCTATGTAAGGGCAAAAGGAGGGTCTGTGGTACTGTAAATTTCGGAACCACGTTGGAGGCATGGGGTATCATGCCGATTTTGATATCAACGAACCGCAAATGGCAAATGCGATATGTACGAGTGTTTTCATTACGTTTCATCGATGAATTCACCTTGTATATGATACTATATGCTGACTCCTCGGGTTCCATTTTAAAGCGGTAGCCATTTTGTGGTTGCCCTCACATAGGCTGCGTGCTAAGGCCATGCCTAGGCCTAAAGGACACGTACACCTTCTGTGACTTCTTTGTGACCTGTGCAAGCTGACTCCGCTGCCCGAGGTCAGTCCGGTCTCACCAGTTCCTTTTACTACGGCCATATGAGATTAGCATCAGGGCCTGATACACCATAAAGTCTTTCATCCCACAAAAACCCTGACTAATCAATTTCACACCTAACTCTGTTTCCTGCTTTATGGCTTGTTTTACGAGGAGGAGGTGCCCGGTTTTATTGGGGTCTGCTGATATCTGATGAGGGTTCTGAGCCTTACTGGGTAAATAATTGTGGGCTGGCCGAACTGAAATGTGGGATCGTCATCATGACTCTGTCTTTTCGTTTGTAGTAAAATATGTGAATAACCACTTGTAAAAGAGGGGCGGTGTTGCCCCGAGCGTAATATTTTGTATATAAAGAAGACTGGGTTTTGGTTCGGGAGCAGTCTCCTGAGAACATACATTGTGGTGTACTTCTCGGATACCTGTGATTGGTCTGCAGCCAATAAACGATCTTTGACTTCACCTAGAAGACTCTGTGTTTCTGTGGTCTGAGACAGGAAGAACTCAAAGTCTTCGGGTGTGTTCCCTGGCACCGCTGGGTTCTGAAAAACCCAGTACTTCACCCCGGAGACCATACAATGCGTCTCTGTTGCAGGCGGAAAATCGCTGCCCCGAGTGCAGAAGCGTGTTTTATGCACGTCACCACGCACGTCTGTGCGTCGGGTGATCAAAGGAAAGTATCAACTCAGAGACTTCTTGGTTGGGCTGCCTTGTTCCCTTGTGTGCGCCGCCATATTGGAGTGGTCAAACTGTAACGCAACCTACCTAATACTCATCTCCTTAATGCACATATATCCCCGTGATAACAACATAAAGATATATAAACTTATGTTGAGATAACATATTTTTTGTTACATGCTGCGTAATATACGCTTAATTAGGGCAAGGCATCCGTGATATTTGGAATGATAATATACAAAAGACATTGTCTCGCATGATTTAGATAATAAGACAATGTGTTATGCGTTATAAATGAAGAGTGCATGTATAGATTTTACTAATTGGAAGGAAGGAAAGTGCTATTCCATAACTAGATGGATATCCTTCCTGAAAAGTTTACTGCCACTAAACTTACTCCTATGACAAGAACCAACCTATGTAGGTTCAGATGAAAAAATCTTTTTCTAACATTCCCTATATATTCTTCATTGTTAATTCAGCACCCGCTAATGTATTCAAAGAGCACTATACTAGAAATTTTGCCCTGAGTTAATTAGTATGTGAGGGAAGTCTGATATTGTAACTGATGTGATGTCACTTTTCTAAAAGGGTAGCAGAACACAGCAAACAAGAACTTTTATGCAGCAAGTTTCATCCAGTCCTCTTTAGTATTTAGACCTCTGTCTATGGTATTAAGATTAGAAATGTACCATTGTTCCCTCTTCTTGCTTTTGATTTCCATATTGCCACCTCTAATGTTGCCTGTTATTTTTTCTATCACAAACCACTTAAAATCTGTGTGTTTGTGTTTTGCTAGATTATAATGTCCCACGAGAGGGGCATTCTGTTTTTTAGATTTCAAAGCTGACCGATGTTCTAATAAGCGTAGTCTAAGTTCCCTGCCTGTTTCACCTACGCACGCTAATCCGCAGGGGCAGCGCAGAAAATAGACAACATTGCAACTTCTACAGTTGCTCATGCTCTTGGCAGATATCGTGAATCCATTATCAGTAACAGATTTCATAACCATGCAGTGTTCACAAATGCTGCATGTGCCACATTGAAAGTTACGTAAGAATTTATGCATCTGTAATGTGGCTTGTATTTGGGGTTTGCTGGCTCTATAGGTGGTAACCAAATTTTTTCGAATGTTATCGTTGCGATTAAACGCAAAGAGTGGTTTAGGAAGTTTAATTTCCTTTCCTTCATTTAGGATATTCCAAATAGAATTAACCACATTTTTCAATTTGTTACTGATATTAGAGAATTGTGTCACAAATACCAAACGTTTATCAGACGCCTCATCCTTTTTCTTTTTTCCCAGATGATTCTGATCTAACATACTCTCACGATTATAAAACCTGGCACGTTTGAATGCTTGTTTTATAAGTTTCTTAGGATATCCTCGATCTAAGAGTTTACTTTTTAGAGAGCTGCAGTTTCTCCGCAAGCAGAGAAACTGACCAAATGGTATATTATCTCTCTGGGCGTGGGGGTGATAACTTCTATAATGTAGTAATGTATTCTTATCCGTGGGCTTTGTGAACAATTCAACTGTAAGGGTACCTAATGTATTTTTGATAGTAATGTCTAGGAAATTAACTGCAATATTATCATATTGGGCTGTAAATTTAAGATTAGCGTCTCCCAGATTTAGACATTCTAAAAATTCAAGTAAAGAGGTCTCTTCACCTTCCCAGATGAAAAAAATATCATCAATGAAGCGGCACCACATAAAGATGTTTTCATAGAAGGGAGCCGCCTCATTGTAGATATGTGTGTCTTCAAAACTACTTACATAGAGGCATGCCAAGCTCGGCGCACAGGTAGCACCCATGCAGGTGCCCTTGCGCTGGAGATATAGATCCTCTTTGAATAAAAACATATTGTTCTTGAGCACTAAGGTGATACACTTAATGATAAAATCCTTGTTAGCTCCTCTAACTGCCTCGGGCGTTAGGAGCTCACTAATAACTCTGATAGTGTCATCCTGAGGGATGTTAGTGTATAAAGCTTCTATGTCGAGGGTCACCAACCATTGTTTATTTTCATCAAAGCTGGTGTCCTCGATCATAGAAATTATATGAGCTGAGTCTCTAACATATGATTTCTGTTTAATCACTAAAGGTTTTAAAAATGAATCTGCATATTGTCTAAAAGGTTCTAAGAGGGAGCCAATGCCACTAACTATGGGTCGCATCGGGGGTCTGCTTCATCTTTATGGATTTTTGGTAATCCGTAGATCGCAGGAGTCAAAGCATTATCATTTATAAGAAAGTTTAACTCTGCATCATACACCCAATTATTAAGCTCCGCTTCCTGAAGTATATCTTTCATATTTTTATTCAAGGCCTCCATTTTGGAATGGGGAACTTTTGTGTAATGATCTGCTACTCCAAGTCTTCTTTCAGACCTTTGAGGGCTGTTCTCAGAAACTTAGACATATTATTGTCATCAGGAAAAGCATCCTTGAGTATGCCTTTAATTTTTACATCTACAATATGTTAAAATATTTCTACATTCTCATATACTGAACTGACAGGTGGTGTAAAAGTGGATTTACCGTTCAAACCAGAAATATATTCTGGGGCCACATACTCCATATTTAAAAAAAATCTGGTCAACCTAATCCTTCAAAACTAAGCCAGCTGCTGCATTCTTGATACACTGCAACTTATGGAGTCACTTTTTGGTTGCACCCAGATACAACACATTTCCGTAGTCTAATCTTGCTGGAACGAGGGTGTGGGTCAGGGTTTTCCTAGCCGACATAGGCAGGATGTCTAGGGTTTTCCTTAGAGTCTTCAGGATTCCGAAGCACCTGCCTGCAACTCTCTTGATCTGAGTCTCAAAGGAAAGTTTGGAGTCTATCCAGACTCCCAGGTTCTTCAACTCAGTCTTAGGGGTGGGGACCGGGCCTAAGATTGTTGGCCACCATGCCAAAGACCAAATGGACGGAGTGTTCCCTACTATCAGTATTTCTTTCTTATTACCATTTAGCCTCAGGCAATTGTCTGTCATCCAAGAGGCCAGGTCTTTTAAGCAGTCTGCAAAGCTGCTGGCTGCTAATATCGAATTCGGTGACCACTAGCTGCGTGTCATCTGCGTATGACACTATTGTGACACCATGTTGTTCCACGATCCCAGCTAAGGGGGCAACGTAAAGATTGAAAAGGGGAGAGCTCAAGATAGATCCCTGTGGCACCCCCTGCACTAAAATGATGTGTTTAGAAGTATGTGAAGATTGTGACACTTGAAAGCTACAGCCATGCCGAAAAGAAACCATCCAGTCCAGGGCAGCACCGTCCAACCCCCCCCCCCTTCTGAGTCGTATACTAACAGCTCAAGTGACACCGTATCAAAGGCTGCGCTAAGGTCCAGAAGGACCACCGCAGTCGTCAGACCTTCATCCACTCTCCTGTGTACTGTCTCAGTAGCATAAAGCAATTCTGTCTCAGTCGAGTTGGTTGATCTGAAACCTGATTGTGTGGGATGTAGTAGGTTGTGTTTATTGATGTGGGCCCCCAGCTGTGACTTTACCACTTTTTCAGCTATTTTTGAGAATTAAGGGAGCAATGAGTAAGTTCTCCAATGATTTCCATCTGCTGTAGTTTTTTTTTCAGTGGGCGAACAATTGCTTGCTTCCATATGTCAGGTACCCGCCCTTGCAGAAAGGAGGTTTCTAACAGCTGTTGAACATAGGGTAGTATAGCCTCTAGTCCTTTACAGATCACTTTAGGTGTGGATGGTTCTTTTGGGGAGCCTGATCTTATGCTTAGCGCTACCTTTTTCAGCTCTTCTAGAGAGGGAAGATGAAATTGCGAGACACTGTTATCCCCCCACTCCCGCGTATGTTCATTTTGACATATACAGCCATTTCGAGCATCGGCAGAGAAGGTGTCATATATTTTAAATACTTTTTCAGAGAAAAAGTCTGCAATTTGGTTGCACAAATCTTACGAACCAGAGGCCAGTGCTACTGTTCTCTCTAATGGTGATAGCTCTTTAAAAATACCGAAGAGTTCCCTAGAAGAGTTGTCTGCTATCTCAATTTTCTCCGTGTAGTAAGCAGCCCATGTTTTCTTTATAAGTGAGTGACAGTGCCTTAGCTTAAGCTTGTAGGCCGCTTTATCTGAGTCTAGGAAGCCCAACCTCCATTTGCGTTCTAGCCGTTTACATGCCTTTCTAGCCATCCGTAACGCCTCATTAAACCATGGTGCGCTCTTGGTGCGTTGCTGCGGGGTGCTAGTGGTCCATGGGGCAACCACATTCAATGCGTCTGTGATCCATCTGTTTACTCCTTGACTTGCCTTATTAATTTCATTGCCTAGGGAGGGGTGATTTGCCAGCAGGGCCTGTGTGAAACTGCTCTTGTTGAATCTCACCCATTTCCTATGTGTGCTTTTGGGTGGTGGACCCACTTTAGAGGGTGGACATGATAGGGGGATGGGAAAAGCCACTAGATAGTAGTCAGACCACGGGACCGCCATTGGAAGTTCAACTGCCAGCCCTGGGCAGTTGGAGTGCCCTAGTTGGTGTGTTGCATATGTAGATTTAAGTTCTAATTGGAGGCCGGCGAACTCCTGACGTAGGGCTTGTGCTTCCCACACATTTTGCAGTCAAAATGTAGGTTTAGGTCTCCTAAGACAGACAGGTTGTTATAGTGCAGTGCTGGTTGGATTAGTCGTTCCACAAGGCTCTCACTGAAGCCTGAGGCTGCCCCTGGAGGTCTATAAATCAGAAAGCCACTCACTGTCTGCTTGTCATCAGCCTTTATTGGGATCAGGTCTTCCCATCCTGTCTAAAACGATCCCAGTGAGCCAAAAGATGCCAATCTAGAGGTGCAAACACACCAAGGAAACATCATGCATGGTGGAAAACATATACCCTGGACCCTCAGACACTCACCTGCAGGAAAATGTTTGTCTACAGAAAGGCCTTCAGGTGAGCCTGAGGTGTGGAAAGGAACATCTTTGTCAAGTCTATATGAAGAGGGTCCCCTATAAAAAGGCAATCTTGAGCACAGCTGAGTTTGTACTTCTAGTTCAGCAGAAATCCAAAGTCTTGCAGACATGGGACTTCTCTTCCTGAGGAATATAGCGTGTTACATTGCATGCTATTACATTGCGTTCCTTTACAACGTGGTCGTTACAACGACCACGTTGTTAGAATGTGATACCTTTACAACGCAAGTCATTAGATCGACTTGCTGTAGAGGACGCGCTGGACTTAGGAACAGTATAATTTACTATTCCAACTCCAGCCTGTGCAACAGTAGGGAAGGTGTTGGAATTGTAAATTATACTATGCCTTATGTTAGAGCGCCCCCTACAGCAAGTCGATCTAATGAATTGCGTTGTAAAAGCATTGCGTTCTAACAACACGGTCGTTGTAACGACCGCGTTGTAAAGGAATTGCAATGTAATGACTGCGTTGTAAACGCCTTCTCCCCCTCCTGAACATTTAACAAATATGAAGCCAATATTAACCAACTATCTGGGTAATTAAGAAATTGAATCCCCGAACTGAAAGGAAAGTCACCACTGGAGACAATATATTCATGAAGATCCGAGGAGCGAAGGAAGGTGTACTGCAAGTGGTCTTCTCCCACCACAATGATGAGGAACCCTTCAGAGGAAGGGTTCACAGGGATATGAAAGTAAGTATCCTGCAGGTCCAAGGTTAACATGAATTCTCTGGTACCCACAAGTGGAATGATGGTTTGGAACCAGGAATGGAACAGCGTGAATTCGAACTCAAGATTATAGCTCTCTGAGATGACCTTCAGAACCCACTTTCTCTAAATTCAAGCACTCCGGTGGTTGACAAACAGTTGCAACTGACCTCTTGATGGACCAGGACAATTCTTGGAATAGTCATGCTTTAGGGCCGTTTGTGGGATGTTATAAAAAGTCACACTTTGGAAAAGAACAACCTGGGCGACAGATGTCAGGTAGAACACATGTGGGCTTCGAATCGGTCACCTTGGAAGATAGAGATGGGGAATAAATAAAAAATCCAGGAAATCGATGTTCCCTTTCAGTCAAGGACACTGTCAAAGGCCGTTTTAAGGGGGAAAAAAGGAAAAGTGATGTGGAGAATCCTCATTATAGTGGAGGCGGATGCTGAGAATTTGATACTGAGCCAATGGAAAAATATGTTCTCCATTGAAAATCTCTACAACTCTACATGTTGTGTGCACTGCATTGAATGCAGTAAGAAACAATATTTTGGCAGTGAATGCCACATACAGAAGTCGGTGTGCAGCACAGAACGAGGAATGAGAACGATATCATATTAGTAATAGGGAGAACAGGCATGGATGGTATTTTTTGCACATTAAGATTTTATTAAGCGGTGTCGGCTGTCTAACATTTGCCTACAGATAGAAAAATGTTTTATATGTATTTTCAATTTGTAGTACATATGTCAATCTGTATACATGTATATCATGAAAGGCCTCTGCACGAAAGTGATTTGTGTTCAAATTTGCAATGGTCCAGCTGGGATTTGTGAAAGGACCACCTTCCAAAGCCAAACCGGTGTGGAAGCAGCTGCTGCTGCTGCTGATCGGGAGAGAAAAAGGACAGAGACATGAAAGTCTTTCTCCTAAAACGCTTTCCCAGCTTTTTGTCCTCAGCGGACTGCTCCAGAAATTCATCAAGCTGAGGCCTAAAAGCGTTTGCACCCGGATCAGAAGACGGGAGATGAGAGACTTCGGGCCTGCATCAGGCTTCCAAGAAGGACACATTTAGAGGAGTCGGTGACCAGGTGTGACAGCTTCAGAAGCGGTGGCAGCTGCCCACAGGCCATCAGAAGTTGTATCCCACAGAAAGCTCATCATCAGCTCCATAGTACCAAGTAGTTCTGTTTAGTCCCTACCCCTCTGTGCCCTTCATAAAGCACCTGGAAGTGCTTTAGCAGGGTCTTACAACCATAAGCAGCATATGTGGTGATGCAGAAAGAGAAACTCAATACAGTATGCACTCTCTTGAGAGCTTTCCCCCTGGAGAGGTAGTGGGACATACTCACACGCACACAAACTTCCACCTACGCACTCACAAGTGCACACACATACTCGCACCTGTCACAAGCATGCTCACTGTCTCACACCCATCCATTCACAAGTGAGCACACATACTCACAGTCAGCAATCTCCAAGCAGACACTCACACATCAATTCATGCACAAGTGCTCCCACATACTCACACCCACCCATCCACCAGCACACTCACTCACACCGATCAATTCAAAAGCGTGCACACATACTCACACCTACCAATTACAAGCACACACTTGCACACACCCATGTATGGCTCATACATGCAAATACATATACATTCATACATATAAACACACACGCACGCAAACATTCAAAAAGCACTTATTGGGCTGCGGCTGTGATGGTAGGACCAGCTGATGGCAAGAGGGAGGAGCACAAAGGCCCAGGAAGATGGAAGCTCCTGTAACCTCGTCTCTTTGGCAAACCTTTTCACAGACCTTGCAATGAGAGGAGGACATTCCCTAACTCGTCACAGAGTGCAGTCCGTGAAATCTGTCTTTCCCATCCCACTCTATGTCAAGTTGGGAAGGTCGGTGTAAGGCGTCATTTATTGATAATTAGCCCTGGGCATTTCAGGGCTTAAACTTGAGGTGCCCGGGCTGACTCTATCAGTGACGCTCCCTCTAATAATGAGGGTGGCACTGGCGTAACGAATCTTGAGGGAGCCCCCTGCAAGGTATGTGGAGGGGCCCTCTCAGGACTCAATCCGGAGCTCTCTGGCCAGAGTATTGTGCTGAGGGGGCCCGCTAGAGCTTGGGGCTCCCCGCCTCACGCGGTCTGCAGGGGCCTGTGTTATGCCACTGGAGGTGGGGATTCCCGAATGATGTCACTGTACTCAGGGCTGTGAGATCTTCAGCCAGTAAACCTTGGCTCAGGCGGCCATGCGTCTGTCCATTAGAGCATGTAAAGCACCTGGCCCTAACATGGTGAGTGGCAATAAGGTTGACCTTTGCTCACCCTTGCAGACACTCACCGAGCTTTGGAAAAGAGAGGGAAGGCAGAGCCCCAGCAACCATAAGGATGGACCGCCACTCCCCTCTGAACTCCATGTAAAGTTGATCGGAAGGCAGACAAACCTCCACAGACAAAGAGGAAGATATACAAGCATGCAGCAAGTTCACAGCTGTGATCTTGCAAGCATCTGATGAAAAATGTATTAACTCTGCAGTTTTGATCAAGTGCGAGTTCTTTGACCGCCAGGGTATGGGCTGGTTTTGGGCCCCTGGGGGCTGTTTTTGTTATGGGGGCTGGTTTTGCAGCATCTGTGATATTGGCCCCCTGTAATAAAAGCAGCTGCAGTGTTTTCCATGTGCACACCCCATGGCCGGCCCGACTCAATTGCCAGGGACAGTTCGCATTCCCAGTCCGGCCCTACTGCTGAGATTCGAACCCGGTTCTGCAGCCTCAAGATCGACCGCTCTAGCTGTTAGGCAGGGCCGGACTGGGAACCAAAACCGGCCCTGGCAAAGTGGTCGGCAGCACCCCCCTCCCTTCCCGGGGGGTTAGGGATGCCGCCGAGCTCTTTGCCAGTGCCGGTTTTCGGCCGATTTTGCAGCTATGCTGCAAATACGGCCCTGTAACAAAAACGGCCCCCAGAGCCCAAAACTGGCCCCCACCCGTGCAGCGCACCGGGGATTGACTGGTGCCCGCTATGGCCAGTCCGGCCCTGCCGTTAGGCACTTTTGGGTTCACATATCTTGGAGGCAGCAAGGAGAAGCAGGGTTTATACCTGCTTGAGAACGACAGTGGAGTGGGGCAAACAATGTATGGAGGGGGGCTAAGTACATGTTATTTACCATAGATTCGTCATTCAGTTGCACGAAATAGTTATGCCGGCTTTTTAAACCAAAGCTGTCCAGCTGCATAGCAAACCCAGCTGCAACTTCCATTAAACTGAAGGCGGCTGACGTGAATAAACACAATTGTGAGTGATATGGAATATATCAATGGATGCCAAGTTAATGCAAATTATTGTCTCAGAGAATTTATAATGCATCATATTAATACGGCATGGCTTCATCGGTATTTTCAACCACATGTAAATGACATATTTAGGCTTTTTTGGTCACGTTCACTTTGAAGACAAGGGGCTGAATAGGATAGAGAGCAGTGCTATTGTGACTTGAACCATCAGCCAAGGCCGTCATTGGTATCAACGAATTGAATGGCCACAGTAACATTTTTTATACCACATTTATATTTTATAGCGTGTTTACCTCTTGAGACGTGTGGTGTTTTCCTAATCTGAGCTCTGGGATTTTCGTCAGCAGGCTGTGTATGGCTGTCTGCTTGCAGAGGGGTAGAACGGATTACCGAAATGTCTAGTTTAGTAAAGGTTCAAATAAAACCTGGTTTGCCCGTTTTCAGTGAAGATTGATTCTCCCAGATACAATTGTTCCCCTAAGTATTTCTATGCTCTGTGCTGTATTTGTATGAAAGTGTTAAAGGGCTCAATCTTTTCTCTCGGTTCTATTTTCCAAACACTACTCAATACTCTTAACCACCGCGTCGCCCCATATGATTACAAAAAGATCTATACACCGCGCCTTGCCAGGGGATATTTTTCCACTGAAGAGCAGCCGTGTCTCCCGTCAGTCAATACCAACACACAAAGCTGCGTGATGGGCTGTTACCCGTCAGACTGGATTAAATAAAAAAACACACTCGCAGAATGCAGAACGGGAACAAGCCCTGCTCTGACTTTTCAGCGAAAGCATCGCGTAAATAAAAATATGAACACGCTAGAAATAAAAAAAAAACGTCACAGCCCCTTTAAATGAGGAGAGCTTGCCCAATGCAGCTCATAACACGGCAGCTAAACAGTTAATGGTGACTAGTGGGAATTGCACCAGTCGATAGAGTGGGTGTTTTGTTGCGCGGCTGTGTTGACTGCACGGGCCCGTTTACATGCTGTACATAAGTACATGGGATATGGTTCTGTTATGACAGCTCATACATTAGGCAGTGCAGTGTGGCTGACAGCCGGTGGTTTGATGTCAATGTTTTAACCTCTCCGGTGAATTATCGTTGCTTGGCCTTCTGCTGTCAGTCACAGTTTGAGTTATTATGACACTTCCATTTGTTAGCCGTGACTGCTGGCTCCCGGCATTTCACCCGCGGTAATGAGGCGAGGGGGCAAGAAGTGCACACTGCAGACAAACCGTCTAATGTGCTTTATGTGCCCACCGGAAGTGCACGTTTTCCTTGTATGTCTGTCGCGTGCATGCGCGAGGAAGCCTGCCAGAAGGTTACTCTACGAGGGCTCCATTCAGCCTAAAGTCTATGCGTTCCTGTTAGTTTTGGGGCTCTCAGGAGCCCCTAACAACATTATGCAGGTGGGGCGGGGCATCATTTTATGTTACTTCTGGAGCCATCCTATCATACCCAGAGGCTCTGGAATTATGCGACAGGAGAGGACCAAATTATGTGGCAGGGTTGAGTAAATTATGCGAGAAGAAAAGGCAAATTATGAGGCACATTTTGTAACAGAATTACTTCATTTATTCATCATTTTTAAACTTGGTAACACTGTCTGGGCATTGGTTGTACCTCATTAGTACCAGTTTAACACCCACATGTAACGATAAGCAACATAAAGTTGACCAGTCCAGCTTTGCAAATGGTCTTTTCATTTTTATTCACTTTTGAAACGTTTGAGCTAGAAATTATTTTTTGGGGTTGAAATCTGCTGATTATGTGGCAGATAATGGATTATGTCACAAACGCGGCAAATCTATCACTATGCAAAAATCAGCGCAGCCGCACAATTTCATGGCCCTGATCATGCCATACCCCTCTCGTGAGAATAACACACATGATCGGGCACCTGGTGCACACCTGCGTCTGCATTAGCAGGAGATTTCCCAAAGGTAAAGACATGAAGCTGCCAGATAAGGGTCTCTTTTCTTTGTTCTCTTTGGCAAGGCAAACACAATTTCATACTGTAGCTATCTCTATACAGACAAACAGCTGGTCTCAATTTGCTGCTTCAAAGGCTCCTACTTTTATACTTAGACAATGCTTGTTACAAAAGGTCGAACATTAAGTTACCTAAAAGTTACACTTTAAGTTACCTAAAAGTTACACATTGGTTACAGAAACATTGTTTCACTTGTGTTTTTAACCTTATGACCTCTCTGCACATTCTTCATTGTAATTTCTAACAATGCTTAACAAACTAACTATTCTGTACTCTTGAATGCATGTGTATTTGTGGGTCTGCTTTATAATTCTGCTCCTAAAACCTCATATCAGATTTGGTGTGCTCTTGGCTAATTCAATCTCCTATTCATATTGTTTAATCATGACTTCAATTTGCTGAGAACATAGAATGTGTGTCTGTGTGCTAAGACCATATTCCTTCGAGTTCACAAACAACTGCCGAAGTGGTATTGCATTTATGTGATGCCACTTAGAAAATTCAAAGAGCCAAACCCAGGGTCTTTACTATCGTACCAGGACACTATGGAACTTTTTAGAGTCTTTACTATCATACCAGCTGTATAACTGCACCCAAGTGAAATGATTCATGGGTACACCAGAGGACGGCCATGTGATGTAAAAATGCCAATGTTGTGTGCCCTTACGCGTTCAAATGTATAGATATGCAAATGTGATACTATGGCTCGCCTTACCGTGGAACCTCTCTCTCTTCTTTTCTCTCCTCTTTTCCTTTCCTTTACCATTTCCTTTGCATGTCCTGTCTATCAGCCACCAATGGGCACCGGGTTAGGCCCGGGATAACCATAAAGGGTATCACCCTCATGTGATACAAGTACACGTAAAATTTTGCCTGGGATAACCTCGCGTACAATGCTATACGATTCTGTATACCTTGTTAAAAAAACAATAAAGTATTTGAAGAAAAAACACTGAACGGACATATACCAAACCAAGCACATTCACTTCTTGAATAAAGTTTTCCTTTCATGCAAATCTTGATATAAAAAAAAAAGAAAACTCGAAGAGCCAATATGCAGCACCGAGAGCCACATCAAAGAAGTTGGGCTGCTAGTTCAAAGGCACAGATTTGCTTGGCAAGAAACATGAAAACACAGGCAATGCACAGTTGACGAGGCTTTGACTCCAGCATTTTGAAAGTGCTGAGGATCCTCAGAGGTTGACGTTGAACACGTTTGAACCACAAAGGGCAACTAACAATGGTGGGATTGATCCAGGATGTTGGTGGATTGAGGGCTCTGGGCTCCAGATGATGCTGTGTAGAGTCCGGGACTGGGTGCATGCATATCTTTTGGCTATAGCTTGATGGTTGCTTGGTCGATTGAAATCTGCTTGGAAGCCATTTAGATGTTATAAAATAGGGAAAAGATGAAGAAATCCCTAGTAAAGATGTTGGTAACTTCAGGGCTAGGTTCCACTGCATTCAGCCACCTTGCGGCTCTTTCAGAGCTACTATCTTTGGACACAGGCCCTAGTTCTCCAAGGCAAGGTCCACCAGACTGAGATATAACCTCCAGGGGCAGCTCTAATCAGCTCCTCAGCACCCCTATTTCCTGAACCAAGTTTCACTAGAAAGCAGGCTCTTCCCAGGAAATGCCACCAAATGTCCTTGTGGACCCAAAGTCAGGGCACTGGGGCTGCCAGTTCTAGAAAATTGTGCTGAACACAAATGTTTTAGCCGGAGCTGGGAACAGCTCCTTCCACTTCTCAGCCAGGATGTAGGGAATTCTGTTCAGCAAGCATGGACATTTTTTGTCAGATTCAAGCAGGGAATATTCATGGATTGATTCAAAAATGTAAAAGGCAAACCATTCAAATATTTTGGTGAGGCACTTGCCAACCCTAGAGAATTCCGAAGCTTACTACTCTCAGTTTTGCAGCAAAGAGAGGCACTTCATTTACTGGGGCCATTCTATGTGACAACCAAACATTTCCACATTTTCACACACCTAAAATTTTAAATGGCGTAACCATGTTCTTAAAGTTCAGTTCACTGCACTGCAATGGAAATCGTCTCCCCGGACACTCAGTCCAGGCATACTTTAGAGCTGGGTCGGGAGTGGCCACTGAGCAACTGACAAGGTAGTTTGTACATAGGTAGTTGTCTTATTATTAATAAAAAGAAGGCCTAACTATTGAAAAAGAGCACATGGCACAAGGAATTGAGCCTATTTACCAGACTACTCCTGCAACAGAGATAAAGACATCAGGGGCCGTATTACACACAGGGCGCACTTTCCTTGTTTGCGCCACAGCGCACCTTTCAAAAGGTGGCTAGGCGCAAACAGGGACTGTGCACCCTACAATGCTGAATGCCCTGCCCCCAGGGAAACCATGAATGGGATCAAGCCCTAGGGGCAGTGTAACTGAAATACAGATCAGCTGTTTAAAAGCTTCTCCATGTTTCACAGTGCAGGCGGCTACCCACCTGCATTTTCAAGTAGGGAGAGAGATCCCCTTGCAGGCAAGTGCTGTAAGTGACTGCAGCTGCCAGCAAGGGGATGTCTGGGGGTCCATGGAACCCCTTTATTACCCTCTCAGAGGGCTGCCATCAGGTGCACACTAACAGTGTGCCGCCTTTTTGTTGCACCTCCTGACAGCTTATTTGCTCTTGTGCCTGCGTACATAATACGGAGCGGGCGCAGAGGCAAAGAGATACTCTTATTTGTATTCCCTTATTTGCCCCATACAAATAAGTGAATGGTCTCTTGAGATAGCGCGTGTGTTACATGTGCCCCAGTGCTATCAGTGTTACAGAAGCGTCCCTTCTCTAATATCAAAGTGACCTAGGGGCACACATGCCTGTTGCGCCCCCAGAGCACTTTGTGTAGTACCTCCTCAGATGTCCATAACAACTAATTTGTGGGAGGGCAAAAATTAAAAAAACATGAATTTTATTAAAACATTATTTGCTTATTCCCATGCTATTTAAATCTCGATCTGGTTGCTATGACTGGGTATTTCGTTTGAATACATTGGGCTGAATTACACAGAAGGCACCAGTGGTGGTACAACTGTGCACCAACATTCTCTATTTTTCTTACATCATCTGATAAAGGCAAAAAAAACATTTGCTTTGACTGCTATAAAAAAACCTACATTTTGTCGTGGTTGTTTGCTCCAAATGTTTGATACAAACCTCCACCAGCATTAGTGCAATCCCCATAATCTCAAAACATTCATGAAATCTACTTAAAGTGGCCACTCTTCTTATTAAAACTGAAAGAATCCTTCTCTGTTTTAAGCAGCCTGCACTGCCATAAATGGCCCAAAAAGGAGATAAAAACAACTAAGTCCAAACAAGAATAATTGATTGTTCCTTCGTTTCTTCTCCAACGCATTGCTGCTGCACACAACACTCAGGAGGGAAACACGAGCGAACTAGAGGCCGAACATATTTAGTAATTTATTACACAAATGCCTTTTTCGCTTTAGAAAGATTGCCCTAAGCCTTCCCACTTCATTGCTGAGAAAACACTGCTCGTTGTGTAATGCTCCGCTACTTCTGTGAATGGACGGCTTTCCTCGGGGCAGACACTGAAGCACTCAGCTACTTACTTAGTTAAAGTGCATTTGTTACATAAAGGCGAGACAGACTCTGGCTTGGTTCTAGCAGCAAACAAAATCACAGTTTCTTCTGATAAAGGGCAACTACAAATCGAGTTGTTTCCAGTTGCGGTTCGTAATTCTCGCGGGTGGGGGGACTGGGGGGGGGGGGGTCGCGAAGGGATTATCGCCCGAGGGTTACCACGAGGGGGTAAAATAAAAATAAAACTTATCTGACTGGTCCCGTGCCGCCTCTGTTCCTGAACAGGAGCAGGCATGCTCCCTCCCCTCCTGTAAGCCAACCACAACGCTGCAATGGCAGCGTTGTGATTGGTGCGGAGTCCCGGACAGCACCCAGCCGGGCACCTGTAGGGAGTCCACTTTCTCTATGTAGGCTGCATGCAGCCCACATAGAGAAAATGCAGAGTGCGCATGACTGCTTTGTTCGGCCCCAGGGCCGACCAAACAGTCAGGGTACTCAGAGTGGTGCAAGCCACTCCTCCCCAACCGGCCTACCTGCCCGCCCCCAACCAGGCATATCATCCAGCCCGCCCCCAATCAGGCGTACTCCTGCCTTCTGCTTTCTCGCAGCGCAAGAAGCAGAAAATAAAATGGTATTTAAAATACCATTTTATTTTCTGCTTCTCGCACTGTGAGAAAGCAGTGGAGGGGTGGGGGGCGCTGCACCGCCCAAATGGAGGAGCCACCCCTGGTGGTTTCCCTAGCTCCTGGTGTCCATTCATGAATAGTTAGAGGACTACACAATGTGAGGTCACATTGCAAATCAGATTTGTTCCTTTGATGTCTGTAGGACAAATGCTAGTATATCTCAGCGGTACTGCCACAGACCTGATTTCAAAGGCTTTTTTTGTACCTATTGGGGATTTAATTTTTCCAAACATAGATTATAATGTGCTTTTTCATGTTTTCTTTGTGCTTCCTATTTTGTTGGAATACTATATCTTTCCAACCCTCTTGGTACAGCATGTCACATCATTAAAAAAGGCTCAAACAAACCTTTGATTGTTCAATGTTTTTAAGAGAATTCTGTCCCTGGTTGTCAATGACACTTTTAAAGCGAATCTCAATTTCGATTATAAAAATTACATTTGGGATAAATGATTCCCTGCCGTACATTATCACGATATGGCAAGTCACAGAGGAGTTCCATGAACATTTAGAGGAATGAGGCCAAACCGAAGGAGTTCATGGAACTGCTTTGTAACTTGCAATATCTTCCTAATGTATGTAGTTTATTCTTTCGAATGCATGCTCATATCATCACCCTTCCCAGAATCTGCCTAAATCCTTGTTGTCTTGCTCTTTCATTGTCATTGCAGACAAGAAGAACAAAAGCAGAATCTGGACTGTGAAAATGAACACACCAAACCATCAGATATTCATTCCTGCAAAAAAATATTTGAATCAGTTTCATGTTAAATCATGTTAAAATGCTGTTGCTCAGATTGTGAAGAATGATGCAGAGATTAAATCTTTCCTGCAATGACCTACAGTGCTTGAAAGCAATAAACGCTGCCCCATTTGTAGCCTTTCTGCTGACTTTTTTTCTTTTTGAGAAAGAAGAAGGGAAACCTAATTCCCATTTTACTTGTTTAAAATGGACCTGCAATTATGATCCGTGACCTGCCTTTCACCCTGGCTGCTGGCTCAGGCAGCAGGCATTGTGATATTAAAAGTTAACTGTAATAACTTACTACAGTGGAGCAGGTACGTCATTTCTTTATTACAGGCTACTAGAGACATCACAAGTTGCCTGTAATAAATAAATTAGAGATGGCCATTTACAAAGGGATTGTAGCCTCCTGCGTACCATTCAGACACATATGCTTGCGTCCTCAGATGCTAAAAAGTGTATGTTATATGTTATGTTATGTTAAGGGATTTGTAACGTGCAAAGCTACTCAATAGAGTATGTATGTATGTATGTAACTGGGTGAGGAATGGAACACCACCAGCCTAAGTTTAAAGTTAGATTCTGCGATTCAGTCAGTCAGTCAAATAACTTTATTCGATTCAAGTGAATCATAAAAGTTTACAAAAAGATCATAAATTCAAAAATACATAAAATACAAAAAAATCACAAAAGTAGTACACAGCAGTTAATTCTGAGTTTTAGTTCCTCACTAGGTGGCTGCTAGGTTGAGGTTGGTGAAGATGATCAGGGTAATTGATATTAGACCGAGCCTCTCCCTTTACGATTGTCTAATACTGGAGGGTAAGACAGTGCAAAGCTTATCTGAAACATAGGAGGATCAACTTGGGGCCGTTCTAAGAAGTTTTTGGGAGCTTTTCTCCTCAAGGAGCTATCCCAGAGAGTACAGACTAAGAATCCTAAAGCAGACGAGTGTGCAATACTCAGGCATCTGCCTATACTCACCTTCAAATATCATCTGATACTTTTGAATTATCTTAGACAGACACACTTACACTGGAGTCAGAGAAAGGATAAGGAGTAAGGTGTTGCGGCATGTCACTTAGAGTGCTTGCAGTGATAATCGTAAGTGGTTTTAGTGCTACTTTGTTTTCAAACTATTCAAATGTAGAGATGTTTCAGTTACTATATGAATATACCACCCTTCCTCGGGATAGTAACATGTTAAGATTCAACCTAAAGGAGTTCTGAGATCTGTGCCTGATGTGCAAGAAAGAGGTTTTAATACCAGTAAATTCAAATCAACTGCTGGAGTGTCTGAGGTTGCAGAGGTGAATACGGATTTATATTAGGTAATACTCAATGTATATAAAAAAGGTTCCATTCAAAGCACCTGGGCAAATGCATTACATAAAGAGCAAATTAATATTTTATGCCTGAAAAGGATTGATAATTTATGTTATTATAGATCAACCTATTGATCAAACTACGCCCTTGTATGTCTGGAACTATCTGTTACTGTCTGTGATTGAAAGCAGCTCCCCATTGAACCTTTTAACTATAGTCAGAAAATTCACTTTTGGCTTTGAAGGAAAACATATTGCTGAAATTGATGAACAGTTCACAAGCATTGGTTATTAGATTTCTTAAGGTCTCATTCCAATGCTCTCCTGTATATTAATCTGTGTCTTTGGTAAACATTATCCAATTTGCTCCAAGGGAGATGTAGTCAAAAAGACTAGAAAGCATCCCTTTACTCCACTTTAGAATTAAATACCCTGGAGATTGTTTACTTCCGCGGTCGCTTGTGTGATGCAAAGTAATGAAAAGTATTGTGGCTATTTACTTTTCCATTTAAACGCCTGCAGGCACAGAAAAATAATGTGCTGTGCTCTACAACAAACCATTCAACTCTTAGTAAATAATTCCCCTTGACTCTCACCAGACTTCCTCTCAAGATGTAATCTATCCATCTTGCTTTCTCCCAGGAGATGCACAATTGTTTTCTAGAATCCATTGTGAGATTTGTGGCTGATGCCGCCAGTGCATGGACATAGTTAGGAGAACAAGTAATTTGAATCCATTGGAGTAATGTGTACACACACACACTTACTCGCCACTATGGTGGAACAGAGTAAACGCAGTGTGGTGGAACATGCCCTTAAAATGAAATTATTTTGTTTGTGGGGTTCATGGAGACGTTCAAAATGTGTAAACTACTACTAAATAGGGTTGCTATTGGCCAGAATACTATCATTTCTTCCTTCCTTTAGCTGCCAGGAAATCGGTTACATGCGCTCTCATCACCTCCCGGCTTGACTATTATTATTATGGAACTTGTAGTGCGCGCAGCTACCCCAAAGGTTTCCCGGCCCATGACTAGTGTAACATTCTATAGGCGGGAGCCTCGAAATACATTTTGCATATACAGGGACACCTTCCTGCACAAAAACAATCATCAATGGCATGTTCCTCTTTCTATGCGTGCTGCAGAATGCAGCATGCATAGAATAAGGAGAATGAAGGAAAAAATAAAAGTATTTCTCCTCGTTGCGCTACTCCTACACCTCCCCTGCGGAAGCATAGGATTCAGATGCATTCCCAGCTTTATAAAAACAGTGTAAATCTGTGAATGTGTCAAGATCCATGGATGTTGCGTGGGACCACCCACAGAAATACCCATGGAATGCCCCTTTTATGCAGAGTAATGCTTGAAATGGGCCAATATTTACAAGGCAATGAAAAGTCATCCAGGGTGAATTTACGTGGCCTTGTAAATATGGACAAGCTCATTTCGCTGCCGGTGCTTCAAAAAAAGTGACGCACGAGCGGCCTAATGGGCTTGTAAATGAGGTCATTCGTTTTTTACTAGGAAAATAAACATTAGGAAGAATAAAGTTAAATAGTTGGAGCTTGATTTTGTGGTCACGGCTAATGGGCAAAGCCGCTGTCCTTGCTCTGTGCTCATTGGCCACATAATGGTCACATACTGTGCACTGCTCTTACTGTAGATATTGGTAGAGTGCATTAAGGTTGGCCACAGGCCTCCCTGTGTGAAACTGCCACGGGTTATGGCTTCAGGGTCGTTTTATGGGGTTAATGATGCCACAGGTACAGAACACAGGACCTCTCCAAAGTCTTGTCCTGTGTCTTTTAGGTAGTAAGCTAATGGAGTGGCTGGACGCATTGCTCTATGACAAATACCCTCACGGCATGAGGCATGACCACAGGCTATGAACTGACGGTTCTCCGATCATTTCTGCAGGTGGATATGTTTGTGTCTGTTTCTGCATGCTCAAGACAGATTTTGACCAAATACTCTTGCAAATCATGGTAAATGTAAACTCAAGCAAACCTGCTAAGAATGTATGGTGAAACACCAGAAGATTGGATGACCTATCACCATTATATCACCCACCCATATGGCACCCTTCCACTTTCTACATTTAGCAATTGGAGAAAATGGGAAATAATAAACAGAACATAGATTGAGTGGCAGTAAACTAAGGGCATGTGTGTGACATCAGAGACAACGAGATCGAAGCATGAGTGGTCTGTGGTGTCACTGGTAACCCAGAGGTGAAAAACATCCATGCTATTAACTTTTTACCCATCTATAATTGCATTTTATGTACGCTCCCCAAATCATCACCCCTGCTTTCACCTGCTATGCAGAGGCAGATGAGTAATGGGGGAGCCTTACACAACATGCCTCTCCTTCATCCAAAATGTTTAAAAAGAATATGACCTGGCCTCCTGCCATCCACCCACCACCCTCTGTGGCATTCCTCCTCACCCGAATCTGTGTTCTCTGCTCTCCATTGGAGCAATGTACCAGAGCTGCACTTATAGGCTCTCAGAGAGCTCTGGAATTCCATTAAGTTTTAGCAACAGTGGAAACCCCAAGGGCATATCTACAAGGGGATTGTGACAAAGGAAAGTCACTTTTACCGATGTCCCAGTGGCGCAGTGCCCTGCTCCATATTCACAAAGTGGTGTTAAGCCACGTTTTGTGGCTTAACGCCGCTTTGTAAATACCATAGCCTTTCATGCAGATCTGAGTGAAAGGGTTGTGCAATGGGGGTTGTTGTAGGCGTGCCTCCTTCAACACCCATTGAATTTTGACACTGCCCCAGATTTGCATGGATCTGTAAATCTGAGGCAGCGCCAAAAACTAACGCCATGCAAAAAAGCATCAGATTGGCGCAATGAGGAGAAATACTTTTATTTCTCCTTGTTTTTACTTTTTCAATGTGTGCCACATTCTGCTGTACATATAAAAAGAGCAAAACATAATTAATGATTGTTTTTGTGCATGAAGGTGTCCCTTCCTGCACATAAACAATCATTAAATATTGGTGGGCCCGATTCACAGAACTAATTTAAGACAAAATCCTAAACTCACTACTTTTGGTATTCACAGAAGGCATTTAGTAGTAGTAAAGTTAGGATTTTGTCTTAAGTCTGTCTTACGTCTGTCCTAAGTTTGTCCTAAGTTTGTCTTCAGTTTGTCTTAAGTTTGTCTTAAGTTTGTCTTAAGTTTGTCTTAAGTCTGTCTTAAGTCTGTCCTAAGTTTGTCTTAAGTCTGTCTTAAGTCTGTCTTAAGTCTGTCCTACTAATTTTGGTATTTACAGAAGGCATTTAGTAGTAGTAAAGTTAGTATTTTATCTTAAGTTTGACTTAAGTTTGACTTAAGACAGACTTAAGACAGACTTGAGACAGTCTTAAGACAAACTTAAGACAAATTTAGGACAGACTTAAGACAGACTTAAGACAGACTTAAGACAAAATCCTAACTTTATATTACTAAATGCCTTCTGTGAATACCAAAAGTAGTAAGTTTAGGATTTTGTCTTAAGTTAGTTCTGTGAATCGGGCCCGGTGTTTTGCTACTTCTATGTGAAGTAGCAAATTATCATTATTGATTGTTTATGTGCAGGAAGGGACACTTTCCTGCACATAATCAATCATCCCTGAAATGCAGTCACCCTTGCACTCTGGTACAAGGGTGTCTGTGTTGGCACTAGGCAGCTATTTTTAGCGCCAGAGAACGGGAAAACACATGGGTACTCTGAATTCTTGTAAACAAAGCGCATCCCTGCGTTTTGGAAATGGAACAGCATGGCGCTGTAAAATTTGCAGTAACACAGCGTTGCGCCATTTCCTTGTACATATGCCCCACAGTTTGTTGAATCCGGTATTCACCCTAGTGGCTCCCAGCGAGAGCCATAAATAACATCAAAATCACAATTGCCCCCAGAGGTGGCCGCCATTTCTTTAATTCCATGTTTGCACATAAAAAGTTGAAAACATAAAGCCCTTCACAGTGATTAAGCTGCAAGTTATTTTAGTAGAAAAGAAGAAAACCTTTTCAAAGCTTGGAGTTACCCTTCAAACAACTTCTGAAACACTACAGAAGAGGAAAAGCAACCTTGCTGCATACAGAGGTAACCGAGGGTCAAATTGCTGTATTTACCTGTCCAGTGACATTACGCACCCTATAAATCTTGCACAGAGACTAAGCAGCAGGCAATAGGTTAGTGGGATTTCATTAGAGCTTCTAATTGAAATAAATGGCAAACTCATTCCCGAGGATCTTTATTCAAGCTTGTTACCTGGAGACGCTCAAACACAAACAAAATTAGGCTACTTACTGTCATTAGCAAAGACTCAATTAAGGCACTGGCTTTGAAACTCACGGGCATGATCCCTGTTGGTGCACCGCTGTATTTACATTTAATGAGATATTTTAAGCATTGCTAGGGGTCACTGAGGGTCCTCGACAGCTCACCTCTTTCTTTTTATAGTGCAGCTAGAATTGGTTGTTCTTTTTCGACCCAAAAAAGAATTCTCGTCAAAATGCAGTGCCTAGTTTTTAAAAATATTAGTTGCAGGTGTCCAAAGTTTTACTTACGAGTCGGCTGTCTGCGGGACCATATCCCGCGACCGATAAATACACAGGCTGCCTAGCTGTGAGTCAATCTCATGCCTCTTCCTTCCCTCGCCAACACTTCCTATGTCTTTATCTCCTTCTCGCAGGTTATTTTTCTTTCTCCCCCTTTGTCTATATTTTCTTATCTTTATTTTACTCCTCCTCCTTTTCCTGCCTTTTTTATCTGCTCTGGGTCAAAGTCTGATGAGGTAAAAAAAAGTTCCAGCCCCCAAAAATGAGTGCTGGTGCTCACCACCTACAACCACCAGCTCAAATTAAGCACTGCTAATGTGCCTTGTGGAGGATAGAATCCAGTGCTTGAAATGGACAATTGGAAGTACAGGTACTCGGTGCTGGAGTACCTGCTTGTTTCTGAGAAGAGCCTGTACTCTCCAATTAAAAGTATCACGTTGTTCTTGAGAAGCGCCGGTATTCTCCCGCTCACAAAAAAAAGTGCTGGTACTCAGCACCGGACACTACCAGCCCATTTAAAGCATTGATAGAATCTGAAACCATGGTGGGTGGACACAGTACAGCCTAATCTAATATTACCCAGCATGTGTCCGTTAGGGAAAGACCCATGTCAGACATTTTGGGATAGCCACATATGATAAGTAGCTTAACATCAATGTAATTCAGATAGTGGGGATACTGAAAATCTTTCACAGATTCAAGCCCTCCTGGACCTAAGGTGGACACCCCAGTCTAAAGCAACAAAGCACATCCTCTCCAGCAAACAATAAACCATGTTCAGGAGCATACAGAGTATTCAAATGATGTTACACATAATGCAGTGTGGCCCACCAGGTCTGCCTCATATCCCAACGACAAAAACCAGCGGCAGATACACAAATATCAGGTCACTGAATGCTGGTCACAATAAAAATTGTGACTTTTTTTTTTTACGACCAGTAAATATTTTTATGAACCACCATATACACTAAAATGTAGGTTCTTAAAATTCTGAATTGTGCTAGGTTGGAATCCGACTTAACTCATGAATGGTAATAAGATAGTTCACAAATTGCAACTCAGTACAATTGGAAGTCATCACAGGGGTGTTGGCCTGCTGGCGTCTGCAGACCACCATGCTTGTGATTTCTTTTAAATAAAGCAAACAATTTTTTTTATATTGCTCTCCCTTTTCCCTAAAGGAAATATGGCTGTTTTCTTTAAAGTTTTCTTAAGTTGAAAGTTTGTTTCAGAATAAGTAGTCCCCTCCCCGGCCCCCTGCAACACTGCCTACTCTTCAACAAACGTATTTTACATTCTCAAAAGGGAAGGGGTCCCAAGAGGACCCTGTTGGACCTGACATCCTTGGCGTGACCAACTTTTTGCCTTCCATCCTCCTGTTTCTGCTGACTTCGTTTTAACTGGTTGTAGGACTCTGCACACTTTACCACTGATAACCAGTGCTAAAGTGCTTGTGCCCTCTCCTTTAAACATGGTGAAATTGTCTTTCACCCAACTGACATATCCTAATTTACTTGAAAACCCCTGGTAAAGTAGTATTACATGTACCCAGGGCCTGTGAATTAAATGTTACTAGTGGGCCTGCAGCACTGATTGTGCTACACAATTAAGTAGCCTTTTAAACATCTCAGGCCAGCCTTTGCAACCTGTGTGTGCAGTTTTAGACTGCCATTTAACCTGACAAAATAAACCTTTGCCAGGCCTAAGACTTCCCTTTTAATACATATAGGTCACCCCTAGGGTAGTCCCTAAACAGTCCACAGGCTAAGGTGCAGTACATATAAAAAAATGAACGTGTACTTTTAACTTTTATATGTCCTGGTAGTAAAATGCTCTTAAATTTGTTTTTCAGTATTGCAAGGCCTACCTCTTCTATAGGATAACACTGGGTTGCCTTATTCTAATTAATAAGTGCTAACTTTCAATTGGTAGCAAGTAGGAATGTCATGTGTGGTGTCTAAACAATTGTGATTTGAAACCCTCTTTAATGGTAAAGTGGGATTTAAAGTCAAAATTATGTAAAAGCCACTATTAGAAAGTTGACATTTTCTTTCCCTAACCATTTGGTGCCTGCAGCCTGCATCCTGGGTAACATGACTAGGTGTCGCTGGCAGTTGGTCTTTGTGTATTACTCCAAGACAGTGAGACGAAGGAGAGTAGGTGTTAGCAGGATGGGTCATCTATGACTTGATGAAGGGGAGTAGCTGTCATCTACTACACTTGCATATCACCAGGGCTCTGCCTGAGCACACTCACAAAGTTTTGACACTAGTCTTTTGTGATCCCAGACAAGCTGAGGCAGGCGCCTGGATCCGTCAGCTGTGAGTCCTACCCCCAAAGTGGTGCCACTGCAGTCCTGGAAGTGGACATGAAGGGGCTTTGCCAGCCGAGCTGTGGTCCTGTGGGAAGAACCAATGTAGAGCGACGCATCTTCTCGCAGATCCGCTACGGAACACATACCTGTTGCCAGACCTCAAATTGCAGCTCAGAGTCTCCTTGGAACCGCCACTGTTTGAATTATCTTCGACACAGGCCTTCACATCGTAAGCTCCTCATCCATGGCATGATCGGACACAACACAGGAATTTGCATCGCAGCCCCACAACTTCTTTGGAACTGCTGGTGTGCTACGTATCCTCGATGAAGGACTTTGCATCGCAAGCCCCTTATCTGCAGCATCCTTGGTGTTGATGCAGGACTCACTGGCGTAATGAAACTTGAGGGGGCCTCCCTGCAAGTCACGTGGAGGGGCCCCCTCCGGGCTCAATCAGGAGCTCTGCAGCCAGAGTACTGTGCTGAGGGGGCCCCCTGGAGCTTGCCCCCCCACATCGCGGGTGCTGCAGGGGCCTGTGCTACACCCCTGGCAGGACTCCACATCAAAGCCCCACAACTTCCTCTGAATTGCTGCTGCTCAATGCATCCACAACGGGGACTTCACAGCGCTCCGCAAACCAGGATTTATGGTACTTTGTTTAGTGGGCCTTACTTGGTCCCCGAATCTAGCGCATGCTCCAAAGCGGTATGCCTGAACTTGTGACTTTGTCCCGGTCTGGCGCAATCAGATAACCACAGTTGGTGCTGAGTGGTTATCTCATGCATATCTCTGGCTCTGCTAATTGAATTGTTGTTGTTTTGGTCTCAAATGATTTAGTACATTTTTCTATATTTTTTTTAATTGGTGTGTGATTTTTCTTGTGTTGTGTTTTCACTTTATTACTGTTTGAAGTGCTGCATAAATACTTTACACATTCCCTTTAAGTCAAGCCTGACTGCTTTGTGCCACGTTACCATAGGCTTGACTGTGTGTTAAGTTGGGGTTCGCTGGTGTCTCACCCTGACAGAGATTGTGGTTGCTGCTTGAGTAGGGTTTTACCCTCCCTCAACCAGTAACCAAGTTACCAACAGACCCCTTCCTATTTTTAATTGCATTACCACGTAATTTGAGGTGTTGGTAAATTTTCAATGTTTTGCTATCTGATATCAGTCACAAAACATTGATATGTTAATTCGGTATTTGTAAGAGATGCTTACAACATGCCACGTCCAGATAACCAATATGTATCCATTCGTAAACTCTTTTTAGGAGCTGGAAAAATTAGCAGACTTCTAAAATGGTATTAGTAAAGGGGGAAAAGCATTTTAACGGTTGAAAAATTCTGAATTGAAGCATTTGCAAATGCTAAAATACTTAGGGGCTTATTTATGAGCCCTTGCGTACCTTTTGAGCCGCTGGTGCTTCACTTTTTGTGACGCTCCACCGTCCTAAAAAATGCGCCATGTTGTGTCACATTTACAAAGTGACGCATCTAGGTAGATGCGTCACTTTGTAAACCCCTTGAGGTATTCAAGTTATTATGGTATGATAGCGCAGTATATCTAATGACGGTATGCTTAGCCATGGTACATTCGAAGGATCGAAATCCCCTTTACGTTTAGCCTGACAAAAGGGCCGAGAACCAAACTGCCTCCATCTTGGATTGCGGCTCTTTCGCTTAGGAGTCACGTGTCCCTCTTACACACCATCTGCCTTTCCTTTTCACGGTAATTATTAGGAGACAGACAGAGTTGCTGAGAAGCAAGGTCACATCTGCTAAAAGGGAGTATCAAGCGAATTCCTCCAGACCTGGGACGAGAAGGGAGTCACCCTTCCGACCTTCTCTGTAAAGATAGTAACCCTTTGTATGTGTAACCGAAACTAGAAATAGGCATGAGCTCATTAGGGGCGCCAGGACTAACTGGTACTTTTCCACATATACGGTTTTGTATGCTGTGCTGATAATGTATAAAAGTGTGTTGCTGTCAAGGAGCCAGCAGTCTTCCTCGGCGCACCTGATGGGTGAGGATCGACGAGGCTCCTCTATATAGAGATCTATGGTGATTAATAAACGTTTGAACCTTCCACGTTGCCAACTGCTCCTTATTTAATGGATATTGCGGGCCAATGGTAAGTGTGGCCCTTGGAATAATTATTTTGACACAACAGTTGGCGACCACGAAGGGACCCCGTGACAGGGTCAAAACCCCCCCCCCCCGTATTCGGGTGGTGGGATTGGGGGCGTCCTGACCGGTCGACGGGAGAAGGAGCCTGGAGAATTCTCCCACCCTGCGCGACTTTTCGGTACGTCCCCTGCTGCTAGTGACCCTTCACCGGGGTCCTACGGGCTTAACCCAGGGAATGGACTAAGTTGGTCAGGAGGAGTTGGCAGCGGAGAACGAACATTCGTATCTGGGTGCACCCGGTGAGTATAGATTGATTTGATTTGATTTGACGCACGCGTTGTAAACGGTGCATTATGTTTTGTTGAAGCACGCGTCGAGGACGGTGTGCTAATTGATTGATTTGAAAGCATTCGTTGAGAACGATGCATTTGTCTTGACTTGAGCACTGGTTGCATTTGTTTGAAGCTCGCGCTGGACAGCGGTTCATTGATTCGAAGACACGCACCGGAGAGTGGTGTCTTGTTTGATTAGGTTTGCATTACAGTGGTTTGACTCGAAGTACGTACAGATGATATTGGTTTGATTAGAAATAGCGCGCCGGAGTAATATAGGCGGATTGCACGTGGAAGGACCTGTGACCTGGACTGGGTAACCACAGGCCATACTCCCGATGAGGCAAGTCCTTGTTGGAGGAGGGGTTGGTCTTAGTGGTGAGCCAGGAGGGTAACCGGAATCCCTGTGTGCAGTTTGAAGCCTGGACCCTGAACCAGAGTCGACGGGCTTGGTTCTCTGATATTGATTGTATGTTGTGTCTGATTGTTGTTTTATATGTACATGTCTAAAAACTAACCAAAATGTCTTGTTTCAGTAAATTGAATTGTTTTGGTTGCTGCTGCCGCACAAGTGACTCTAGATTAGCTGAGAGCCAACCCGCCCCACCGGAGGGCAGTCCGAGCCATTTTATGTATGTCAAACATGGAATCTCTCCTTTACTGTTTTGCACTCTATGGCATAAGTATACTAAGGGTAATGAAGAATTACGGTGGCCCAAGACTGGTTCATTTGATGAAAAGAAAATTGCGTTCCTACAAGAACAATTGTTTTCTAGGCGAAGTAGGCAAGCCATGTTCGATGCTCTAATTGCATGGCAGAAGGAGGCCAAACAACGGCGAATAAAAGAAGAGAAAGTGGCTAGAGCTAAGGCGGGACAGAATGTTACTCAGAAGGCTATGGCCTATGACCGAGAAAGAGTAGAGAAAGGATTGGATTGCATGAATCGCGATTTTAGACTAAAAATTGATAAAAGTTATGTGACCCGCCCAAATGCGGACGATGAAATAGAAGATCTGTTGGACACCAGGCCACCGCCCCCTTATGTGCCCCAGAGACTATACCCCGAGGTGTCAAGGGCCACAGCCCCGACACCCGATACGTCCCTGGGAGCCTCGGCTCCGGCTCCCCCGGCCAATACTGCCTCTCCCTCCCTGCCTAACCTCTCCCAGTTGTCGGCATCTGTGTCCGACGTTATAGCCCTGTTACCTAATTTATTTTCGACAGCTGCTGCCGGGACCCCTCAGCTGCCGACGGGGTCAATGTCTTCCCCTTCTGTTCTACCCTCCTCCTCCGCTAGCACAACACCAGTAGCAGCTGTAACCACTCCGGTACATCCGGCCAGTCTAACAGAGGGAAGGAGGTTGTTCACTCGTTCTGCTTTGGGAACGGAAGAAAGGGCAGCTATTGCCACACAAGCATCCCAGTGGATGCGACATTCTATTTATACTCTTGCTGATATCTGGAGTACCATGAGGGACTACGAGCCGGTAATGCAACAGCATGCCCTGGAGCATATGGCCAACCGTCTCATCTCTATATGGAAACAGATACACCAGGAGGGGAGAGCTCCGGCCATATTGTATGATATTCTTGATCAGACTCACAGATCCAGATTGACACCTGAAGACGTGTATGAGAAGGTGCAGACTTTGGTTTCTTATAGAACTCGTCTGGAGTCCGCCCTTCCCGCCGGATCATCCCAATTCCCTATGCGGGAGGTACACCCTATCTTCCATCCGGAAGTTGCCGCGGTGGTGGATGGTAACGGTGTCGTTGCCCGTCCGGGAATAGACGCCCGGTTCCAGGAACAATGGGTCTATACCCCTTGGAAGCGGAGTGAGGTATTATCCTTGAAAAGCCAGTTGCCCGACCCTCGAAAGAACCCCACTGCCTATTATAAGGAACTGACCGAAGCCGCCTCGTCAGCAGTGATGACGTTGGCGGATATCGAATTATTCTTCGCCCTACTAGTACCGGTGGATATTTGGCGCCAAGTACATGACCAGGACCATGTCACGGAATTTGGGGGGACATGGGACCAACTGAGAAACTGGGATAGAGATCGCAAACCGGGGAATAAGCCCCGAGCTGAGATATTGGCTCTACCCGAGAGAATAATAACATATATGCATTCATTGATCCCGCCCAGAAAGGTAGATTGGGACAAGTTGACGGCCTGTAAACAAAAGAAGGATGAGAGTGTATCTGATTTCTTCACAAGGTTTGAGGGAGTATTCATTGATTTCAGCGGGCAGGACGTGGCTACGGAGGGAGGTGTACGTTTATTTGTTAATAGATTTGTGACAAATTTGCTACCCGAGGTATCGGCTCGGCTACAGGCAGCCGAGAGTACCTGGACGACCACCACGCCTTCCACGATATTAAGCATGGCTCAGTATTATGAGCATCGGGAAAATGAGAGCAAGGATAAGACAGAAAGAAAGTCAAAGGATTTGAAGACACGAGTATTGTTACAGCAAGTGGAGAGGGGTAGAGGAAGAGGGAGAGGGTTGCAGAATTTCGTTCCGAGAGGGGCGGGGCCCGTGCACTCGACTGGACGAACGTATCTTGGCATAAATCAATGTGCTTTCTGCAAGGAGGAGGGGCATTGGAGAGCTCAATGCCCGTTATTGCATGAGCAGAACGCTGCTTCTAGGGGACGTGGAAGGGGTAGAGTAAGTGGACATCGAGGTGGATACACGAGGCAAGAACAGGCGGTCAGAGGTGAGAACAGTCAAAATTATTTCGATCAGAGTCAGGGTAAACAATACTACCATGACGGACGTGTGACGGATGAAGATATTGGGTACACTCAAGCATAGGATAGCCAAGGGCAGAGTAAGGGGCATGTGTCAATTCCGATAGATCAGGCTGGACCTTATGTCCATGCACAATTGCTGGAGGCATCAGGTAAGTTTTTGGTTGACACAGGGGCTATGAACAGTTCTGTTTCAGGTGCCTTGGTCCCGGGGGCTGCTCTGTCTGGCCAGACTAATGTGTCCGTGGGGTTCTCTGGAACTCCGGTGGTAAGCCCCATTTCGAAACCACTTTCCCTTACTGTGGGACCAGTAACGATTGAATCACCCTTTCTCCTCACCTCTCAGTGTGGGGAAAATCTCCTGGGTATGGATATACTAAAAAGATTGCATGCACGCATCTTTTGCTCCCCCGATGGAGTTTACCTAACTATTAGGAATCACTCTGTCCCCTCCATCCAATGTTTTGCTAAAACCGACTCCTTACCCCCTGAGCTCGCGACACTCCCGAAAGATCTTTGGGCCCTGGGGGACACTGATGTGGGGTACTTACCAATTCCACCGGTGTCCATCACTTTAAAACAGAATGCTCAACTGCCAAGGATTCCGCAATACAAAATAGCCCCCGAAGGTGAACGTGCCTTACTGGCCATTATTTCCGACTTAATTAAAACAGGGGTGGTGGAAGAAACGGCGTCCAATACCTGCAACAGTCCGATTCTCCCGATTCTTAAACGAGCCCCTGTACCCCAGTCCCCTGATTATGCTAATACCTATCGATTTGTGATTGACCTACGAGAAATCAATAAAATTGTGGTACCCCAGTATCCTGTGGTGCCGGACATCAATTCTATCTTAACAATGATTCCTCCCACTGCCACATTTTTTTCGGTGATTGATTTAAAGAATGCGTTCTTTAGTATTCCCATTCATCCGGATAGTAGACATTTGTTCGGTTTCTCATTAGGAGGCCGCAGTTTCAGATTCTGTCGCGCTCCCCAGGGGTACACTGAAAGTCCTAGTATTTATATGTGGAAATTTAGCTCGCAAACTGAACATTATCTGCGCCATCTTGCCCCTCCCCAGTACCACGCGCAGCGAATGCACAGCCGCCAATTTAGGCACCCCACTCTCTCCCCGCTCACTCTCGACCGCCAGCGCTTTCCCCTGGCGCTGCAAGCATTCCCCCCCCCCCCGTGCGCGCCGGCCACCCCCGCTCTCTCGTACAGGCCATAAACCCTCTCCTTCTGCGCGACCCTGCTACGGAACCACTTCCAACCGACAACCCATACATGGTCATGCCTCTCCTTTGATAACCCCCTTCCTCTGCGCCCCATTGTCTGAACTGGTCCCAGGCCATCACCTAGCCCTGCGGATACAGTTTACTGCCCCTACTGTAAGGGAAACACCCCACTTCAAAGGGATTACAGTAGATCAAAGCCCCTACCCCCTGAGACCCGGCCAGTTGCACACACCCCCGGGAATTAGCGGAATTCCCTGCTGCGCGATAGCCATCTCCCACTGCGGGTAGGGTGGGAACTTCTACTGTATCTATGTGTGGGATCGGATCTGAGCCGGGGCTTCAGGGGATGTTCTTTCAGGCATCAAGGGAATCTCAAGAATGTACTATATGTAATAAAGCAATAAACCAGTGTATAAGAGACCAGGTCTCAGAGATGCAGTTAGAGCACCTCGTGACGATACCTTGCTGTCTGATCTGATGTGTTCTGCTCCGACGGAATAAAACTTTGTTTCCTGCCTTCCAGTCTCCGGCGCCTGCCTCTTTTATTGGTAAATCATCGAGTGGTATGAGAGGCGATTACCGCCGGGCAAATACTTGAAAGATTATCGACTGAAACTGCCGCTACCATTTAACAATTGGCGTCCCAAACGTGGGGCCCATCAGCGACACGTGGATCCAGTGGGAGAGGTCCCGACGACAGAGTGAACGACTGCAACGATCGGTGAGAGCTCCTGCCCAATAGACCCTCGTCTGGCAGCCGATCATCCGAACTTCACTGGTTCCGAGCAGACCTCTCTCGAGTGATCTACGGTCCTGACTGGGAACCATCAGGAGTGCCGCGGCAAATACGGAGAATAGAGGACGATCGGGCGCTGGAGGCGGAAGACGAGAAACTGTCCACGCGGTCCGGGTAAGGTCGTGAAATACGACAAAAGTGCGAAATAATTGATTGATTGTTTGAATACTAGTATTGCTCATTGATTGTTCCTTTTGAGATATTCGCTGTCTACAAACGGGGAGGAGTAGGAATACTCTCTCTCTCTCCCTTTGCAGATAGTGAAGGGTAGGTAACGCAGACTTTTGTCCCCGTTGAAACCCGTCGTGCCTATCTTTATCTCCCCATTGATTGATTGTCCGAACATTGATTGTTTTGAAGAATAGTACTTTTTGAGATATTCTCTGTTTGCAAATAACGTAGAATAGGAATATTCTGTCTAGTCTTTGCAAATAGTGAAGGGTAGGTAACGCAGACTTTTGTCCCCGTTGAAACCCGTCGTGCCTATCTTTATCTCCCCATTGATTGATTGATTGATTGTCCGAACACTAGTTGTTCGATATTGGTTCTTTGGAGGTATTCTCTGCTTACAAATAACGAAGAATAGAGATATTCTGTCTAGTCTTTGCAAGCAGTGAAAAGATAGGTAGTGCTGACTTTTGTCCCCGTTGAAACCCGTCATGCCTATCTTCTCCCCACTGATTGGTAGTTGGTTCTGCCCGGACCGCTTATTAGAGGTGAACCATCCGGCTCCACTGGAAGGCACCCCTAATAAGGACATGTTCACTAAATATGGACTAGTCGCCGTAGCTTATAGCAAGCTGTGGCATAAATATACCAAGAAGGACCCCGAAAGTCAGTGGCCACTGATGGGATCCTTCGACGACCATAAGATAGAAGCGCTAGAAATAGCTCTGCGTAGCAATAAGACGACGCCTACTATGCTTGACAGTATCGGCATGTGGCGCAAAGAAGCAACGCAACGGAAAAAGAGGGAAGAAGTAAAAGCAGAATTACGAAAGGCAGCTCACCTTGCCGCTAAAAAATTAGAAGAAGACATAAAAGAGAGAAGGGAAACTAAACTAAGACAGGAGCCCGAAACCTCAGGCCAGTACGCTGTTAGGACCCCTTCTTTGCTCTACCCTGTATTGTCCTCCAAGCAGCAAACAAATGACGAATTACTGTTAGGTCCCCCGATCATTTACATGCCCCCTCCGTATGCACCCTCCCAATCAATAGTACAACACCCACAACCCCCGAACACGAGCGAAAGCAGTACAAGGGCCTCGACCCTCACGGCCTCCGCGCCGACTGAGCCTCTTGTGCCGAACCCAACGTCGACTACAACGCTAGACGACCATGAGATAGGAAAGAAAGAGTCCACCAGAATGAATCGATTAGCTAAGGATGAACGAACAGGAATCGACAAGATAGTAAAGGCACTGGTAGGATCCTTTTTGACCTTACAAAAACTAAAATAACGCTAGGAGTTAGCCCTTTGTGGGACATATGAAACCAAGGGAAGGAGTCAAGCTCACGGTCGAGACGACCACGAGGTAGCCCGACTCCAATACTCTCGCTACCTAAACATGTCCGCCCTACTGCCCACCCCGCCCAATAAGCATGACAAAATCCCGCACAAACGGAAGCCTGCTGACACCCACCCTCGACGTCACCGAACTAGGGCTAGCTCGCGCACAATTGGGCTATGTTATTTTTCCGATTGCACAGTCACCTCCTGGTGCTCGTCATCTGACTACAAATATGTACAAACACTCCAACGAAGTAATGTAGTTATAACATTTTAATAACTTATAAGATATAACAAACACACCAACAGGGTAAACAGGTTAAAACACGTTTTAAAAACAACTATTTACATGACGGTCTGCTGCAACCTCCATCCCAAAGCCTTAACGTCCACGTGACACCGTCCTCGCCTCTCCTTCCTCGAAATTGCAACATTGGCCTGTTTTGGGCGGTCCCTCTTAGTTGACTTTGGGCTATAAAAACCATGCAAAAATCCATTGACATCAGTGGCGAGCGATTGTGCGAATAGGCCGGAGGCTATACGAAGCGCCGAAGTTCTGGCAACACCAAGGCGGAGCCCGCCACGCTGTGCGGACCTTCCCGTTTTCTTTCTTTCTTCAATTATGGCTGCTGCCCTGGCGGGGGGAGGCGACGCGGACGGACCTCCCCCACCTCCCCAGGTGGAGGCTTGCCAGGCACCCCAACCGCCTTTAACTCTCCGGCCAGCTAAGCTGCACCCAACCGTCTTTCACTCACCGGCCAGCTAAGCTGCACCCAGCCATCTTTTTCATCGGCCTGCTGAATTTCACCCTGGCACGCTGTGCGGGTCTTCCCAGTCACTTCTTCCTTCAATAACGGAGGGTGCCCTGGCGGGGGGAGGCGACGCGGACGGACCTCCCCCACCTCCCCAGGTGGAGGCTCGCCAGCAGATGAGGGCACCCCAAACCACACCTTTCACACGTCGGCCAGCTGAGTTGCGCCCTGCCACTTCATTCGCCGTTCGGCTGAGCCGGCACCCCTGCACGCGGCCGCCAGGCAACCACCCAAGCACCGGGTTCACCAGGACTGCCGCTAGCGCCCGACGTGAGGAGTGGGCCCCCGCAGCAAGGTAATCGGGGACCCACCCCGGTGGTGTTACCATCCAAACTGCTGTCGTCACTGCTACTGGAATCACCCCGGTGGCAGCACCACCCGAACTGCTGCTGTTACTGCTGCTGGCTCCTCTCCGGTGACTGTACCGAAGAGCTGCTGCTACTGCTGCCCTTGAACTCCGGCGGTCGACCCCTCCGGTTCCAGGCCTGGCCCACCGTGAGACAATTCTGGACTCGAAAGCTTGTTTGCTAGGGCATGGGCCCCACCCTTGACAGAACGCTCCCCTCAGCCTTGCAGAATTGGTTGGAGTCATTTGACGTTCGACTCCTGCGGACTTCCGGTAAGGACAAAACCACCACCATTGCTCTTTTTGCCCCCGGGCGGCAGCCACCTTGCCTCCGCTTGATACAGTGAGACAGTAAAGCGTCGGCAGAAGAACCCGCCTGCTGCCCCGCCCTAAGAACAAACCGTGGCATTGCTACAAGGTTGCAGTGACGCAAAGTTGACGCTAACGAAAGTTCTCGAACTACCGAAAGGGATTCTGGTTCAACTGCTAATTCATGGAAAGACTTAGACTGTGCACTGGCCCGACCCCGCCCTAAGATGGCGCTGATGTAGGAGTAGCCTACAACTCCTTGTGGCGTTCCAGTCACGTGACATTCGTGTTAAAAAGAGATATATATACATGTATGCGATGCTTTCACACATGGCGGTGGGAGAGAGGGGGGAACCGATTTTTATGTTAATCCAGTGTTGCTCATGTTGCTCGACGCCTCTCACACCGTGGCCGGTCTGTGGCGGCTGTAGGCCCGTATTTCCATACTGACATTGTTTTAAATAAAGGGCTTCTTAAAAAGGAATTACGAACTCAGTGTCATGACTAATCATCTAGGTTGTTGAAGGTTTTTCTTTTGAATAAATGATTGTTACTCCTAAACGAAAGCATACAGATAATACAGACACCATTTGCCTAAAAATCTTTTTGTTTAACGGAATTTGTACCCATCACGCCTGCCCTTTTTCCAAGAATTGTCAAATCAATAATGAACTATAACTTAAGGTATATGTCGCATGCAAGGTACGGTATCCTGCACCATAATACACGACCAATTGAGAAATACATGCACGACCAGGGAACGCGAATTTAGGAGATGAATGAACTAGAGCATCTTTGCCTCAAACTAAAGAATAATGGGTCCGTGGTATTACCCAAACCCTGCGGCTAGCCTGGTACATGGTAGGTAGAACCTTTCGTGTCTGCGCGCGCTGGGGTATTTTGAATACTGCACCTCCCCTCCCCTCTTATTTCCCCTCTATAGGTCACGACGAAGTTCCGACTGAAGAGTGGAGTGGACATGGACCGCACCAAGTTCAACATCAGGGAAAACATAGACAAACGTTGTGAGATAGTGTGTAAAATTACAGACCACCATTGAGAACATGAAAAACTGTATGATATGATTGTGCGTGTGTACTACGATTATACGATATGAATGTGTATGCATTTCATGTTCGGATCACTTGAAGAGAGCGTCATTGTATGATTGAAGTGTGCGTCCACCGATCAAAGGGAGGAGAATAAAGGGTCAGACAACCCATAAGATGAACTACAAAATACTGAAGGTACGCAGCATGCGTAGGAATAGAGGACAGGAAAGGAGAGGTCCCCGTGCTCGACGCAGCCCTGAGTCTCCGTCTTGACGCATGTACTGTCACACCCTATCCGGCATTTGTGTGTACGTGATCACCGAATTTATGTCTTTTCCCCGCTTGTGTTTTCTTACATGGAACAGACCCATGCTACTCCATGTTGTGTGTGCACCAAGTGACCTATTATCTCTCTCTCTCTCTCTCTCTCTCTCTCTCTCTCTCTCTCTCTCTCTCTCTCTCTCTCTCTCTCTCTCTCTCTCTCTCTCTCTCTCTCTCTCTCCCCCTCCCTCGCAAAAGGCTCTTTCTTGCCCTCTTTCTTCTTGAATAAATTAACGACATACACCTCTTTGGTAAGTGTATAATTGGCCTGAACACAGTGGTGTCGAACAAATTGATAGAAACAAAAACGACCATACTTTACCACGTTACTACCTCTCCTTTTTACAAACATTAAGCCTAATCGGCTGAGAAGGAAAGGACAGGTAAGACGACTGATGTCTCCCAATCTGACCCACAACACGGGGACTATATGTCAGTGGTTTTTGTTCTTAAAGGACACCATCTCCACCACCCAGAATTACCCCTGACCCATTGGCCCGGAATAAAATGTCTAAAGCACCCTGTTCTCCCAAAGATAACTCCAGCCCTATACTAGCCGTCTCAGAGTATCCCGAACAAAACAGCTGATGGCCCCTGTTTTAAACTGATAAAGGGTCACCTACTGTATGAAAAGGATACTCGTGAACGCATGACCATAGCACCTCGCACTTACGGGTATTACCAAACCTTGCATTATAGGGCGCAGAAACTGACACCTAGAAGGCCAGACGATGGACAGGGACACCCACAGAACCCTGCACCACAGCAGTAATTAATAGATTAGTAACACGCACATTAACATCAGAGTTAATAGACACCAATCATATAGTAACAGATAAGAGCATTTCCGCAACTACTCAGTGGTTGGGAGAGAGAATGAAGTATGTAAATGTCTTCCCTGCCACGATCTCTAAGACTTTCGTTTCTTATAACCTATTCAAGGATAACCTGCAGCCATCGGAAGAGAGGGGTCGGATGTGACGCACAGTCTGGCTGCGGATCATAAAACATCTATGACATCGACCAAGGGGGAAGCGACGAAGCAACAAGAGTGTGAGACGAGGCACCCTTATCAGAACGATGAGCGCGAAGGGCTACATCGAGGCCCCTGCTCACTGACCAGCGTGCCTGAAGTCTTAACCCGTCGGGCCCGATTGATGGGCCCAGTGCTGAAAAGATTCTGCTCTCCTTGGTCCGCATTTTTGATCTGATCCCATGCCACCCCATTCTCTCTTCCTCTTTCATTTGGACTATGACTTTGACCTACTACCGAGGAACAAAAGGCCGGCACCCTGTCTCAAAAGTACCTGTGGTGAACTGTGTTAAGGAACAGGACTATGATCAAAGAACAGTGAGTGGTCACACCCTGCCACGTGAAGAAATCGGATTTGAGCTGGACCTTAGTTCCACCGCCGGTGCTCAACAGTGCCAACGAAAGAAGAACAACAATGAGAGCTTACCAGTGATAGCTCTTTATAAACAAGGACACTGGAAAGAAGAACCCATGTCAAAGTTGAAAATCCTCTCCCAACCACCTTATTATATTAACTATCTTCTTATCAAGTTTTCATGATGTTGCATCAATCACTTCCGACTGTACACTGAGAAGTTAAGAAAATGTAACTTTGTATAGTAACATTCATACAACACCAGCCATGTACACAACTATACTGTAACTTTGAATGTACTTCCTCCTCGCCTGCTTCATCAAACTGTATGAGACAATGTACAAATGTGTCAGATTACTCCTGCCTACCCTAAAAACTCTGTATCTTTAAATGTGTGACGAACATTGACGATACTGTAACTGAAAGGCTAACAAAGGCGAATATTGGCCGGACAAGCTGGCGAGATATGTTAAAAGGGAGGACTGTGGAAATTTAGCTCGCAAACTGAACATTATCTGCGCCATCTTGCCCCTCCCCAGTACCACGCGCAGCGAATGCACAGCCGCCATTTTAGGCACCCCACTCTCTCCCCGCTCACTCTCGACCGCCAGCGCTTTCCCCTGGCGCTGCAAGCATTCCCCCCCCCCCCGTGCGCGCCGGCCACCCCCGCTCTCTCGTACAGGCCATAAACCCTCTCCTTCTGCGCGACCCTGCTACGGAACCACTTCCAACCGACAACCCATACATGGTCATGCCTCTCCTTTGATAACCCCCTTCCTCTGCGCCCCATTGTCTGAACTGGTCCCAGGCCATCACCTAGCCCTGCGGATACAGTTTACTGCCCCTACTGTAAGGGAAACACCCCACTTCAAAGGGATTACAGTAGATCAAAGCCCCTACCCCCTGAGACCCGGCCAGTTGCACACACCCCCGGGAATTAGCGGAATTCCCTGCTGCGCGATAGCCATCTCCCACTGCGGGTAGGGTGGGAACTTCTACTGTATCTATGTGTGGGATCGGATCTGAGCCGGGGCTTCAGGGGATGTTCTTTCAGGCATCAAGGGAATCTCAAGAATGTACTATATGTAATAAAGCAATAAACCAGTGTATAAGAGACCAGGTCTCAGAGATGCAGTTAGAGCACCTCGTGACGATACCTTGCTGTCTGATCTGATGTGTTCTGCTCCGACGGAATAAAACTTTGTTTCCTGCCTTCCAGTCTCCGGCGCCTGCCTCTTTTATTGGTAAATCATCGAGTGGTATGAGAGGCGATTACCGCCGGGCAAATACTTGAAAGATTATCGACTGAAACTGCCGCTACCATTTAACATATAGCCAAGCCCTGAAGAGGGTATTGGACTCTTTGCAATTGCCCCCAGGTAATGTCCTGCTGCAGTATGTTGATGACCTTCTTGTGGCTTCTGATACAGAACAGGGTTGCCGCGATGCCACGGTTACCCTGCTACGACATCTGGCCACTCACGGTAACAAGGTGTCGCTCTCTAAATTTCAATATTGTCGACCGGAGGTGACCTATCTCGGTCATCTCCTGTCGAAGGAGGGACGACGGTTAACTGCTGAACGTATTGCAACCATAACTAACATGCCTGTTCCTCGCACGCAACGTGATGTCCGCGCTTTGCTTGGCATAACCTCCTACTGTCGCCAATGGATTGCTAACTATTCTCTCTTGACTAAACCTTTCCTGTATTTAACTACGAAGGATGTGCATGAACCTTTACCTTGGACTGACGAATGCCAGACCGCTTTTTCCGCTCTGAAAACTGCTCTTTGCTCTGCTCCTGTGCTTGGCACCCCTGACTACCGGAAACCTTTTGTGCTCTATGTGCATGAGGTGGACGGTTGTTCTCTTTCAGTGTTGACACAAGACTTTGGTGGTAAGCAAAGGCCTTGTGCATATTTCTCGGCGGTTTTGGACAACGTCGCCAGAGCGCTTCCCAGTTGCCTGAGGGCTGTAGCGGCAGTTGCCATAGCCATCAGACAATCGGAAGGGCTAGTCCTGAATACGGATCTGACAGTGATGGTGCCTCATGCTGTGGACGTATTATTAAACAGGACACAGACGCAGCACTTAACTAGTGCGCGTCTTACGGGGTACGAATTGACCCTGTTTGCACCTCACATAACGATCAAAAGATGTGTTTATTTGAACCCTGCCACGTTGTTACCCCTCCCTTCGGAGGGCGGTGGACAAGACATGCATGATTGTATCTTTCGAACTGAAGAAGAAACCAAGGGTCGGATAGACCTAACTGACACCCCACTCTCTGATGCCCAAGGGGAATTATATGTAGATGGGTCATGCTTCAGATTACCGGATGGTAAGACAGCTGCGGCCTATGCGATCACTACTCTACAAACGGTAGTCGAGGCAGCAAAGATACCATACCGGTCAGCCCAGGCAGCCGAATTGGTTGCATTATTCAGGGCTTGCGAGCTAGGAAAAGGCATCAAGCTGAACGTCTACACCGACAGCCAGTATGTGTTCGGTGTAGCGCACAGCTTCGGGAGGTTGTGGGCAGAAAGAGGATTCTTGACATCTCACGGTGAGAGAATAAAGAATGGGCCACTAGTTGAACGGTTATTAGCCGCGTTAACATTGCCCAAGACCCTGGCTATAGTCAAATGCAGTGCACACAAAACTATAACTGATGATGTGGGGAGGGGAAATGCCTTTGCAGACCAGATCGCAAAAGAAACAGCCCGGTCTGACACCACTTCCATGCTTGTAGTGACAAAAATGATAGAAGCAGAGGTTTTTAATAACACCATAGATAGTGTGAAAGAGCTACAGAAAGAGGCGACCTCGGAAGAACTGATATACTGGCAAGAGCAAGTGGGGAGGCTTGATGAGAATGGGTGTTAGACCGACCTGTCAGAAAGGTGTAGATGGTTGCTACCGAACGCCTTTGTAAATGCAGTGGTAACTATGGCACACGGACCTTCGCATGTAGGAGTTCAGGCCATCTGTGCCATATTGGATTCTGTCTGGTATAATGTCAATATCCCCAAGACAGCTAGGAACTTGGTCCAACATTGTATAATTTGTCTCCAGCATAATCCTGGGGTTAGTATCCCCGTCCTAGCAGGTAGTTTTGCACCACCCACCTTGCCTTTCGAAGTACTCCAAATGGATTACATACAGCTAGAACGAGTTAACAATCTGAAATATGTGCTGGTGGTGATTTGTACCTTTAGCAAATGGGTAGAAGCGTATCCCACGAAGGAGAACACTGCATTGGCAACTGCGAAAGCCCTGGTAAAAGAGTTCTTTCCTCGATATGGGTTGCCAAGGGTGATTTGGAGTGACAATGGGACCCATTTTAATGCTAACTTAGTTAAGTATGTATGCAAGGGCCTGTCCATCCGGCAGAAGTTTCATGCCGCTCGACATCCCCAGTCAGCGGGTCTAGTTGAAAAATATAACGGAATCTTAAAACTGCGATTGGCTAAGCTCCAGGACACGACGGGATTAAAATGGCCCGATCTCCTCCCCCTGGCCCTGTTGTCCGTAAGAACTACTCCCCATTCCCGGAGTGGTATCTCCCCTTACGAAGTCATTTTTGGCAGACCTGCCAACGTATGGGGAGTACCCCGGCCCAAGTCTTTCAGGGACATTGAATATCCTATGTTGACTGATTACTTGTATGCTCTGACTAAAGATCTTCGTTCCATTCATCAACAGATATCTGCCACACTGCAGCCCCTGCCGGAGGGTCCTGGACACGGCGTAGAACCAGGACAGTGGGTCCTGGTCCGAAACTACCAACGGTAATCGAGTTTGGATCCGCGCTGGTCCCGGCCTTACCAGGTGCTCCTGGCCACGCGAACAGCGGTGAAAGTCGAAGGGAAGCAGCACTGGATCCATATCTCCCATCTTAAGCGAGTTCCTCTCCCATTGCCAAGGGAGCAACTGGACCAGGAGGAAGGTCAGCCGACTCAGGGTGAGCCCAGCGCAGAAGAGTCACTTTCCCCGGACACCCGCAGAGAGGTTGACGGGCGAGGGGAGAGTGCTGAGGGCATTGAAACCCCTTTTTGTCGCCACCCAATCGTCCAAAGTGAAGCATCTGGTTGGGAGCCCAGCTCCTCATCTGACCCCACTGTGCCCACCTTGTTCACGAATCCTGAAACCCCTGGTCGGGATCGATATCACCTGCGGCCCCGAAAATAAACGAGTCCCAGGTCTAGCCCCGGCAAGTGCAGCTGGAGGCCGCTGCAGAGACCTGAGGATTGTCGGAACACTGGACTGAACTCGTTGAGAGCACGGAACTTTAAGTAAAGCTCTGTTCAGAACGAAGATAGAGACATTGATGAGACGAACAGGGGCCCAGGTGGAGATCTCTTTTCAACACGAGTTGCGTCAAGTGTGACTCCAACGCGAGAAGTTTTTGCTTTTTCCTTTTTTTTGTTTTTCTGAACAATAGGAGTCTGCCTGTGAGGCTCTGAACGGACACAGGAAAGAAGCACCCTCCGGCAGGTCGGACTGCTTGTAGACCCCCCTTGTTGCCCGAGATTATATTGGACTTTTAGTGAGGAAAATGTACCCTTTTGCTCGTTTTGTCCCTGAAGACGGGCGTCCCCTAGCACCCCGTGCTGTCCCCCCGCATTTGCCAATGTTCTCTTCATGGAGCTTGCGTGTCAAAGTTGTTTTCATTTTTATACTGATGGTATCATTTGTACTATGCTTAGGTTTGTTCATATATTTGGAATTTCGTCATCCTGTGCACACCCTGATAATGTCTACTCCTGCCCCTAAAGAACATCATTTCCAGACTTTCGCTCCTCATAAAGAAAGACATCGACAGACATATGTCCATAATGCCTTTATCGAAATGCTGCACCAGACTCATAGTTCTACAAATGTTACTGATTGTTGGGTCTGTGGGCTTCTCCCGTCAGTGATGCATAAGCAAGACTTATTTATATCAGTGCCTTTTTCTTACCTAGGTAGTTGTGAAGCCTGGTTTAAAATGTTATCCATGTTGTACGAACATTATGCTATAGATGAACGTCGATTCTCAGAGAAGGATTATGCCTTGATTTTAGCATACATAGAGACACACCAAGGTTTCACCCCTAATGCTGAGGGAACGGATGGTACCCTTGACCCCACCGCCTGTATGAACGTGTATACTGATCATGAAAATGATACCTGGCTGAGGGATGAAATACTGGATTTCATGACTTTTAACTTTACTGAATATTTCAAATACTTCCAAGAGCGAAATGTCTCAAATGAAAAAATCATTCCGGTCCCGGTGTTGAATACATCCTCCTCTTTCTGTGTGCAGGGGATGGGGCATTTGTTCGTAGGATATAGCAGATGTAATTACACTTATAAACTACAGACATACAGTAGCCCCCCTACACTCACCCCTCCCAATGTTTATTTTGTATGTGGTGAAAACGCCTATACCTGGTTGCCCAGAGGGTGGATGGGTAGGTGTTACTTGTCTTTCCTTTACCCCCCGGTGTACATAGCTCCTTCTGACTATCATAAGTCTCATACTTTAAATCGACGGAGCCTAACAGCTGTAGGCGCCAGTAATGATGCCACTGACCAAACCGACACTCCAGCGCAACATTTTGTTGATATTATAAAAGGAGCGTTGCCCATATGGGGACCCATCCTAAATAGTAAGGAGGTTAGGAGGTTATCCAGAGTGGTGGAGGGGGTGATTAACACTACGGCAGGGATATTGACTAATATCACAGTGGAGCTCCAGGCGACCCGGCTCGTGACCCTTCAAAATCGTCTTGTTTTAGACGTTATCCTAGCTGATCGAGGTGGAGCTTGTAGGGTCATCGGCAGTTCCTGTTGTGTATATATACCTGACTCCGCCCCTTCCGTTCATCTAGCTATCCAGAAACTGCATCGACTAGCCTCTGAAATTCACACCGACACTGGTACTTGGTCATTGTCTGGGTGGTTCTGGGGTTTGGTGACCGCCTGGGGATGGAAGTTATTTATGATTCTCCTGGGGGCGGTAGGATTTCTTTTTACCTGTTGCATTTGCCTGCAATGCGGGCCGGCCTGTTGTGCATATTGTGCTACTCAGGTTCGCCGATCCATTCCTAAGCCCACGTCCAACCAAACCAGGATCGATGCTCAACGGACCCAGAAAGAGACGCATGATTTAATGCAGATTGATGAGGGTATTTTCGAAGACTGACTTCGTTATTAGCTATGCTGCGCTAAAGGGCCGTTCTGAGGTATTCAAGTTATTATGGTATGATAGCGCAGTATATCTAATGACGGTATGCTTAGCCATGGTACATTCGAAGGATCGAAATCCCCTTTACGTTTAGCCTGACAAAAGGGCCGAGAACCAAACTGCCTCCATCTTGGATTGCGGCTCTTTCGCTTAGGAGTCACGTGGCCCTCTTACACACCATCTGCCTTTCCTTTTCACGGTAATTATTAGGAGACAGACAGAGTTGCTGAGAAGCAAGGTCACATCTGCTAAAAGGGAGTATCAAGCGAATTCCTCCAGACCTGGGACGAGAAGGGAGTCACCCTTCCGACCTTCTCTGTAAAGATAGTAACCCTTTGTATGTGTAACCGAAACTAGAAATAGGCATGAGCTCATTAGGGGCGCCAGGACTAACTGGTACTTTTCCACATATAAGGTTTTGTATGCTGTGCTGATAATGTATAAAAGTGTGTTGCTGTCAAGGAGCCAGTAGTCTTCCTCGGCGCACCTGATGGGTGAGGATCGACGAGGCTCCTCTATATAGAGATCTATGGTGATTAATAAACGTTTGAACCTTCCACGTTGCCAACTGCTCCTTATTTAATGGATATTGCGGGCCAATGGTAAGTGTGGCCCTTGGAATAATTATTTTGACACAACACCCTGCACCACATTATACCTGTGCCAGGTATAATGTATGAAGGGGGGGCGTTCTGACGCAAGTAAGCCTCGTAGAAGAGACACAATGAAATCTATGAGATTTCACTGCGCCACTTCTAGGACGCAAATGTGTCAATATCTTACGTCTGCCTCACAGTAGGCCTAAGAGTGACGCAGGCACATTTGAAATGGGACTTGCCCATGTGAAATGACCCTTTGCTGGAGTTGCGTCACTTTTGTGGTACACTCCAGCGATGCGTCATTTTTGCGCCTACAGATACGTCAGAAATACTGACGTATCTGTAACTCCTTGCGACATGATGCGTCATACTATAAATATGACGCATCCAGGATGTCGCAAGGAGGGCGCAATGAAATTTGACGCATCGCTGTTTTCACGCAGCGATGTGTCACTTTTCATAAATGAGGCCCTTAGTACATGTTGCTCTTGGCTCACTTGGGGGCATGGCACGTTGCCACCGTGCTTGTTCACAAAAGACAAATTTAGTAGAGTTAGATTGATTGTCCTATGCAACCTAGACTAAATGCCGCTCAATGGAGTCACTCGCACAATAACATTTGCAATTTAAAAATATTACATTTGCAGCACCAAGTAACTTTATAGGCTTTGACACATCTCATTTATGTCAAGCTTTTGAACTCTGAAAGAACTATGGAGCTGCAGATGCAATCGACCAAGTGCAGGGCTCCCTATGGCTTTCTGTGACAAACACAACATGGAAAATAAAACCTCCCTGAATAGTCTATTTCTCTCCAATAGGGCTCACCAGGGCCTTCATTACTCACCAAAACATACAGATTCCTTAAGGCTTTGTGAGGCTTGAGTAGAAGAAAAGGGCAGCCGCTTTCCCTCCCTCACACCGCACAAGTCTGTATAGGCAGTGAGGCCTACTGCTGGGCTGTAATACAAAGGACTATACACAGCTGCCTGTCTTCCTGTCAGCCTAAAAAGTGTTTGATATCAGTAATTACACAAAGCTGCAAAACCAACTTTGCATTAGGATGCAACACTGCAAGAGGTGAATTACACTGCTCAGTGTCAACAATAAGAAGTGAGAATTTTAGCTCAATTCTTCAAAATATGAAAACGTTCAATCTATAACCGCTCAACCATGCATTGGCGGAGTAAAGAAACAGTCAGTGATTAATTAGCAAAATAATGTAACCAGAGGCCCAGAGTTTTTTCTAGGAACTAGCCACCGTATATACATCCAAAAAGCGATTCTGCCCTATTGTTACTCGACATTTGTCAGAATATCAATAACAAAAACGTATCTGACATAAATGGTATGACCGATTATCACTTTGAGATGAACAGTTAAGGGAAATTGGCTTCAGGAGTGAAGGGAATTTTACGCCAGTTACATTCAACTAGTGGTTTAACAAGCCCCAAACGTTTTAAGTGACAAGTGCAGCTTCATCCACTACTGGTGGCAAAGTCTGGGAGATTGCAAGAACTTTGGATTTCCCTGAGGGAACTTTGCATTGAGATTCAGCTCACAGCTCACTGTCTCAAAAAAGCAGGACCGCCATAAGAATGCACAGCGGAGAGGAATGGACCGAGAAGTTCCTCCTGCAACAGCATCAGGTGTCATCTTCGACTGAGGATTTTGAAGTCACTCCCACACCTACACCATAGAGCACCTTTGGAGCGTGGGTGATGGACAGTGCAGAGCAATTTCTAACCCTGCACTAGCTGGACCAGTGGGTGAGGATGACCCTGGGAATATCCTGGAAGCATATTTCCAGGAAGGAAATCCTGGGTGGACCACATGAGCAGGAGCTCTTCTGTAGAAGCAGTGAAAGTGATGTGTAGCCAAACGTGATGACAAGGAACAATACTTGCACCCACATATGAGGTGCCTAAAAAAAGCAAGGGACCCACATGCAGGGAGGAAGGAAAGATTCATGTGATAGACTCTGTAATTAAATATTTCCAATTTTGCACAATGCTAAGGATAATAGGCGAGCTGAGGAAGTTAAAGGAATCACTGGCGGACTTCGCAGGGACAAAAATGTTTATTTCTCACTGTTTGTGTCCATTCTCTCTGCCATTGACATGCTCAGAGGTGATGAGGCAGACCGTGTCCTTTCTAACTGCAGTAGGCACCATGTCATTCACATTCATGTGAGCCTAGAGGCAGCTGGACCCAGCTTCATCATTCCAGCCTGGGATGTCTGATCCACCTGTTGTCAGGTTTCATCCAGCCGCCTACAGAAAGCAGCTACACTCAGACTGCTGAGAATGACAATGGTTCCAGTCTGGTGGCGCTCCACTTTATTCCTCCACAAAATAATAGCAGAGCCCTGGAAAAAGAGATACCAGAAAGAGACAGGCCATCTCACATGAGGATAAGAAAAACACTAGAGGAGAGGAGATTCAAATCAACTACTCAATGCAGAGACTGTGTCCAGTGCATGTTGCATCTATTTTGAAACAAAATAGCTTTTTGATAATATTGCAGGAGAAACAGTTTGTTTAAAAACACAAATATTGCTTAAATTCCCTCGTCCCGCGTAACACCGATATGTGAAGATTATTTTAGACTCTATGCTAGTGCCCATATGATCCGAAATGTCATCGCTTTGAGAGATTGATTTTTGACCATCCAGTAATTTCTGAGGCCACTCTTTGCCCATCCTCTTTCAACTTCCTTTGTGGGCTAGAACTGTGTGTCACAGGAGTGCCCGGTCCCTTTGGAGTAACGGCTCAGACCTTCACGGTGCCACCAGCCAGCAGAAATCAAAGTTCCCGACATCCTGCGTTTTATTTGCCAAAACATCGTCTGATTGACACGCTTAGCCACCAAGTCAAGCACAATGATGAGTGAGTAGGTCCAGGCACCGCAGAGGAAGCCAGTGTGCCCAGCACTAGAGAGACTAACACATCAAGGACTGAGAGTGCGCTGCTCGTGAGGGAGAATGACTTTCATGGCCTGATTCATAAAGAGCTTTCTCCTCCATACCCTGTACGATTACTGCGACAGATCTTTGGTCCTAGTTTTATGTACACGCTTAACCTGCAGTTTGCTGTGGATAAATGTTTATTTGACATTTATATTCCCTTTTAGGTACTAACTGTTACACTGCACTTGCTCCCTAGTATTGATGTGTAGCTTGTGAAGGCAAACTGCCTTTGTCTCGTGTCTTTCAGGTGTCATGTCTGATCCTGCAGCCAACTCCCGCTGTGCACCTCTATAGGCTACGCGCAACAAGGATTGGCCAGTTCACGGGGTTGGACGCAGGACCTGGCCAAAGGGACCTTTTTTACATCCACATTGGAGTGCAATGTGTACCTATTTCATTATTTTGGGACGACAAATAATCTAAAATGGCCAGCCATGCCTGTGTATATATGTGCAAGCATCCACACACATTGGCGGGTACCTTTGAAAATGCGTTACTTTTATAAAAATCAAAGATGGCTATCTGTGTGTGCATATGTCTGAGTGAGCACATGCATGCAAAGACGGCCAACTCTGAATGTGTTTTACTTTTATAAGTGCCTTTTATGATAAGACCATGTGCAAGTGCATGCATGGATTTGCCTACCTGGGCAACCATATTTGAATTGGTTATATAATAAAGTTTTACAAAACCCTTTGCAAAAAAAAAACTAATTAGCAAGGCCAAAAGGTTTGCAGCCAATGACGGACCTATCGCCATTGCCAGTGATTGTTTTGTGTGTTTACAGACACCCATAGGTTAGCATGGACCTCAGAGTGATGTTTGCGAAGAAAAGCACCTCCGTCTGAAGTTTGACGGCACGTCAGGAGACCCTGGGGTCACTTATTTGCAGCATGTAAAATGGTGGGCACACTATGTACCCAGTCCCAGGTATGGAATGAAAATGCTTACAACAAATCTCTCAGTGAACGACTTGTAGAGCTGGACACTGCATTCTTTGGTGATATATTTCTGAGAGGCAGTGAGCTATCTCACCTCTTCAACTTCCTTTTCTCATTAAGAAGTATCTGCCATTCAATATTTGTTACTTCACCTCCTCCACCCTAGCCCCTCCTTCCCCAGTGTATGAAGTGGGGTAGATGGTTAAATCTGTGTCAGACAAGAACCTCAAGCTCACTTCTGCTCACCCAGTCAAGCCAAAGTGTGTACAGTGAAGTCTAAAATGACGTCCTTCTCCACAAATCCCACATTCACCTTCAATGACGCCTTTCCTTGATTAAAAAGCTTCATCTAACCACATTCATTTCTGTGCACCCTGTTTTGTGGTATGCAAACCGTCGAGTGATTTAAGGTACATATGTAAGCAAATGACAGAATCAGGGAAAGACAACGGGTTTAATGAAGGGAAGGATGAAGGAAGGAATGAGAGTAAGATAAAAGAAGGGAAAGGAAGAACGGTGGGAGAAGAGAAAGAAGCTAAGATGGGAGGAAATAAAATAAATAATATTGATCCAAAGAAGAAACGACAAATGAAAGGAAGGGAGCAGAAAAAGAAAGATGGGATGGTGGAAGTGAGGACAGAACGATGACTTGGGGGGAGGAAGAAAAGAGAGAAGGAAAGTAAAGAGTTGTGGAAGGAGAGCAGGAAGGAAAGAATAATTTTGTTTACTTGCAGCATGCTATGCGCCTTGCGGTTTGTAATCCCATGTGTTGCGCAGGAAGTTTTGCCAAAAAGGACACCATTTTTTCCCCTGTGGCCTTCGTATCATATTTCTTTATTAAAAAAATGTCAGAAGTACATAAACATTGAATAACTTCAACGAATCAGCCCAATAATATAACTACATTATATTGGTAAATAAGATATGGAATAAAATAAAAGAGGAAGATGAGGCACCATAAAGCAGGAAGTAAGACTTAGTTCCAGAATCACTATTTCAAACATTGAAACCAAAACAACCGGCCTACATCTGCCCCAACCAGGGTTTGACCTCTCAAGCACGTCTGTGAAACGGAAGTTGGGAATAATGCAAAACATTCGGTAAAACTTTCGAGCAGAACCATTGTTGTGCTTAAGGAATTAGAAAACGGGCAAGCAGGGCAGTCCTGCGCCCCAGCGGTTCATGCACTGTGCATACACATCCTGTGTCCTCGAGGTACCACTGTCGAACCCAAGAGCAGATGACCCGGGGCTAAATGGGGAGAGAGTACAGTATGAGAAATAAACCGTCCCCCGCTTCTGCATAACTTGTTGCAGCCCTTATTCCTAAAAAAGTGAAAGCATGAAAAAAATGACTAGTGACGTAGGGCCTCGCGAAGCTCTGCTCTAAACACAGATGTCAAACGCAGGGTCGCTGGAAACTGACACTGGGTTTTAGCATCTGTCAGGCGCCACGTGCGCGGCCGGCGTCTGGCTGCCTATTGCAGCGTTGACTTCCGCCTTTCCCTTGACGCTGACAGACAGCCCTGGCTGCTCCAGTCCCAGGACGGCCAGCCAGGCGCCCTCACCACATACTAATCACACACTTAAAGGGCACGTGCTGTGACAATGACCAAGGGGGTGGCAGGTTCAAGGGGTCGCCACCGCAGGTCAATCTGAGGTCTAACTAGCTTCCTTTCTTTAAGCATGACAGATTCTGTTTCATTTGCGAGGGTGTGAGCAACACAGCAAAACATAAAGTATTAGTAGCAATTTTACAATGCAATGATTTTTATCCAGGAATGCGCGCGACCTTTGTAACCACCTCCTAGTAACAAGACATACAAAGTTAGGGCCCACTGCACCCAAAGTTCAGAACCTTCAAATCGGGTGAGCAGCAAAGACAAGAATTGGAAGGAGGTTTAACAATGTCTGACATTTTGATTTTCCTGTGAGAGAATTTATAATGTGACACACAGCACATCAAACGTTCTGGTGCGTTTCATTTCCCAATAGCCATTGCTTTCAAGCTGACGTGTGACAATATAGCAAAGTACTTTGGGACATATTATCAAGGATGACGTTAAATTATCGCCGGTTTAGCGGCAGAAAACTGCCACTAAAGCGGCGATGATGGGCTTGATAATATGCCCTTGAGAATTCCCATAGAAGCCCAGGTTCACACCAGAATATGCCCCTTCATTTTTTCAACTCTATGACATTTCTCCACTGAGTTAGAATGTGGTCATGCTTGCATCTGCACCAAGGAGGGCTTCTAGATAGTCGGATAGCTAGATTTAAATGCCTCTGTTTTAGAGAATGAAGGCACAACAATTCTTTTACTGGGCCCAGTTTCAGTTCACCTCATTTTTTAAAAAAACATTCCCACGCTGTATGTGACACAAAAAGCACCAAATGCATGCTCGAACTTAGCACCAGGTGAAAACATAAATTAAGCACACAATCTCCTGCCTCACCTTCGATCACCTGGGTGGCACTGCACTGGCTACCTTTGCAAAAACAGATCTTCCATCAAGTTTGCAAAGGACATCTTTGCTAATCCAACCTTCCTAAAGTCGCCACAACAGCATTCAAATATAGAGGTAGATATGAGATTCTCCATAGAAGCCTCCTAACTGTGGATCAACCTACCCAAACACATTAAATCACCCAAAAGACACTTTAGGGAAAGACAGTCAAATCCCAAAACACCCTTGCTTATAAATCTAGTGGGACAGTAGCATTGCAGTTAGAGGCAAGAAATAGAATAAGAATTGGCGCCCCACAGACGAGTGTGTTACAAGCGTGAAACATATGTCTAACAACCATAAAAAGAATAAAAATAAACATTTCCTATAGAATGCCCAACATTCACAGGCATAATTGTGACTCTCTCTTCTTTAAATAACAAAACTTATTGGCATCTCATCTTACCTTGCTGGAGTAAGGGGGCTTGCCCAAGTTGACCCCGTCCCGGATGAGTTTATCCCTGATCATAATCTTCAATTTGAGTTTGGGAAAAATTCCTAGGCCCATCCCACGCAGACCAGTGCTGTGACCCTTAGCCGGAGCTTTAGGGCCTTGTGGGGCCTTCGGGGCCTCGCGCTGCACCACCAAGTGGCTGGCGTAGATCTCCGGGATGGGCGGTGCCACCTGCTGGGGTTCAAGGGTGAAATAAAGCCCGGGTGCATTCTCCTCCTCCTTCAGCCTCTGGACAGCTTGCAGGATCTTCCTGCGGTGGTGGGGCAACCACACCCCGATGGCATCCAGGTCCGGGTCCCCGATCTGCTTGCACACCTCCAGGTCGTCATAGCCATTATCCACAAATGCCTCTGTGTACTGCACGAGCCGTAAGGTCTTCAGCCACTCATAGACTATGTTGGTGCACATGGCTAGCAGAATGAACGTAGCCCAGGTCCAACACTATGTGTTATGCGTATAGATTATGGAAAACATGAAAACGTACTCCGCAATAAGAACAAAACATCAAAAAAAATCCATCAATCCCAACAAAAAAATCCAGCGTCACACGTTGAATAATTCTTATGTTTGACTCCTCCTTTCAACAACTAACCCAAAAACCCTCAGAGTGGGCCTCATTCATACCCAAAGGTAGATATCTAGATTCCAAAGTTTGCCTCACGCGTGGAGTTCTAAGCAGCAAGCGTTGGCAATAAACACACTGGTTCCAAGTGTGTGCTTCGACTGCTTTTCTCGTGCATTCTCAGAATGTCAAAATAAAGCAAATTCCCACCTTCTTGTATATTTATGTGGATTATTGATAATTTCCTGGGCAACTGTCGTGAATCCAGCAGGGAACAAGAACCAAAAACAAATAAAAAAGCAGCGACTCAAAAACCAATGAATGGCACCTTTTAAGGAGGCATCATAATGGAAAAAAGAAAGCAAAAGTGTTGAAGCTTGCAAAAATAACGTGAGTGCTTCCTCGCGGATCACCTGCTGCTGAAGCTGTTGTGCTTTTCCATCACCCTGAACTCACCTGTTCGCACAGCCCACACCCCCAAAACGAGAAGTTATCCTCATTCGGAAGTATCATTTACAAAGAATCCACGAACACTCTCCACCCGAGTTGGTGGCCGCATCCACCCTGCATTCCAGGCTGGTGGTGAAATCTGAGCTCTTTGGCCGCTTGCACGCACGATGTGCTGTTCTTTTGCACGATTCCTAAAACGTACCGTGCCGGTCCTCACACTTTCTTGCACTTTCCCGATTTCCTCCCGCGCATCTCTGAGATGTCACGCGCCGCATCCAGGAGTCTGCCCCAGCCCCCCGCGCGCCCCTCGCGGATCCAGCGCAGGTCACGCCTACACGCTGCGCCTCACGCTCCCTTCCCTGTGGGGAGCTGGCTCGGGGGACGCCGGCGCTCCACAGGCATCGTCGCCGCGAAGCTGGAGGAGAGCGGAGACCATGTCACTAGAATCCAGGCAGAACACACCGGAAGCAGCAGCAACAGCTCTCTGATGGCAGCTACCACGCTGCCTGTGGGTTATTCCGCGTCGACCTGCTTTATTTGTAATCCCTCTTTAGAGTCGCTCGAGCTGCCTGTGCCCTCCCTCGGTGTGTGCCTCTGGGAGATGCAGGCTGTCTGTCGCTTCCTCGCTCTCGGCTGCCTGACAGCAGCTCTGTTGGGGACTCTGCCTTGTCCACCCCCCTCCACCACCTTTCCAAACTCACCCCCTAACGAAAAGGCGATTGAACAGCGTCTGTCTGCCGTTCACGCGCTGGAGATTGTACCAGCGAAAGGATGGCGTGCCTGTGTTTTTTTAGAAACTCCAGGGCTTTTATTTTCACTGAGGCTGGAGGAGCAGGTTTGCGGGCACAGGTTGGACTTTTGTTTGTCTAGGGAGAGATATGAGCTGCCATTAAATGCAGAATAAATGAGAAAACACCGCCCTGGCGTCGACGAGTTATATATACAAACAATTGTAAAGGTGAATGTACGCACCACGTTGATTTTTAGAGACCGCACAATTACAGTTTGGTTGTATTGTAGCTGGCTAAATATTCTCATAGGGACGATTTTTTCCCTTCTTTTTTGATACCAACGCCCGCCGTATGTGAGTAAGGACTGGAGAAGTTGAGAAAGAATGAGAGGCGAAACACACCCCTTTTCATTAACACGTGAGCTGGTTTGCAGTTTTTAATGATGTGTGCATTCCTTCCAACTTCCTTAATAGAGGTTGATGGTGTTTGTGTAGTTGTGCGCAAGTCTATTTGGTGATTAATTTCGGGTTGAGTGCTTTGAACCTCGCAAATGTAAACTGTTACACGCACACAACACACCCGCACGCACAATTGTTTTCTGGTAACTTCTCTAGACTTGCACGAGTCAGGAAGGGGACTGGATATTGATCTCTGTTTTGTTACTTGGTCGTGGGCAGCAATGTTTTGTTTGCGGTGTTTAATCCATTCCTCATGTGTCTGGCCATTTTTTTTTTTTTGCATATTGACAATGACATTGGGGAATCGGCGTGTGTGCTGCGCCCTTGCCCAGTCAGGCGATGACTTGTGTTTTTTTTTTACCTCTGTCGTTCGCGGTACATTCATTCTTTCACAGACCAACATTAAGACTAGCAATCTTGCAGCGCCACCTATCGGCCATGAGAACTACTGCTGGGGTTTAGCGTTCTCCAAATAATATTTTTAATTCGATTCTAGGAGTTGAGTGCATGAGCACTTTTGAGATTACTGTGGAATGTTGCATATCTGTCAAAAACAAGTATTAGTCATTATATTTATGAACTGTGCTGCACTATAGCGCCTACAAAAATTAATATGCTTAATGGGTTAATGTATTTTTTAGTATTTGTACATATTTCGCGCAGTCAGCATCCTCGCGAAAGACGCATGCTGGCCATCAAGCCAAGGTGTAATGTTAAAAGGATTTTTAAATGGGTTGGAGGGGGTGAGAAGTTGAGGAGAGAGATGGGCTCCACATGACGCGCGTGATGGTAACACTGTTGCACCAGGGCCGGACTGGAAACCCAAAGCGACCCTGGCAATTTTCTCAGACCAACACCTGGGGAAGCTGCTCTCTTGTCCCAGGAGGCTGGAAACGCTTGCTTGCTGCTTTTGTTACTGGAGGGCGACATTGCAGCCATGTTGCACGTACAAGTGGAAGTAAGCTCCATGGATCACAAGAAAAGCCCATGCAGTGGCCTGAATTCAAGGGACAGTCAAATCAGGTTGCCACATCCTGTATTTCAATATTTTAGGTCTTGCACAAGACTCCAAGCTCACTAGCAACTGTTGATGTCAAATGCATTAACAGTTGATTCTCCAAAATAGCAGGGGGCTACAGTGAAATCACATACCCCTCGACCCCTTGCCATAGGAAGTGACATCAGAATTCCTTTGACCATGAAGTTTTCCAGAAAGTTACATGATCTTCAGTGGCAGCTGGTGAAATTTGAAAGTGGTGAGGTGTAAAAATCGTTCTTGACTTGTACTGAGCAAGTGAGTGTGACTGAATATAAGTATGTGATGGCTATCCAGTGACATAGTAAGGGTGCCATAGGTCATAGGTCAATCAAGGAAAATGCCCCCCCACCACCTGTTTTGGCGTATAACAATAAAAATACCCACAGTTGGGCACTGGTGTAACGAAACTTGGGGATCCCCTGCAAGGTACATTTAGGGGCCCCCTCCAGTCTCGATCAGGAGCTCTCCAGCCAGAGTATTGTACTGAGGGGGCCCCCTGGAGCTTGGGGTCCCCTGAACTGCAGGGGCTGAGGGGGCATGTGTTGCGCCACTGCAGTTGGGTTGCAGAACGCCCCTCCCACATAGGTTGGGCCAGTGCCATGGCACCTGCTGTATAATTCACAACTACGCCCTTGTGGCTGCTGAACGCTGCATGGCCAGACAGTCCTGTACGAGGACTACCACAACAGGTCGGAAGAACTGTAGTAGAGCTTAAAGCTAATATATTGCTGGTGTTTACATTACTAGAAACAGAAGGACCCACTGAAGTTATGCAGCAGGGGAGGACCAAATTATGCAACAAGAAAAGAAAATGTATGTGACGTAATGTGGTACATTTTGTAAAAGTATTGCTTCATTATTTTGCCATTTTGACACCTTAACACTATTTGAGCAGACGTTTTACCTCGTAAATACCAACCTAACATCCAAATACAGCAATACAATATTGAATTAGGGAACTCGTGTCTTTTTCAATGTACAGAAAGGCCTGGAATTACTATTTTGGGGTGAAACAAATTAAACAATTATATGAAATCAAATGTACCAAATTCCATTAGCAAATAGTAACAACCAAGAGTGAATAATTACTTCTTTCACCAGTTATCAAGGGAAGCAAATATTTTTTGAGGAAATAAGGTATATACCACCTTTGACAGCATTAGCAAATACATTTACAGTCTAGCTGTGGCCCGTTCAGGTAAGAGCGGTGGGGCCGGGTTAGGGGGGGGGGGAATTCGGCAGACGGCCACGAGGGAAAATTAAAGAAATATTCATTTTCCCTTGTCGTCGTCTGTCGAAATCCCCCCCACCCGGCCCCACTGGCCCACCGCTCTTACCTGCATGGCCCACAGCTGTTTCAATCATATACCCAAATGACACTTTAATTAGTGTTAGATCATATAAAAGAAAATATAATCGGTAGGCAAATCGGCCATAACAAAAAAAAACACTTGTTTCTTGCTGCAAAGTAACATTATTAACTCACTGTGACTTTGACGCACTATAATGTGATGAAAGGAAATAGAGTACCTGCTCAGGGCCTACTGCAGACTGGAGCACACAAGCACAGCTCGGATCTCCTACTGCTCCACGTCCATGGAGCTCCGCCTGCAGGAAGGCGCAAGCAGGATAGGCCCCAGCGCTGTTGTGTTCCTTGTGCCTGCGGCTCCCCACAGAATTTACCTCAGCCAATTCCATTGCTGCTCTCATGCTGTTTATTACAGTAAAGAGCATGAGAGAAACTTTGTGATTGGTCAAGGAAGAATAACTACCCGCTCCGCTGGACACTGAGTGGCTGCGATCTCTTCACTCCACCAGCGTTCCATAGAGCCCAACTTCAGAGGTGTAAAGTAAGCATGCCAGACTGGCTGTTTGGAAGACATCGGTCAGATTGGCATGCACACTTCAATTACAAGTCACAAACAACCATATTTCATTGCCATAACAATGATGCCACAGCCACGCTCCTCCTCCTATGCTGCATCAGCCTGGCCCACACACTATATTAATTAACCCTAGATAAATAAGTGAAGGTAATTTCAAGAATTAGGGCACCGCTCTGACGCCCCTATAGGCGAGCCGCCCTATGAAACATTAAACAGCAACACAGAGGTGGTAAAGTGAAGCAAATATAAATTGAAATGCATTCTCAGGTTCAAGTTTTAGATAATGGCAACTATTTGTTGGAATCTTTTAATTCCTGGCACACTTGCAGATGGCATATCTAGGATGGAAGGATGAGAAAAATTGATTTTTAATTTAAAAAACAAAAAATTCTCTGACATTTGAGCCCCATCTCTTCTGAGTTTGTGATGTAGAACCTGATTAATTTCCACAGCATTAGTTATCTGCTCAAATTGCAGCATATAAAGCCATTCATTTCTACCACCTAAGATTCTATTCTGGCTGCACTTTCTTACAGTGTAAGGTCTTGACAGATGAAGCTCTGCATTGGCATTGAATTTCACTCTTTATAACCCTGCACTTAGCTTTGCTGTTGTCTAAGGCAAATACTTTGAGTTGCAAAATGCATATTTTGTGCCAAGTTAGTGTATTACATCGGAAATAGAAACTTTCTCATTAAATATTTACCTTGGTCATCACCGTTGGAAAATTGAAAAAAATGTAGCCTTGGTACACACCATAGCACAAATGATAGGGCAAGTGACAGTTATAGAGAAAAGACTAGAAGATAAAGGTAGCAGGCAGATAATTGTGCTTTGAGATGAAAGTAATTTAGGATCCCATAATGTCCCCACTACCTTAGTGCAACCATATCTCACTCAACAGGTCTGCTCTACATTCAGTTTTAATTGTCCAACACTTTTTGTACCAGGTCTGGTGTATTGTAATTATTTCTGGGTGAACTTTCATTTAGGTTGATATAATATTGAGTAAGTTCTGGCATTTCGCGGTACACTTGTTATGCAAAATGCTCAAAATGACATCACAATGCATAATTCAGATTTGGTTCGGGTGAGAATTCTATCGGGGAGCATTTGAACATCACAAACGAACACAGTGCCAGAGGATTTCTTTTTAAAGCAACAAGTCCTTACACTCAAAATTAACATGAGAATGCATTTTACGGTAAAAAATTGTGTAAAATGCATGACTGACATTTTGCGTAATAGCGTGTCATTTCGGAGAATTATTCGGGCATTTCACATAATTTCTGCAAAGGACATCACATGAATTGCTCTCAGGTTTTATTCTAATGTAGATAATCAGCTATTATACTAGTAGTGGACAGAACCGGCATCTCTCAGCAGCAGGGGCGGCTCATTAGTGAGAGTGGAGGAGCATCCCCAACGCCAAAAATGCACCAGAGGAAAACCCCAGAAAATAAAAATAAAGTGGCAAAAAAGTTAATTTATTACCATTTTATTTTTCATCCACCCTTCCTGAACCGAATGTCACTCCAGGAGCCGCTACTGGAGCGGAGGTTTATTCTTGGGCCTGCTATGCCCCAAACATTTATGCAGTAAAGATGGTAGGTACAAGTTCCTGCCCAGGATGATAGGGCATTGGTGCTCCTGGTATTCCTCTATGGAAACCATTTTGCCCCTTTGACTACTTCTGTAGGCCTTCATGGCCCCTTAGCTAGAACGTGAGAGCCCAAAAGCCTACACTCTGCTGGCTCTTGAGACATCTCTTGGCTCGCCATCACAGATCTTTTTCAAAGCCAATAGTTGGCCTTCAGATAGCTTCGGTTGGCCCTAATTGACAGACAGCCACCACTAATAAATCCAAAGCTAGATCCAGCCAACAATGAGCTAGTCCTCACCACCCTTTGATAATGCCTGCATGTCCCGGGACACCTTTAAATGGTCCTCAGGTGACCCTAAAACATTCCTCAGGAACTAATAATCCTGCCTAAGAAATGCTCATCTGGAACACATGTCCTCCACTGACACACGGTCACCATCAATTGAACTTTATACTGTCTAGTGGCTCTCAGACCTACTATGCTGGAGATATCAAACCTTCTATGTTGGGTCACTGCTTTACCACAAACACTCTGAACCTTCCCTCAGTCCACCATTAGTCACCTGCTACTGACCCTCAAAGAACCCAAGAGACCATAACCCTCCTTAGCGGCTCACAAACCCTTAGCTCCTAGGGTATCTCTAAAGACCATCATTTGGCCTTCACAGACCTTTGCTTCTAGTAAAATCTGAACTTTAAGCCATGGCTATTTAAACGTGAAGAAGACCCTGTGCACAGTCTTTACAACAAACACAGGATTAACATATTATCTGGCAAGATGGTTCAGTGTGTTAACACTTGCCTTTGCAACCTGCAGGGATCAGAATGTCAAGAGTTCAAATCCTGGCAAATTTTGTGCAAGGATTTAGGTTGCTGGTGGAGGGGGGTGAAACCCTACTCAAGCAGGAACTACAACTCTTGTCAGGGTGAAGTCACAAGCAAACCCTGAATTAACTTGTGCTATTTTAATAAATAAAACAAGACCAAAATGTCAAAAATTCAATTAGTAGAACCAGAGGTATGCAGGTTTAAAGATTTCAGTGAAAATAGCTCCAAAAAACACAACGTGTCAACTGTGGAAATTTGGTTGAGCCAGACCAATCCAAAGTCATAAGTTTAGGCCAACCACAATGGACCGATGTTCAGAGTAACTTAAATCCTGGTTGCGGAGCGTCTCATGCTGAGGATGTGTCACACAGCCAAGGGGATGCATTAGTTCTGTAGAGTTGTGAAGCTGGCATGCGAGGTACTGCATCGTCGCCGAGGATCCTGTCCATGGAGGTTTGCAAGGCGAACCCGGCATCAGGGATGTGTCATACAGTCAAGGCGATACATCGGTTCCAAAGAGCTGTGAGGCTGCGATGTGGGAACCTGCATCATTATCAAAGCTGCCATCGATGAGAGATTTGCGATGCAAGGGCCTGCGTCAGTGAAGCTTTGCACCAGCTGTGGCTGTGCAGGTAAGAGTGATGGGGCAGTGGGGCCAGGGTGGGGGGGATTCGACAGACGACCACAAGGAAAAATTAAAATAATGATTTATTTTCCCTCGTCTCAGTCAAAATCCCCCCCAAACCATGGCCAACTGCCCCACCACTCTTACCTGCACGGGCTGCAGCAGCTGTGCACATTGGTGATTCCGATGTGAGCTGCAAAGTCAATGTAGAGTCCTTGTGCTGGGAAAATCCTAGTAACTGTGGGGATGCATCAGTTCTGCACGGGGTTGTGCTACACTGCAGATGAGAAGCGTTGGTTCTGCTGCATTTACAGATGGGTTGGCAGAGCACTTTCAGGCCCACTTCCAAGCATCCAGAACTTGGGTGGCACCACCTGGCAGGGTATAACTCACAGTTGCAGCATCCTGGTGCTGATTACAAGAGACTAGCCATTGGAGTAATTCTGGTGTTAATGAGTACAGGCTACAGGTCCATTCCTTCTCACCCAGGCAAGAGGGCAGCAGGGCATCACAGCAGTTAGCAGTCCTTCAGCGCAACCGTCCAGCACAGTGGCAGTCCTTCCAGCAGCACAGCAGTCCTTGTCCTGGCAGTGTCTTCCACAGGTCCAGAAGTGTATTGAAGAGTTAGTGTCTAAGGTCCTATATTTATACCTGGTTCTTCCTTTAGTGTGGAAGAAGCTTCTAGAGGTTTCCCTCTGAAGTCCACAGGCTTCCTGCCTTTCTGCCCTGGCTCCAGACAAACTTCAGGGTTATGCAGCCCTTAGTGAGGAGGCAGGACACATCCTGATCAAGTGTAGGTAAGGCTGTGCCCTGCTCCGTACTCACATCCTGCCAGTGATGGTTCATTATGGCACACCTAAGCTCTCTATGTGTGTGGCTGTCTAGTAGGAATACACAAAGTCTACCCCGAGAAAGGCTGCAGGCGCCAAATGGCTAAGGCTGGAAAATGCCGACTTTCTGAAAATGAAAAGAAGGGAGGTTCTGGAAAACCAGAGCCTGTGTGAATCACAGCTAGGACCTAAGGTCTCAATATTCGTAAAGTTAAGTTTTTATCAAATATAACTTAACAAGAAACGCGAACTAAACATGATTTAGTATTCAAAAATCAGAAACAACATGATTGTTTGGAAACAAAAGTATATTGTTCGTGTTTTATAAATCAAGATATTTGGTATGCATTCGAAGTTTCACATCACTTGTATCAATGCATTACTATTCAAACTAAAGAAAACATACAATGTTAAAAATCCCAATGCATTTCGGGTAATGCCTACCCTTCGTCAGGGGATAAATGCGTACAACACTAGCAATAAACAATTTAAAGACTTTCTTGTGTTGTGTTCTTCTTGACCTCCATACGGAACTACAACAAAAAGCACATGTGTGCTGTTAAACATGTTTGTAAAGGCAAAGAAATGTTATAGAATTTGCACTCGAAATAAAGGCAATTAGGGGAAAACAGGAAAACCCGTAAAACGATTCCCATGCGGTGATGTGGTTCAAAGAAAAAATGAGGTATCACCCAAAGTGAGGACGTGAAAATATATTGCAAGCTTACCGAAAAAAACGGCGTTACCAAGTGTTGGAAAAAGGTCTCTGGGCAATAATGGGCTAACCGTCTGCAAAAGGTTATATATAGTTAGAAAGGCAGGTGGCGTAGGCCGTGATGTGTTACAAAAGATCAGAGTCCGAGTGTTATGTATGTTACTGACTCACCCTCTTCAATTGTTTGATGTCGAAAGCGGCGGACGCTGCTCCGAAAATGATCAAAATGCCGTGTCTGTAAAAAAAGGCGACCAGAGAGATTACTCTCGGTTGCTGTGACAATAAAGGTGCAGCGGTTTCAATAGTGCTGTTCCGCGAATTAGCGGAACAAACCTTACCTGTTGTATTTGTTCGTGTATGTTGAAAAAAGCCTCCAAAACTACTCCCGTTCAGCTTTGGCGCGTGCGTATCTACTGAAACATAGGGGTTTAAAAAGTGAAGAGGGTCTAGGGCAATGGTAATGAAAAGAGGACTGCGGAATGAGTAAAAACAGACGCGGTCAATGGAGTGTGTTGAAAAAAGAAGAAACTGGTGAAACCACCATGTGTAAATTCAAAATGTAATGAATAATACTCAAAGGAGAAACTTCAAGTTTTCCAATGCGTATAGAAAGTAAGAGTTTATATGAACAAAATATACAAAAAGAAGGTGGATGAGAACCTTCGCGATATTCAAAAAACATGGATGAAGCTTAATTGCGAGTGCAAATCCTTTACAGATGTACAATATGTTAGAGCCTAAACAAAGCATAATAATTCATAATGATCATTCAGACCATCCGGACACACTGTTCCTAAGAATTTTATCCAATGTGTTTCCCTACGGGCAAGAACATTATTCATGTCTGAGTCAGTGTGTACATGAAGACGTTCTAAGATTGTGAAACGTAGTTGTGGAATAGTGTGAGAAGTGTTCACCCAATGTGTTGCCAGGGAGGATGTCAAATTACTGTTACGGATCCTACTCTTATGTTCTATAATCCTCGTTTTGATTTTTCTGCTTGTTTTCCCTACATATACAAGGCCGCACGGGCACTTGATGGCATAGATGACCCATTCTGAATTGCAATCTGAAGTGTGCTGAAGTTTAATGCCTTTGCCTGTGTGAGGATGTGTAAACACATTTCCTGTGATTACATTACCGCATTGTCCGCAATTATAGCATTTTCTCATACCAAGATTCTTGGATATTGTGGGACAAGTGTGACTTTTGAGAAGATCCCTCAAATTCTTTGGTCTGGTATGTGCAAAAAGAGGCGGATCCTTAAACAAATCTCGAAAATCAGGTTCCTGATCAATTATATCCCAACGTTTACGGATAATTGACTTGATCTGTGTGGCTTGAGTAGAATGTTTTAGTACAAAAACATCTCGTTTAGAAGAATTTTTAGGAGTAGTCTGAAGCAGATCTCCTCGATTTTTTTGGTCAACCTGATTCTTTGCTTCCTTAAGAATGTCCTCTGGATATCCTCTCATTTTATATCTCTCAAGTTGTTGTGTGATGTCAATATCACACTGCTGTGGGTCCGAAGTGATTCTTTTGATCCTGGTGAGCTGAGATACAGGTAAGTGCTTCTTCAGAGAGTACGGATGTGCACTCGAAAAGTGAAGTGCGTTGTTTACATCTGTAGGTTTTCTGTACACCATTGTTGATAGGCCATGTGTAGATTTTCGTATCTCTATGTCGAGAAAATGAATTTTCTCCAATTGGATATCATGGGTAAACTTGATCCTCGGGTTGCATTGGTTTAATTCATCAATACATTGTTCCAGAACTGTCTTGGATCCTTTCCATATGATGAGGATATCATCAATATATCTTAAAAAAAGAGATAGGTTGGATTGCCATACTGGGTTTTGCAGAATGTGTTGATGTTCAAAGTGAGCCATAAAGGTATTGGCGTACGCCGGCGCTCCTGGAAAACCCATGGATGTTCCAGTAATTTGTAGATAATATTTGTCCATCCACGAAAAGTAACTGTGGTACAGTGAAAAGTGTAATAGCTCCAGTAAAAAAATGCTTTTGTCTTTAGACTGCGATGAGTGAAGGAGTCTCCATTCTACTGCCTCGAGTCCTTCATTGTGTGCAATTGAAGTGTATAGAGCCACTACGTCAATTGTGCAAAGTAAGAAATCTGTGTTAAGATGAGGTATGATGGCTTCCAATTTCAAAAGACAATCAGTAGTATCCCTGACGTATGTTTGCCAAGATTGAACCAGCGGTTGCAAATGAAAATCCAGATAGCGTCCAATGGGCTCATGTAGTGATCCACAGCCTGCTACAATTGGTCTAAAGGGTGGGTTCTGTCTGTTTTTGTGTATTTTTGGAAGCATATATATATGAGGGACTTTTGGACTGGACTGACATAGGAATTTCTTGGTGTTGTCATCAATGTTGCCCTCATCCAGGCCTTTTTGTAAAATGATGTTGAGTATTCTTAGAAATTCTTTGGTAGGGTCTTGGTCCATAGGAATATACGTGAGTGCATCACTGACATGTTCGTTAACACTTTTGATGTAAAAATCTGTGTCTAGGATTACCAAGGCTCCCCCTTTATCCGCTGGTTGAAATGTGATGGAGATGTCTTGACGTAGGGCATTTAAAATGCGTGATTCACTGATTGAAAGGTTGGAGTGTTTGGGTTTCCTATATGAAATGGATTCAAGGTCTTTTCTGACCAACATTTCAAAGGTGTCGAGGGTTTTATGCGACACAGGAGACATGTATCTGCTTTTAGGTCGAAATCGATGTTCTATTTGAGGTTCCTCTTCTGTCCTGGGATTAATGGAAAAGAACCACTTCAATCTTAATTTCCGCATGAACTTAAAGAGAGAAATTTCCGTTTCCAAACTGTGAGATGTATAGGTGGGTACAAAAGATATCCCTCTGTTAAGGACCTTCATTTGTTGAAAACCAAGTTGCTAAAAAAGAAGATGTACCAGTTGAAGTGGTAGGAGTTTCTTCAGTATGTTCAGTGGCGCGAGATCTTGATGTTGCCGCCGGTCTGTGCAGTAATAGATCTTGATCAGTTGCCACGCTTTCTTCTGAAGAAGAAGCGGCGGTTTTTTTAAAGGGACGTTTTTGGGCGTAAACCTCGCGCCACTGAACATACTGAAGAAACTCCTACCACTTCAACTGGTACATCTTCTTTTTTAGCCGAGGGCCACTCTTCAAAATCACCCCCAGACAAATCCACCACACCAAGCGAAAACATACCCGGAGGGGAAAAAACATCAAAAAAAACCGCCGAGACAGGCAGACCTCAGAGGACTACCAAGAAGACCATTCCTTAGTAGTGAATATTTCTCACAAACAACTTGGTTTTCAACAAATGAAGGTCCTTAACAGAGGGATATCTTTTGTACCCACCTATACATCTCACAGTTTGGAAACGGAAATTTCTCTCTTTAAGTTCATGCGGAAATTAAGATTGAAGTGGTTCTTTTCCATTAATCCCAGGACAGAAGAGGAACCTCAAATAGAACATCGATTTCGACCTAAAAGCAGATACATGTCTCCTGTGTCGCATAAAACCCTCGACACCTTTGAAATGTTGGTCAGAAAAGACCTTGAATCCATTTCATATAGGAAACCCAAACACTCCAACCTTTCAATCAGTGAATCACGCATTTTAAATGCCCTACGTCAAGACATCTCCATCACATTTCAACCAGCGGATAAAGGGGGAGCCTTGGTAATCCTAGACACAGATTTTTACATCAAAAGTGTTAACGAACATGTCAGTGATGCACTCACGTATATTCCTATGGACCAAGACCCTACCAAAGAATTTCTAAGAATACTCAACATCATTTTACAAAAAGGCCTGGATGAGGGCAACATTGATGACAACACCAAGAAATTCCTATGTCAGTCCAGTCCAAAAGTCCCTCATATATATATGCTTCCAAAAATACACAAAAACAGACAGAACCCACCCTTTAGACCAATTGTAGCAGGCTGTGGATCACTACATGAGCCCATTGGACGCTATCTGGATTTTCATTTGCAACCGCTGGTTCAATCTTGGCAAACATACGTCAGGGATACTACTGATTGTCTTTTGAAATTGGAAGCCATCATACCTCATCTTAACACAGATTTCTTACTTTGCACAATTGACGTAGTGGCTCTATACACTTCAATTGCACACAATGAAGGACTCGAGGCAGTAGAATGGAGACTCCTTCACTCATCGCAGTCTAAAGACAAAAGCATTTTTTTACTGGAGCTATTACACTTTTCACTGTACCACAGTTACTTTTCGTGGATGGACAAATATTATCTACAAATTACTGGAACATCCATGGGTTTTCCAGGAGCGCCGGCGTACGCCAATACCTTTATGGCTCACTTTGAACATCAACACATTCTGCAAAACCCAGTATGGCAATCCAACCTATCTCTTTTTTTAAGATATATTGATGATATCCTCATCATATGGAAAGGATCCAAGACAGTTCTGGAACAATGTATTGATGAATTAAACCAATGCAACCCGAGGATCAAGTTTACCCATGATATCCAATTGGAGAAAATTCATTTTCTCGACATAGAGATACGAAAATCTACACATGGCCTATCAACAATGGTGTACAGAAAACCTACAGATGTAAACAACGCACTTCACTTTTCGAGTGCACATCCGTACTCTCTGAAGAAGCACTTACCTGTATCTCAGCTCACCAGGATCAAAAGAATCACTTCGGACCCACAGCAGTGTGATATTGACATCACACAACAACTTGAGAGATATAAAATGAGAGGATATCCAGAGGACATTCTTAAGGAAGCAAAGAATCAGGTTGACCAAAAAAATCGAGGAGATCTGCTTCAGACTACTCCTAAAAATTCTTCTAAACGAGATGTTTTTGTACTAAAACATTCTACTCAAGCCACACAGATCAAGTCAATTATCCGTAAACGTTGGGATATAATTGATCAGGAACCTGATTTTCGAGATTTGTTTAAGGATCCGCCTCTTTTTGCACATACCAGACCAAAGAATTTGAGGGATCTTCTCAAAAGTCACACTTGTCCCACAATATCCAAGAATCTTGGTATGAGAAAATGCTATAATTGCGGACAATGCGGTAATGTAATCACAGGAAATGTGTTTACACATCCTCACACAGGCAAAGGCATTAAACTTCAGCACACTTCAGATTGCAATTCAGAATGGGTCATCTATGCCATCAAGTGCCCGTGCGGCCTTGTATATGTAGGGAAAACAAGCAGAAAAATCAAAACGAGGATTATAGAACATAAGAGTAGGATCCGTAACAGTAATTTGACATCCTCCCTGGCAACACATTGGGTGAACACTTCTCACACTATTCCACAACTACGTTTCACAATCTTAGAACGTCTTCATGTACACACTGACTCAGACATGAATAATGTTCTTGCCCGTAGGGAAACACATTGGATAAAATTCTTAGGAACAGTGTGTCCGGATGGTCTGAATGATCATTATGAATTATTATGCTTTGTTTAGGCTCTAACATATTGTACATCTGTAAAGGATTTGCACTCGCAATTAAGCTTCATCCATGTTTTTTGAATATCGCGAAGGTTCTCATCCACCTTCTTTTTGTATATTTTGTTCATATAAACTCTTACTTTCTATACGCATTGGAAAACTTGAAGTTTCTCCTTTGAGTATTATTCATTACATTTTGAATTTACACATGGTGGTTTCACCAGTTTCTTCTTTTTTCAACACACTCCATTGACCGCGTCTGTTTTTACTCATTCCGCAGTCCTCTTTTCATTACCATTGCCCTAGACCCTCTTCACTTTTTAAACCCCTATGTTTCAGTAGATACGCACGCGCCAAAGCTGAACGGGAGTAGTTTTGGAGGCTTTTTTCAACATACACGAACAAATACAACAGGTAAGGTTTGTTCCGCTAATTCGCGGAACAGCACTATTGAAACCGCTGCACCTTTATTGTCACAGCAACCGAGAGTAATCTCTCTGGTCGCCTTTTTTTACAGACACGGCATTTTGATCATTTTCGGAGCAGCGTCCGCCGCTTTCGACATCAAACAATTGAAGAGGGTGAGTCAGTAACATACATAACACTCGGACTCTGATCTTTTGTAACACATCACGGCCTACGCCACCTGCCTTTCTAACTATATATAACCTTTTGCAGACGGTTAGCCCATTATTGCCCAGAGACCTTTTTCCAACACTTGGTAACGCCGTTTTTTTCGGTAAGCTTGCAATATATTTTCACGTCCTCACTTTGGGTGATACCTCATTTTTTCTTTGAACCACATCACCGCATGGGAATCGTTTTACGGGTTTTCCTGTTTTCCCCTAATTGCCTTTATTTCGAGTGCAAATTCTATAACATTTCTTTGCCTTTACAAACATGTTTAACAGCACACATGTGCTTTTTGTTGTAGTTCCGTATGGAGGTCAAGAAGAACACAACACAAGAAAGTCTTTAAATTGTTTATTGCTAGTGTTGTACGCATTTATCCCCTGACGAAGGGTAGGCATTACCCGAAATGCATTGGGATTTTTAACATTGTATGTTTTCTTTAGTTTGAATAGTAATGCATTGATACAAGTGATGTGAAACTTCGAATGCATACCAAATATCTTGATTTATAAAACACGAACAATATACTTTTGTTTCCAAACAATCATGTTGTTTCTGATTTTTGAATACTAAATCATGTTTAGTTCGCGTTTCTTGTTAAGTTATATTTGATAAAAACTTAACTTTACGAATATTGAGACCTTAGGTCCTAGCTGTGATTCACACAGGCTCTGGTTTTCCAGAACCTCCCTTCTTTTCATGTTATACCCTGGGATGTAGACTCACACCCCTGCAATGTGAAAGCACGCTAAAAACACTATAAAACAGTTACACAATACTCACATGCTCGAATAGATTACAGGTGTGCAGACTCACTCTACCACTGTAGACTTTCTGAAAATGGCATTTGCAAAATTGTAATTCAAAATCCATAAGATAGGATTTTTTTCATTACAATTCCAAAGACCCCAAATATGAATTGATTACCTGTTTCCATTTGGAAATTATAGCTTATTAAATGTAATAAGGTAACCCCAATGTTATCCTATGGGAGAGCAGGCCCTGCACAAGTGAAAAACTTATTTTAGAGTTTTTCACTACCTGAACGTATAGCGCTTAGCGGTACATGTTCAACTTTTTAATTACACTGCACCCTGCCATCTGAGCTGTCTATGGCCTACCCTCGTATTGACGTATATGTGTTAAAAACGAAGGTTTGGGCCTTACAAAAGATTTAATTTGCAATGTTGAAATGGCAGCATGAAACTGCACACACAGGCTGCAATGGCAGGCGGAGACATGTTTGAAAGGGCTTAAGCGGGTTGCATAAGCAGTGCTGCACGCTCACTATTAGCATTACATTTACAGGTACATGTAGTACCACTTTACTACAGACTTACAAGTAAATGAAATGTGCTAATAAGGTCTAAGCCTATTTTACCATGTTTATTTATTTATTTTTTTTAAATATTTTTATTACAACATATCCAGAAAAATATAAATACAGAGTCATACAAATTCAGAAAATGAAAAAAGGAAGCAAAGAACAATAAACTCAAACTTGCAGTTTGAGAGACTGATCCTAGAAAAATTTAGATTAGGAGGATCAGAAGAGCAACGAAGATTTCATTACAACTTACTCAAAATAATATTCCCTTCCTTTCTTCCCCTCACTGTCTTCCTCCTCTACTCCATCCTTACTTCTCTTCTCCATTCTGCCATGTGTGCCTAGATCTTCCTCCCCCGGGCTCTAGCCTGTCTACCTCGGCATGAATATATAGATAGCTCTTGTTTATACATTCCTCGGATTCTAGCAAGCCACATATGGAAGCTTGGTGGCTCGGCATCTTTCCATCTTGCAGCTAGTAGTATCCTAAATACCGCTGCCCCCAGAAACAGACCATATTCTTGTTCGGTATTAAGAGCCAACGTACTATCACAGCCGAGAACCAGCAGGGTTGGGGTTATTTCTAACCTACGACAGAACAGTGCCTCCCAGAAACATAGCAGCCCTTCTTTCAATGGAGCCAGCTTCTCACATTCATACAACATATGTAGCAAAGTAGCGGGTCCTGAACCACATATAGGACATTTGTCACCTGCCCTTTATCCCCAAAGATACAGTTTAGCAGGGGTAACATAGAGGTTAAATAGTGTTTTATATAGTTGTGCTTTTAGGCTCGAGGATACCAACATTTTTGAGGATAAGGAAAGGCACATATAAATATCCACATCTGGATTTCCCAGTTTATTTGTCCAGGATGCCTCCGTTTTTTCCAAGTCCTCTGGGCTTTTGTCGAGAAGTATTTTATAAAAATCTCCAATTCTACAGGTGTCCCTAGCTGCTACTTCCAAAAGCGATATCTTATCTAGCATAATTTTGGGGCGCCATATAGTAAGAATGTTCTTAATCTGAATAAATTTAAAGTATTGGTTGTCTAAGTTTCCAAACGTCTGTTGTAGCCTAGAAAATTGGAAATCTTGACCTCCCCCACAGAAATCCCCTATTGATCTTACCCCATATTCTTCCCATTTTTTCCTCATATCGTCATTAGCCAGACAGGGCAGTAATTGCGAAGGCCATAGGGGGGTGTATTTAGAAATTCTCGGAATTGCCATAAATTTAGAGACCTGCTTCTAAATTTTCCATGAACTATAGATTACTTTAAACCGCACCTTTTTATAATAGCTGGGTTCCAATTGCCTCAGTAGCAGCCCGAGGGCTTCCTTCCCCAATGGAAAGTTCATAAATTGTGGGTATTCTTAGACCCTGCGCTGGCTCCCTAGTGGTATTTACTGATAATAGGGGGGTCATCTGATGTAGAAAGGCTGCCCAGTAATATAGAGTGATATTAGGAACTGCGAGCCCGCCCCTGTCCTGGGGTAATGCTACATATTTCAAAGCTCTTCTGACCTTCCCATATTGCCATAAGAAGCTAGAAAAAATAGATTCCAGCAACCTCAATAGATTATCCTCTACGACCAGGGGAATTGCCAGAAACAGATATAGTATTTTTGGTAAGATAGTCATTTTTAAAAAGTTCCCCCGCCCAATAATTGACAGATGTAGCCCATTAACCCTCCTTAATTCACTTCCTATATTTTTAATCAAAGGTTCAAAATTGATTCTGGTAATATGTTCCACTTCTGCACTAATTCAAACCCCAAGGTAGACTGCCGAGGTTGCTCTTTTAGAACCGTTAAAGACAATATTGTCCCTGCATAAAACTATGGTTTTCCCAGCATTCAAGGCATACCCAGAGAGAAGGCCAAAGCCTTCTGCAATCCGACTAATTTCTTTGATCGCCTCAGCAGGGTTCACCGTTAAAACCGCGATATCGTCCGCGTAGGCCAATACTTTTGTCTCAAACCCACCGGTAATTATTGGCTCAATTTTCGAACTCTGCAGCAGCATAGCCACAAGGGGGTTGATATATCTAATGCAAATAAAATAGGGGAGCAGGGACAACCCTGCCTGGTCCCCCTTGATATGTTAATATTGCCGGACTCCCCCCCATTAGTTGTAATCTTACTTTAGGCTGGCAATACATTGCCTTAATAGCCTTTATTAACTGAGGGCCGAAACCATAAAGTTCCAATATCTGCCATAGGTACCCCCAGGACACCCGATCAAAGGCTTTTTCGGCATCGAGGAGGATCATAGCCATCTGGTCCCCCACCCTGGTTACAATATCAAAAAGAGAAATAACTCTTCGGGTATGGTCCGTTGTTCCTTTGCCAGGGATGAACCCATGTTGCCATGGGGAAACCAGATGCTCTATGACCCTCCCCAGCCGATTAGCCAAGATCTTAGAGTAGATTTTTGTGTCAGAGTTGATCAGGGAAATCGGCCGAAACGAGGATGGATCATCCACCGGTTTCCCTTTTTTAGGGAAGATTATAATGGCTGTCTCTTTCCAAAACTCAGGGGGGTTCCATTATACTGTACACCCTTAAATAAATATAGGAGCAGAGGTGTTATAACTATGCCTAAGATTTTGTATAGCTCAAGGGGTATCCGGTCAGGACCAGCTGCTTTCCCTGAAGCCACTCCTAACAATGTAAGTACTACTTCTTCAAGTGTGATTTCTGCCTCTAACTCCTCTCTAGTTAGCCCGTCCAGCCCCTCCCCAACATTGATATCGGCGACCAGCCCTGCCATACCCTGAAAAACCTCTTCCCGGCTCTTGTTTATATCGTCTTGGTACAGGACCTGGTAGTAGTTTTGAAACCCCCTAGTAATCTCCTGTGGATCGGTATAGACTTGCCTGTTTATTTTAATCATAGATATAGCATTTAGGGAGATCTTCTGCCTGGAACAGAGGGCTAGCCTCCTGCCAACTTGTTCTCCGGTTTCATAGACACTGTTCCGGTGAGATTGATACTCCTCAGCAGATTGCTGCGTTAGCCAGTTGATTAATTCCGCTCGCAGTGCAATTTTTCGAAGCTGAGTTTGATCTCCCCCTGTCCCTGTGCTATCTGCGAAATGTGCTGTTCTTCAGCCCTGGCTAAATCCTCCATTAGTTTATGATTCTTTTTTTCCTGAAGCTTCCAAGCCCTATTGACAAAAGAGATAGTCTCACCCCGAAGAGCGACCTTAAAAGAGTCCCAAACCGACCCCCTGCTGGCACTAAACCTGTTTATATAAAAAATTCCTGTGCCCACTTTTTCATATACTCAACGTATTCAATGTTGACAAGAAGTTTCCTGTCGAATGTCCATTTGCTTCGTGATCTTTTAAAATTGGCAAGTTCCAGTTCTAAAATCAGAGGGTTATGATTGGAAATTATTTTGGGGAGTTTCTTAATCCCAGCCTGCCCTACTATATCCCTTGTACAAAAAAAGTAGGCAATCCTGAAGTATTTTTTATGGGGACAGGAAAAGAATGTGAACCCAGGATTAGCAGAGTTCTTCATAGCCCAGATATCCACCAGGCCATGACTAGCTTTTAAAGAGTTAAAAGCCCTATAGACTCGTGGCTTTCTACCCGCGAAGCCCCCTGGGCCCCAATTACCAATATTATGATCCAAAGAAATGTTAAGGTCTCCGCAAATAATCAATGTGGTTGGCCAAGTGGCAAGTTCAACCTCCAAAGCCTCTATTATCTGAGGATCATCTTGATTGGATCCATAAATTGCGCAAACAGTACCGCCCATAGGAAGCTCTACAATCACCCATCTGCCCAGGGCATCCACTAATTTACGCTTAGTGACACCCAGAGACGTCTTTGCTAGAACAGCCACGCCACGTATATTAGATGTCTGGGTTGTACATGCTAATAGGCTATATCCTGTTATTCGTAATAATTCTCTTCTACCCCAAGGAATATGTGTCTCCTGTAGACATATTACATTGGTGCGGTTAAGCCTTATCAGTTCAGCATATCTAGCCCTCTTTGCCCTGTCATTGAGCCCGGCGATGTTCCATGAACACATATTTATCTTCCCCATCTTAACTTGGACTCGGTTTCCCAAATTCCTCCCTGGAGCCTGCTCAAACTTATTCCCCCATTGAGTTCTTGTCTCTCTTGCTGCTCTCTATTTACCTCCTTTGATTGTCTCCTTACTTTTCACCAAGCATTTCATCCCCCCCTTCCCCACCCCTTCCCCCTCCCTTCCCACCCACTGTACTGCCCACCCACCCCTCGAAATTCCTTACCTCCCCACATGAGGCATGCAGACTCAATCTTGAGTCTGATCGCAATGAATGTGCGGCACGTGGCGAGACTGAGAGCCCTAATTCTATGAGCCACTGTATACCCAAACTAGATGCTACATCCTTAAGCCGTGTTCCCCACCTTAGTTAATGCCTCATTTATTATAACACTACGATGAAAAAGAAAAAGAAAAGGGAGAAAAAACACAATAATTCACCCTTAGTGCCACCCGCATAGCCCCAAGCTATATACTGCCTGATATGAATTAATGTCTGGCCTACTCCTAACTGGGTAGCCCGTCCAAATATTATTTGGCTTTTATTTCTGAGATAAAGAACTTTGTTTGCCCCTCAAAAATCCCTTTTAGGGAAGCAGGGTTATTAAGAAAGGCTTGCGTCTTTTTATCCTGAAATGGTTTATTGAGCTGCCGCAGACGCCACCGCCTTTCAACGGTGGAATGGCAAAAGTCTGGGCGACCAAAATAGGATATCCCATTTCTAGACCTTTTTGCATCGGGCCTTGCTTTTTCAAAAACAGCTTGACGTAACAAATAATTGCCAAAATAAACCACAATAGCTCTGGGGAGACCCCCCCGCCCTTACAGGCTGTTTTTGGACAAATGGGACACGATGGGCCCGCTGGATCTCCAATGCCCAGTTCCACCCAGTAATTTCAGGCAAGGAGTCTTGCAACAGATCAACAACAAATGAGCGTATATCGGCCCCCTCGGCCCCCTCCGGGACCCCAAGAACCCGCAGATTGTTCCTCCGCTGACGGTTCTCAAACTCCTCCAGCTTCCATCTTACATCAACCAGTTGTGCCTCATGTGAATCTACCAATGCATGATTTGAGGTAACATCGGACCCTGTAGTGACTATCCTGGACTCAAGTTCAGTTAAGCGTTCCCCAAATGAACTGCAGGTTTTAGATAATTTCCGCACAACCCCTTGCATTTTACGCATGGCGAGCTGGGCCTTGTGACTGTCTTGACGGGTTTCCTCGCGATGCATAGAAATAGCCTGGAAGATAGCCCCCAAGGTTGGGGAAGATGGTGCAACTGGCTCTGAGGGGTCAGAGACTGATTGGGAGGTAGGCATGAGGTTGGACAGTTGGTTTGTGGGAGTATAGTCCCAAGCCAAATCTTTCCCTCCCTGCCTCTTCTTCTTTTTCCTCTGCACAGTTTTGCATTTAACACCGCCTGCCTCCTCACAGTCGCTATAGCTCAGGTCGGTGCTGTCTGCTGATGACCCCTCTGACCACTCAACATCATCCCCATCTGATACAGAAAAGTCACTGGGTTCCTTATCCAGCTCAGCTTGGCCACCATTATCCAAGACCCTACTGGAATAATTTTCTTGTGGGTGAGTTGCACATTCAGGATTGAAATTGCCTTTGGGTGGTTGCATGGCCAAAGTACACTGTTCATCCACTTGTGTGTCAACCCCCCCTCCGCCCACCGTTGTCTTTACTGTGTTTTCTAGACATACCGAGGACCCCCAGCCATTCGCCCTATTAAAGTATTGGGCAGTGAGTTTTGCGCACCCCCGGTCAAAATCTGCAGTTGAGATGGGATCCCCCTACCTTCCGTGTTGGCTGTCCCATTGTTGTGCCCTTTCTCCACCTCAGACCCCCCACTTCGTTCTTGCTGTTCCGGCTCGCTTGCTTCTGTTGACTCCTGGAGGGGTGGATCTCCTCCGCCCTGTAGTGTGCTTCCTACCGCGCTTACCACGGGATCGAGGCAAGCCTTGCTCCTGTGCTTCCCCTCACGAGCCGGAACTAACCCTGCAGCGGGACCTGTTAACAGGTCTACCACTGTGGGGCCGGCCGGGCGTCCTCGCTGTATCGCTCCGCCTCTTCCCTTCCTTTCCGGATCCGGGTTGGCCGTCCCTCGGCGGCCTCGTTGTGGAGTTTGGGCCAGGGTCGGAGTCGGCAAACCCCCTATCGGCGCTGTGATGGCCTCCGCAGCCGTGATTCCCGGCGTCGTAGATGCTCCTAGTGCTCCGGTGGCCTTCGCCTTGGCAGCCCCCGCCGCGATCTTGGGACCCATTCCAGTGGTCTCGACCGTCTCTCCGGGGTTGATGCCTGCAGCGGATGTCCAAGACAGGTAGGAGCTTTCTTGACACGCTTTAGTGCTACCTGCAACAAACTTTAGCAGATGTCGTAGAACAGAGTCCAATAATTGTTCCCAAAATCCGCAGGTACTCATTGCCCGCTTTGGGGGGGCTATGTGGATCTGAATTAGCACATGCTGTGTTCATTATCCCGATCTAGCGGAGGCAGCATTACTGGCATCCTTGGCTCTCAGTGCTCTGTGCGCACCTACGGTCTCAGACGACCGCCATCTTGCCCCGCACACCCATTTTAACATGTTTAAAGGAGAGAGCACAAACACTTGTTAGCAGTGATAAAGTGCACAGAGTCATAAGACCCCCCCCCAAAAAATAGGAGGACTGAAGGCATAAGGTCTGAGGATAACCCTGCAGAATGGGCCAAGTCCAACACTTGGCCTTCAATCATTTGAGACCATTCCATACACACTTGTTTGTGCTTGCTGTTTTTACATCCAACTTGTTATCACAGTTATGCAAGGCAATGACTCTGCAAGAAAGCCTAAAGGTTGTGGGTTCAAATCTTAAAATATTTAGTGGGTTAATGCAGGTGTTGCAGAAATCCTAATAAACATGTAGACCACACATGATATTTGTTTAACTTATACCAGGGGGCTATGTTCTTAAAGAACTAAGGACCTGGTTTATATGTTGACAGTATGTATACTCCATCACAGCGGAATATACATACAGCCAACCTAATGGTCTGCCCACATAATATATATGTGGTAGGACCTTAGGGTTAGCTATGCAGCTGACTACTGAATCACTGCTATAGTCAAACCTGTCAGATGACCCAACAGAGAAACAGTTGTATATCCTCCTACCCAATCAGGATGGGTGAATAGATAGCCATTTTTTACTGTCCCGCACCTCAGGCAAACTGCGGCATTGAGGGAAAGTAAAATGCAAATAATGGCCCGGCATCATGTAAAAATGACTTCCATGGCAAGGTGAGCAATCTTTTAAAAAAAATAGAACATCTGATTTCATGATTTTCTTTCTGAAAAACTAAAAGAAAACTGATTGTTCCAGAGCTGCATCATGCGGATGCACCCTTGTACCAAACAGTGAAATGGTCTGGCTGGAAATTCTGTGATGGCGTTTCCTGTCGTGTCATTTATACAGTTGGTGGGTGCTGCCTTCAACATGGGGATGGAGTAATTTACTCTGTCTCCATGGAGGAACAATGGGCCTTGCATCTAAATAAAAATCATGCCCTAAATCTAAAGTTAATTGTTTGGACTTCATAAAATGAAAGTCTTTGACTGCAGTATAATGTTATTGTGCTAAAGTTTTTTTCTTTTTTCTGCCCATGGAATTAATTTTTAGCCGAATTCTAAACATATACTTGCATGCATATATGGTATTATATACTATTAAACGGGCATGCTATTTTCAAAGTAAATGCAACATATCTACTTTTCGACCATCTTTCAACTTGATACACAAAGTGCACAACAGCAACTCCTCCGCCAAGGCAGAGGAGCACTGCCCCATTGCTCTTTGAGCAGTGGAAAAAGGAAAAATAAAATGATAATAACACTATGTTATTATCATTTTCCTTTTTTGTGGTGAGGCAGGTTTACAGGGCAGTGCTGGGCAGTCATCACAGCCAGCAGGCGAGGAGTGGTTGGGGCACTTAAGTGCATACGACCATTTGGCCGGCCGTCTTGGGTGGAGCAAACGGTCATGCACACTTTGCATGTTCTCCACTGGCTGTATTGTACAGCCTGGGTGGAGAACAAGCACAGGCTCATACTCGCCATCTGAGCACATAACCATAGCGCTCGGATCGATCACAATGCTGCTGTCATGGTGAAAGCAGCGTCATGATTGGCTTAGGGGAGCCTGTGTGTGCTTCTTGCTTCCGTCAGGAACAGAAGAGGACGGAGGCAAGGCAGTATTTTTCTATTACTCCCACTCCCGACCTACCCGTACTACTTGGTGGCAGCCGCCACTGAAAGTTCACCTTTGTTATCCCATGAAAAAGTTGTGAGTGCCAAGCTGTGCCCGAGTATGTGTAAGAGGCATTCAATAAATATAAATACTATGGGCCCGATTCACAGAACTAACTTAAGACAAAATCCTAAACTTACTACCATTTTGGTATTCACAGAAGGCACTTAGTCATTTCGGTATTCACAGAAGTTAGGAGTCCTAACTTTAGGACTCCTAAATACCTTCTGTGAATACCGAAAGTCTTAAAGTTTGGATTTTTCTCAGTTTAGGAGTAGTAAAGTTAGGACTCCTAACTTTAGGACACCTAAATGCCTTCTGTGAATACCGAAAGTCTTAAAGTTAGGATTTTTCTCAGTTTAGGAGTAGTAAAGTTAGGACTCCTAACTTTAGGACTCCTAAATGCCTTCTGTGAATACCGAAAGTCTTTAAAGTTAGGATTTTTCTCAGTTTAGGAGTAGTAAAGTTAGGACTCCTTTTGCCGGTTCGCGTCGTCAAGCACTTCCGTTGTGGCGGACGCTGGCTTTGCTGGACACGCCCCCACCCCCTCGTAGTGACCAGGGCCAGGGGGTCAGGTATGTCCAGGGCATGTGTGCTGTGTGACTTTGGTGGGGGTTTTGTGGCCTGCCCCTGCTCCTGCCCCCCCCTTTCCCCCCTCCCTTTGTTGTTGTGACCTTCTGCGGCGTCTGCGTCGTAACCTGTAGAGGAGGTCGACTGCTATGAGGGCCGGGATGACACGTAGGTTTGGGTCCATGTCTGTCCGTCGCGTACAGGTACTCCTTGTTCGCGTCGTCCTGATTTCCCGGCAGTTTTTGGCTGCCGGAAAATATTGTCCGTGCGGGATGACGTCCGTGCGAATTGTACTTCCTGGTTCGTGAATGGCAGGCTGCGTGCATCCCGACGTCACATCGACGCTTTCCCGGATCACATTTGTATGTTTATTTTCGTCGGTCGGGGTTTTGTACGATTCGTACGGAAATGGTATTTCCGTGCGAATCGCACTTCCATGTTTGTATATTGTTACGACCGGGTACGCGTCGGACGGAGAATATGCTCCGTCCGACGGTTCGTACCTGGTTTTTACAGGATCGTAATCGGCACCAAAGTGTAGAATATTTCACTTTAGTAGTGACCCTAATCATGGAAGAGAACTAGGTTACAAGTTAGTTTTTTTTAACATATCTTTATTGAGGTTCATGACACAAAAATGAAAACATAAACAGTGTCGAAAAAAGAGGACATATACGTTGAAGGAGTAAGCAAAGCACAGGGTAAAAGATAGTTAATGACTGTTATTAGAGAGGCTTGGGTAAAGGGTCTCTCGCTTTTCTTTCACAAGCCAAGGCTATTTTTCACAACAGGGAGCTCAGTCTGTGCTTTAGAATTGGCTGATCAAGCTGCCACCTCAGATCACACTGTGTGCTGTTTATGGTGTGAATCTGGCATCTCAGCTGTAGATATCCCCACAGTGAGGTGAACCACTGATGTTCCTCGCTATCTAAAACATTTGAAATACACTCTTTTGTTTGCTAATATATACTATTGAAAACTATCCATTTTTAATAGAGGTTGTTGGACCTGACCTTTTTTGCAAGGTCTTATGTACATGTACCCAGAGCCGTACATTAAATGCTACAGGTGGGCCTACAGCACTCATTGTGCCACCCACTAAAGTTGCCCTCTAAGACATGTCTCAGGCCTTCCACTGCATCCAGTATTTAAAGTTTTAAACTGACATTTTGACCTTCCTTTGTAATACTTATAAGTCACCTGTAAGGTAGGCCTTAGGGCTCCTAAGGCAGTCTATTTAAAAAATATGACATGGTTTACGTTTTACATGTCTTAGCAGTAAAAAACAAACCTAATGTCGTTTTTCACTTAAATGCTGTTTGTATGAAGCATAAATATTTTACACATTACCTCTGAGTTAGGCCTGACTGGTTTCGTGCCAAGCCATCAGAGTGTTAAGCACAAGTTACATTAGTGACATTTGTGGTTCACCCTGTTAGACCTAGCCTCCTTGGCATGGTTTCCCCTAACTTTTTGCCTTCAGACCTCCTGTTTTTGCTGACTTTGTTTTTGCTGGCCTTAGGACTCTGCAAACTTCACCACTGTTAACCAGTGCTAAATTGCTTGTGCTCACTGCTCAAAACTTGGTAACATTGGCTTATACCCAATTGGCATAATTAATTTACTTGTAAGTCCCTAGTAATGTGTACTACAGGCGCCCATGGCATGTACATTAAATACTACTAGTTGGGCTGCTGCACTGATTGTGCCACCAACTTAAGTAGCTCCTTAAACAAGTCTCCTCACCTGCCATTGCAGAGCCTGTGTGTGCATTTTAAACTGCCATTTTGCCCTGGCAAAATAAACCGTTTGCAAGGCCCAAACATTCTTTTGAATACATATAAGTTACCCCTAATGTAGGCCGGGCACAGCCCCAAGGGAAAGATGCAGTGTATTTAAAAAGGCAGACTCTTAAATTCATTTTTCAGTACTGCAATCTCTCTCTTCTATTTCTCTCATAGGATGACATTGGAATTGAGTTATTCCAATTTATTAATGTAATTTTCAAATGGGAAGAGATAACTTGTTCATGTTTGGTGTATCTGAAATCCTAATTTAAAATCCCAATTCATGGTGTAGTCTGATTTTTAAATTACAATTCTGAAAAGGCATTTTCTTGTCTTAGCCATTTGGTGCCTGCAGCCTGTCTCTGGTTACATGACTGGGTGGAGTTGGCAGTTGAGTGTGGTGTATTCCGTCTAGATAGCCACACACAATGGTGGCTACGGTGTGACTGGATGGGCCATCAGTGCCAGGATGGGAGGGAGGAGCTGGTCTGAGCCTCACTTATACCTGAATAGGCTGCGTCCTGTCCCCACACAAAGGGCTGCATTCCCCCTGTAGTTAGTCTGGAGCCATGACAGGAAAGACAAGGCACCTGTGCTCTTCAAAGGCACAACTGTGTATAAAAGATGGACCTCAGACATCACTACTTCCGTACACTTCTACACCTGTGGATATTCTGCCAGGAAGAAGGACCGCTGTGCTGCTTCATGGACCGCCACTCTGCTGGACTGCTGCTCTGAATGAACTGCTGCCCTGCTGTGCTGACCTACTCCTTGCTGCCCTCTTGCCTGGGTGAGAAGGACTGGACCTGCCTCTCTTGAACCCAGAGTGGCCTATTGAGCTAAAGCCTCAGGGACATAACAAGCTTCCACCAAACTTGCACCTGCATCTAGACTCTGCCCTCTGTGAGTCTACCCTCCAAGTGGTGTGCCTCCAGTCCTGGACCCTTGAAAGTGGCCTGAAGGTGCTTTGCCAGCCTCTGTGAATCCAGCAGAATCGATCCATCTCCTCTGCTGCGCGGCACAACCCCGGGCAGAACCGATCTTTCTCCACTGCTGCATAGATTGGACCCGTCACAAAAACTTGCATCACCGTCACAGCCCACACCATCTTTGGAAACACCACTGCATGATGCATCCTCAGTACAGGCCTTCGCATCTCCTTACATTTACAATCTTAAGAAGCTTGACATCAAGGGATCACTGACGAAATATCGAGAAGAAGAATATCGAATTGCCAAAATATCGAAGGAAAAATATAGAATGCCAAAATATCGAAGCCCTATCTCCAAACAGGTAAGTACAAAAATATAGAATCCAAAATATCGTTGTAAAAAATATAGTTAGTCACAATATCGAATTATTTTAAATGTCTTAAAATTAATGTAAAATTAATGAAATAAAACATATAATTAACTGAAACAAAACATATAATTAACTGAAACATACTTAAAAATACTTAAATTACTTTAAAATTAATAAATAATTAATGTAAGTAAAAAAAAAATACATATATATTAACGTAATATTAATTTAAAAAATGCAATATTTTTTGCGTAGGATAGCGGGCGGGTAAAATTTACTATTACCACTCCAGTAAGTGCAATAGTAGGGAAAACGTTGGATAGCGGGAGGGTAAAAATTACTATTCCCACTCCAGAGAGTGCAACAGTAGGAAAAGCGTTGGATAGCGGGAGGGTAAAAATTAGTATTCCCACTCCAGACAGTGCAATAATAGAGAAAGCATTGGATAGCGTAGGGGTAAAAATTAATATTCACACTCCAGAGAGTGCAACAGTAGGGAAAGCGTTGGATAGCAGGAGGGTAAAATTTACTATTCCCACTCCAATGAGATCAACAGTAGGGAAAGCGTTGGATAGCGTATGGGTAAAAATTACTATTCCCACTCCAAAGAGTGCAACAGTAGGGAAAGCGTTGGATAGAGTAGGGCTAAAAATTACTATTCCCACTCCAGAGAGTGCAACAGTAGGGAAAGCGTTGGATAGCGTAGGGGTAAAAATTACTATTCCCACTTCAGAGAGTGCAACAGTAGGGAAAGCGTTGGATAGCGGGAGGGCAAAATTGACTATTCCCACTCCAGTGAGTGCAACAGTAGGGAAAACGTCAGATGGCGTAGGGGTAAAAATTACAATTCCCACTCCAAAGAGTGCAACAGTAGGGAAAGCGTTGGATAGCGTAGGGGTAAAAATTACTATTCCCACTCCAGGGAGTGCAACAGTAGGGAAAGCGTTGGATAGCGGGAGGGTAAAAATTACTATTCCCACTCCAAAGAGTGCAACACTAGGGAAAGCGTTGGATAGCGTAGGGGTAAAAATTACTATTCCCACTCCAAAGAGTGCAACAGTAGGGAAAGCGTTGGATAGCGTAGGGGTAAAAATTACTATTCCCACTCCAGAGAGTGCAACAGTAGGGAAAGCGTTGGATAGCGGGAGGGTAAAATTTACTATTCCCACTCCGGTGAGTGCAACTCTAGGGGAAGCGTTGGATACCGTAGGGGTAAAAATTATTATTCCCACTCCAGTGAGTGCAATAGTAGGGAAAGCGTTGGATAGCGTAGGGGTAAAAATTACTATTCCCACTCGAGTGAGTGCAATAGTAGGGAAAATAATAATTTAATTTTTATTAAAAATAAATACATTATTAATACCAAATAAAAATATTAAAATTAATTACCAATCACACAATATTTAATAATTAATTTATTATAAACACCAATGTTTTTTATTAGTAACCTATTAATAATTAATTAGCAACCAATTAATTTCCAATACCAAAAATTAATACCAATTAATAATTAATTAAGAATAAATTAATTAGCAATATACAAAAATTATTTCAATAATTAATTATTTACAATTAAATTAATTCCCACTATATTCCCCTATAAACCGACAACCCTCTACAAATAATAAATTAATACAATTAACATAATTATCAATTAAACAATTAATACTAATTAATTACCAATTAATACAAATTATTTACCAATTAATAATTAATCAACAGCCAATTAATTTTCAATACCAATGAATAATTACCTAATAACAATTAAATTACTTCCCACCCTATTCCCCTATAAACCCACAACCTGCTACAGCAGTAAAACGCAAAATTAAATTAAAAATAATTAATAATTCCTAAAAATTATTATTTAGGTGCCGATTCCGATCCGGGAAAAAAAATGTGCGTACGACTCGTATCCGTATATTTTCACGTACGAATCGTACAAGTACCGTACAAACTGCAAAGTACGATTCGTACGTGAAAAATACATACGAATTGCGTCAGGAAAATGGTCCGAGAGGGAGCTGTAAATTTTTACGTCCGAATAGCGTCGGGAAAAGTGTCCGATAGGGAGCCGGACATTTTTACGTGCAAATCATAAAACAAAAGTTCGAGCGCGCAAGTACGATCTGTACCGCCCGTCCGAATACACAACCGCATGTAAAAGGCCCCGTACGGAGCGAACGCTGTAGCCTACATGTACACGGGTAAACTTGTGCCCGGATATGAGTCGTACAGTCCCCCTCACCCCGCACATGTCAGCACCGTACCCCCGTATATCAGCACCGTACCCCCCGTCCGCACCGTACCCCAACACTGTAGCACAGCCCCGCACCTGTACGCGCCGTACCCCAACACCCTAGCACATCCCCGCACCTGTACGCACCGTACCCCAACACCGTAGCCCAGCCCCGTACCTGTACACACCGTACCCCAACACCGTAGCACAGCCCCGCACCTGTATGCACCGTACCCCAACACCCTAGCTCATCCCCGCACCTGTACGCACTGTACCCCAACACTGTAGCATAGCCCTGCACCTGTACGCACCGTACCCCAACACCGTAGCACATCCCCGCACCAGTACGCACCGTACCCCAACACCGTAGCACAGCCCCGCACCTGTACGCACTGTACCCCAACACCGTAGCACAGCCCGCACCTGTACGCACCGTACCCCAACACTGTAGCCCAGCCCCGTACCTGTACGCACCGTACCCCAACACCGTAGCACAAGCCCGCACCTGTACGCACCGTACCCCAACAACGTAGCACAGCCCGCATCTGTACGCACCGTACCCCAACACCGTAGCACAGCCCCGCACCTGTACGCACCGTACCCCAACACCATAGCACAGCCCCCCACCTGTACGCGACGTACCCCAGGCTCGTACCCCAGCCCCGTACCTGTACGCACCGTACCCCAACACCATACCCCAGCACCCTCACCCAGCATCAATCAATCAATCAATCAAGAAATTTGTATAGCGCGCTACTCACCCGGAGGGTCTCAAGGCACTTGGGGGAGGGGGGTCCGCTACTGCTCGAACAGCCAGGTCTTGAGTTGCTTCCTGAAGGAGAGGTGGTCTTGGGTCAGACGGAGGTGGATGGGGAGGGAGTTCCAAGTCTTGGCTGCCAGGTAGGAGAAGGATCTTCCTCCCATGGTGGTTCTTCGAATGCGTGGAACGGCGGCGAGGGCGTGGCTGGTCGATTGTCGCTGGCGGGTGGGAGTGTAGAAGGTCAGGCGGTTGTTGAGGTACCTGGGGCCCAGGTCGTGGAGGGCCTTGTGTGCGTGGGTGAGGAGTCGGAACGTGATTCTCTTGCTGATGGGGAGCCAGTGCAGGTCTCTCAGGTGTCCGGAGATGTGGCTGTGTCGGGGGATGTCCAGGATGAGACGTGCGGAGGCGTTCTGGATGCGTTGGAGTCTTTTCTGCAGTTTGGCTGTGGTTCCGGTGTAGAGGGTGTTTCCGTAGTCCAGTCGGCTGGTGACGAGTGCCTGGGTGACCGTCTTCCTGGTTTCGGTGAGGATCCATCGGAAGATCTTTCGGAGCATGCGTAGGATGTTGAAACATGATGACGAGACGGCGTTGACTTGTCTGGTCATCGAGAGGGAGGAGTCCAGGATGAAGCCCAGGTTGCGTGCGTGGTCCGTTGGTTTGGGTGTGCTGCCCAGGGCAGGGGGCCACCAAGAGTCGTCCCAGGCAGAGGGTGATGATCCAAGGATGAGGACTTCCGTCTTGTCTGAGTTCAGTTTCAGGCGGCTGTTCATCATCCACTCGGCTACATCTTTCATCCCTTCGTGTAGGTTGGTTCTGGCGGTGGCTGGGTCGTTGGTGAGGGAGAGGATGAGCTGCGTGTTGTCGGCGTAGGAGATGATGTTGAGGTTGTGTTGGAGTGCGATGGCTGCGAGGGGGCTCATGTAGACGTTGAAGAGGGTGGGGCTGGGTGAAGATCCTTGTGGTACGCCGCAGATGACTTCGGTGGCCTCGGATCTGAACGGGGGGAGGCGGACTCTCTGGGTTCTTCCGGCGAGGAACGGGATGATCCACTCTAGTGCCTTCTCTTGGATTCCGATGTTGCTGAGGCACTGCACTAGGGTGCGGTGGCAGACAGTATCGAACGCTGCGGAGAGGTCCAGGAGGATGAGGGCCGCTGTTTCCCCTTTGTCGAGCAGGGCTCGGATGTCGTCAGTGGCTGCGAAGAGGGATGTCTCGGTGCTGTGGTTGGCTCGGAAGCCAGACTGCGAGTGGTCGAGGGATCCGTTCGTTTCGAGGAAGGCGGCCAGCTGTCTGTTGATGGTCTTCTCGATGACTTTGGCAGGAAAAGGGAGGAGCGAGATGGGGCGGTAGTTCTTGAGGTCGGTGGGGTCTGCTGATGGTTTCTTCAGTAGGGCGCTGAGTTTGGCATGCTTCCAGCTCTCCGGGAAGGTGGCGGTGTTGAAGGAGCAGTTGATGATGTCCCGGAGTTGGTGTGCGATGACAGAGTCGGTCATGTTGAAGACGTGGTGGCGGCATGGGTCGGTTGGAGATCCGGAGTGGATGGTGTTCATCGTGTGGATGGTGTCTTTGGTGCTGACCGGGGTCCAGGCGTGGAGGGTGGTGGTGGGGGGCGTCGGTTCGGTGGTCGGGTGCGTGGTCTGTGCGCCGAACCTGTTGTGTATGTCGGTGATCTTGTTGTGGAAGAACGAGGCGAGTGAGTCGCAGAGGTCTTGTGAGGGAGTGATGTCGTTGTTTCCGGCGCTGGGGTTGGAGAGCTCTTTGACGATGCTGAAGAGTTCCTTGCTGTTGTGTGCATTGTTGTCTAGTTGTTCCTTGAATGCTGTCTTCTTGGTGGTGTGGATCAGCTGGTGGTGTTTGCGGGTGGCGTGCTTGAGGGTGGTCATGTTGTCTGTAGTCGGGTTTTTTCGCCAGGCTTTCTCGAGGATACGGCAGTTCTTCTTGGAGTTCTTGAGATCGTCATTGAACCAGGAGGCTTTCTTGCTGCCGGGCCTGCTGGGATGGTTTTTCAGCGGTGCGAGGTCGTCAGCGCAGTTGGTGATCCACTGTGTGAGGTTGTTGGCTGCTTGGTTGGGGTCCGTTGAGCTGGCGGGAGGGTTCTGGCTCAGTGATGTGGTGAGCTGGTCGGTGGTGATCTTGTTCCAGCTCCTGCGGGGAACCTGTTGCGGGTGGTGGTGAGTCGTGGTCCTTCTGAAGCTGAAGTGGACGCAGCTGTGGTCTGTCCAGTGGAGTCCGGTGGAGTGGTTGAAGGAGATGTACTTGCTGGAGGAGAAGACTGGGTCAAGCGTATGTCCGGCGTAGTGGGTGGGGGTGTTCACCAGTTGCTTGAGTACGAGGTTGGCGAGGTTGTCCAGCAGGGTGGTGGTGTTGTTGTCGTTGTTGTTCTCCAGGTGGAAGTTGAGGTCCCCTAGGAGGATGTAGTCAGCGGAGGGGAGGGCATGTGGGCTGAAGAAGTCTGCGATGTCTTCGCTGAATTGTGTGCGAGGTCCTGGGGGTCTGTAGATGAGGGTGCCTCTGAGTGTGGTCTTGGGGTCGGTGTGTATCTGGAAGTGAAGATGTTCGGCGGCTGTGAGGGTGTCATCGGAGTTGGTTGTGATGCGGATGGTGTTCTTGTGGACGATGGCGATGCCTCCTCCTGTTTGGTTGACGCGGTCCCTCCGGGTGACCTTGTATCCGTCCGGGATAGCGATGGCGATGTCGGGCGCTGAGGAGGCGTTCATCCAGGTTTCCGTGAGGAAGGCGACGTCTGGAGATGTGGTGTCGAGCAGGTTCCAGAGTTCCACGGCGTGTCTGTGGACGGAGCGGGTGTTGAGCAGGATGCACTTCAGGTAGTTGTTGCTGGTGCTCGGCTTGGCGGGTGTGGTGCAGGTCCGGATGCAGGAGAACTTGCAGGATTGGCAGGTGAAGGGCCCGTGGGAGCGTCTTGGGGTGGCTCGGTAGCAACCGGGGATCCGGCCGGTGTTGAGTGCGTTGAGGGTGGCGGTGTCGTAAGTCCGGCGGGTGAGCTGGCGTCTGCGGGGGCCAGGGGGTCTGGCGCTGGGCGCGGGACAGGCGCGGACGGGCGCAGACGGGCTTGCCTTTGGCACGCCTTCGGCTGCGCAGCGGCCGCCATAAGAGGGTAGAAGGGGAGGAGGGGTCAGCTGGGAGGCGGGAGGGTAGGCCCTGTAATGGGAGAGCAGGTGGGCGGGGCCGCAGGGGAGCAGCGGCGGGAGAAAAACACGGCCACGGGGAGGCGAAAAACGGCAACAGCACAGGTAACAGGACACGGGGGTACAAAAGAGAAAAGGGGCGAGGGAACGGCGACAAGATAGGCAACAGCACACGGGGGTACAAAAGAGAAAGGGGGCGAGGGAACGGCGACAAGACAGGCAGCAGCACACGGGGGTACAAAAGAGAAAGGGTCAGTCACACGGGGCGAGGGTGGGAAAACGGCGGGAGAACCGGCAGAGAAGCGGAGGAAAACGAGCTGAGGAGCGCCGAGGGGCAAGTCCAGGAGCAGGACACAGGTCAGGTGGAGCTGCAGCGGCGGGGGGAGCGACCAGCCCGAGGGTCAAGGGTCGCTAACTCCACCGCGCAGCGGCTGCCATAAGAGGGTAGAAGGGGAGGAGGGGTCAGCTGGGAGGCGGGAGTTGGGAGGGTAGGCCCTCCAATGGGAGAGCAGGTGGGCGGGGCCGCAGGGGAGCCGCGGCGGGAGAAAAACACGGGCGCGGGGAGGTGAAAAACGGCGACAGCACAGGTAACAGCACACGGGGGTACAAAAGAGAAAAGGGGCGAGGGAACGGCGACAAGACAGGCAGCAGCACACGGGGTACAAAAGAGAAAGGGTCAGTCACACGGGGCGAGGGTGGGAAAACGGCGGGAGAAACGGCAGAGAAGCGGAGGAAAACGAGCTGAGGAGCGCCGAGGGGCAAGTCCAGGAGCAGGACACAGGTCAGGTGGAGCTGCAGCGGCGGGGGGAGCGACCAGCCCGAGGGTCAAGCATCGCGTATGTACAGACCTTACCTACGCGAAAAAGACTCGTACAGAGCCAGGACACTGTAAAACAGCACAAGGAGGGTCAATTTGACTCGCACAACACCACAAAACATGTCAACATGACAAAATACATCTCTATGACTGACCTGGCACATCCAAACAGGCAAACAGAGGCCCTAAATCACAACCACCTCTTATTACACACCCACCACAAATTTAAACCCAGCCACACCCACAAATGGACCAATAAAAAGGGCACACACACACAACCCATGAGCCTTTGCAACAGACCCTCTGCTGACAGACCCCACAGACAAACAACTGCACCTTACTTAAACCTTAACTACACCTTAACTTACACACCTTCACACAACCTCATTCACAAACACCCCCTCTTCACATTCACACACACACCGTCACATTCACACCCACACACCCACAACCTTCCACACCCACACCCCACACCATGCCCACAGACAAGAATCCAAAGTTCACAAGGGCGGAGCTGGACCTCCTCGTCAACAAAGTCATCAGAGTCGAACCACAGCTGTTTGGAACATTGGTCAGACAGACCAGCATAGCCCAAAAAACAAGCCTGTGGCAGAGGATCGTCGATAAGGTAAATGCTGTTGCGCCCATCCAAAGGACCAGGCATGAATGCCAAGCCAGGTGGTACCATCTGCGCAGGGCAGTCAAGAGGAAAATGAACGAGGAATACGCCCAGAGTAACATCACTGGAGGCAGGATGCCCCGCAGACCCGTACATTATCATCCCTGGGAGGAGAAGGTGATGGCCATGCTTCCGCCGGTGGGAGTACATGGAGTCGAAGGAGTCGCAGAGCCTGGTGAGTACACAAACAACTCATGTAACATGGGGGGAATGCCATCCACACCACAAAGACACCAGATGCATGCAACTTCCCCCAAGCCCTCACCGCACACTACCACACTCAAAAACCACGCTCATGCCACTAACGTCTCCATGCCCCATACACAAATAAAGGCAATGCCATGTCACAGGCCACACCAACCACAAACCCAAGACTGGATGTCCGGGATGCTGGGAGGGTGGGGCTCACACAACACATTGTGCAACTCCGAAGCAGACACCAATGCCCTCAGCTCATATGGCCTAGGTACATACCCATGCACCATGCCCAATGCACAGGGACTGGCACAGTACTGACAAGGTAGCTGACACTTGGCCTCGCTGTATGCAGCACAAGGCCCTTCTGTGACAACTGTACACTCAAACACCAACTACACAAGCTCAGATATCTAGCACAGGCACTCAAACTCACTGTCATGCCAGCATGCACCATGAGGGGACAGACACATCACCTGGGAGACCCAATGACAAATCACACTACACCCAACAGCAGGCCCAGTCACACACCCCCCTCACACAAGCACACACCCCCGGGGCAGGCAACGGATTTACCCACTCTCACAATGGACATGTGACACAACAAGACCAATCCATCGCCAAATAAGCATCCGAGCCAAAATTCTACTGGTCAAACACTCAGGAGAACATACCAAACTGTCCCCCGCAACATACACATCCCCAAGTGGACATTGAGAGGAATGCTAGGCACATCCAACTACCTGGAGGATCTGTGACAACTTGAATATGTATGAAACATGGATGTGGCATGAAACAGCATTAACATTGTCTCTCTCTCAAACACAGGGCAACGTCATCGACCTCCCCCCAACAATGGGGGGGAACAATCACAGTCCCAGGCTCAGCGTGAAGATGATCCCACCGGCAGCGACGACTCTCACCACTCCGTGGATGACCCCGACCAACCTGGCCCCTCTGGTGCCCAAGCCCCTGCAGCACCTGCGTCAGGTACATCTGTGCCAACCACCACCCCATTCCTGCCACATCCCAGGAGACACCCAGGACCCCTGCTCGCACTGAACAACACAGCCAGTCTGACCAGGAGGGACAAGGTTCTACGGGCACCCAGGAGGATGCAGACAACCCCACAAATGCCATCCCTCAGGGGTCCTGTAGACCCGATGTGCCTACAACGGCAGGCCAGGCTCGTGTGGGCAGGGGTGGTGGGAGTGGAGGCAGGCGGAGGCGCGAACCTGACCAGCCAGCTGAGGGAACCAGTATGTCACACATATGCCACACATATGCCACATCCTGGACACATACCGGCGTGACACCAGGGGCATCAGCCAGGTAGTGTTGAGCCTCACAGAGATGAAGGGGACCCTCGACGAGATGAAGAACCTGCAGGCCAAGCAACATGCCAGTCAACAACAACACCAAGGACGGATGGAGGCAAGACTGGCTGAGCTCTTGGCGGTGCAAACGGACATGAGCCGTTCACTCTGTCGGATCGCCGACAACATGGGCAACCCTCCCTGTGCCACCAGGCGAAGACCACCACCAGCCACAGGGCGGGAGGAGGAGGAGGATTCATCCGACGGAGCATCACAAGCATCGTCAAGGCCTGCATCTGAGGGTCCCCCCAAGAAGGTGGGTCGTCCACGGAAAAGACAGTGACAGTCAGCGGACCATCCACATTTCCCAGGTCACCTGGCCTGGCACCTGGCCCTCTGGCGCAACAGCAGCACCTCACCCAATGACATTCTCTGCCACATGGACTTGCTGGTCACAGTCTGACCAATGATGACCAACACTGTGGTCTGGACTCTGATGACTCCAACTGACAAGGATGCCATCTCCCCCTGTGAACTTTGGATTCTATGCACCTGGTAGAGCACCTTAGTACATCTACCAAAAGACTTACCCCACCAAAAATAAAATAATTTTTTTTTCATGAGATGTTGCTGTCATTTGGCATTAGTCCACAACATATGTGTGTGTAAATGTTAAACTATGCCTGAGTGTTGAACTAACTCCAGCCATCCATACCCTGGGATCTGAGTCTGGTACAGGACACACATGGGTCACAATTTATCAGTCAATGCAGACATGGAGCACAATACTCACCTGTGATGGCCTCAAGCTGCTGAGGGGTTGCTTGCAATACTGTGCGGACAGATCTATTTGGAAGAGTATCATTAAGGCGTAGAGGTCATGCCTCTTTTGGAGGTTCCCGGGGAGGGAGTCCCAGGTATGTGTTCCCAGGTGGGAGAACTATGTCCTGCATGCTGGAGTACGGTGGATCTGAAGCATGGTGGCCAGGTCAATGTTGGATGCACGGAGATGGCACTACGGGTTCTCGGACGACAGTGGTACAAGGTTGGTGTTGGGTCGGGGTTGTGGCCTGCCTCCTGAGTGTGGGTGGGGAGTCTGAAGTTCATCCTGCAGCACACAGTGATCCATTGCAGCTATCTCTGCTGGACGGTGATATGGCTGGGGCGCGGGATGTTGCAGCTGAGGTGTGCAGATGCAGCCTGGATGTGGACAAGTGTCCTGGGAGTTTGGATGTGGCTGCCCCGTAGAGGGCAGGGCAGTATTTGACACGGATGTTGTCGTGGACCTGATGATGGTCCGTCTTTCCTTGGAGTGGATCTATCTGGAGATCATGTGCATAATGCAGAGGGTGTTGCAGTCTGAGGCACAGATGCTGGTGATTACCATGGCAAATGTGAGCAAGCAATCCATGATGCACACCATCTTGTGTGCATGGACACTGGGTGCTTGTGCGGGGCTTCTGCGGGTGGGACACAAGCAGTTGACCCAGCTGTAAGGGGACGATCCTCAGATGTTGACCTCAGTCCTGTACAAGTCCAGCCTCAGGTGGCTGCTGTTCTGCCATTCATCAATGGATCTCATGCAATCTAGAATACTGGAACTGGCAATGTCTGCGTCCTTGGTGAGGGTGAGGAGCACCTGGCTGTCAATGGCATACGAGTTGATGATGAGGTTGTGTGCGCATGTGATGGTGGAGAGGGGGGTCCTGGACACACTGTAGATTGACACGCTGAGAGATGATACCTGTGCCATGTGCTTCACAACGACAGCATACTACAAGCAGAAGCCTTGAGTCCCACTCCCATGGCCTTGCCGGGGTACAGAGCCAGTGGGGAGTAGGAGGGATATGACCTGGTGGGTGTGACAGGGCCTGGAAGGCGTAGCAGCACTGTGTAGGCAGTCGGAGTTGCACACTCATCATTCAAAGGTGTTGTGTGTGCGCTTAGTGAATGCCTGAGAGCTGGCGGCAGATGTGTGGATGGAAATTGCTTGGAGGGTGGCTGCAACATCAGACTGTAGTGTGATGTGGGTCATGCAAGAACATGAGGCTCATGCAATGTGCACGTTGCATGTGCAGACGGTCCAGCCTTTGGCACCGCGTGGCCGCAACTGTGGCACAAACAAGCTGATGACAGCCAAATGAATGGGTTGATGGAGGAAGGGAGAAGCAGCTTTGATGTGTGTGTGTTGCCAAATCAGGAAACTTCGTGTGCCCTTGCTGCAGTGGCTGCAACAGCAGGCGGCATGTCCTGGGAACTATTCCACAATATCCACACAAAGACTAGGATGTCAGAAAGGACTACAGCGCAGGTGTATGTCAAGGAAGGAGTGACCGGTTTCCAATGGCACACCCATAGACAAAGGATGCACAATCCCCAAAGATGACTGACACTGTATCATGAAACTGAAGGCCAAGCTGCGCACAGGAAACACACCCCAGAAGGTGTTGATGGCCCGTTGTGGGGACCAATATACCAAAACACATACACAGCCATGGACTTCATGCACAATAGAGAATCAAATACATGTAGAACAGCTTGCAGGTTGCTAATCTACACATAGACTCATATGCACAATCCTTGCACCACAGATGCTGTAAATCCATGGGAGTGGCACACAAGTGAAGGGGCTGAGCCAAACATCCCCTGCTGCACATGGAGAGGCTGCAATTCCCCATTGAGCATCTTACGGGGATGTCCTGCAATATGTCCATCCGTAGCCTCCCGTATGTTTCCGAGGGAAGTTGTACACACATTGATGCCTTCATCACAAACCACAATCCCATAACAGATGACTGTCACGAAGTGTGACTATCAATTCATGTGAGTCATGCTACATGCCATGTGCCCCATGGTGAGTCGACATGCATGCATAGTAACAAAACCTGCACAGGAGCAGTGCCCACACATTACAAACAACTACCACACCCAAAAAGATTTGCTGCAATCCTTACCCAAAGTAGAATTTTCACCATGTCCGTGCATGTAAGGCTGATTCAGCACACGTTGCATTACTCATGAGGAATAGCAGGAGCACAACGATGCCACGAGCAGACAGCATGCGCAAATACCTGGGGATGAGAGACACACAAGAAGTCAGGAAAAACATAGTCATCCGCATGCAATGGTCATGTACTCTACATGAATAAGGTTGACACCATGCTAGTTGTCAATTGAGTGTGTCAGCTAAAATGTGTGGAATGACATCAGCACTCGAGTGACACATCAGCACACACCTCAAAGTCACTTAGCATACAGTCAGCTGGACACACACATTGCAACACATGCCACACAAGACTCCAAGCGTGCACACTCAGACCCAGGGACTCACCATTATGAAAAGAAGTTGCGTATGAGCTGACTCCGGATGTCCTCCTCCTCCTCCTCCTCCTCCTCCTCCTCCTCCTCACTTGCCTCGTGACCAAGGCCGTCATCCTCCACGGGTGGATGTTCCTGCTCATCGGGATCCAGGATGAGTGGCACAGCTTTCTCCACTGCCATGTTGTGCAGCATGCAGCACACAAGGAAGATTTTGCAGACCTTCACTGGTGCATATGGGAGGGACCCGCCGGTCTTGTGGAGGCAACGGAATCGGCTCTTCAGGAGGCCAAACGTCCTCTCAATCACTCGCCTGGTCTGCCCATGGGCGTTGTTGTAACGGTGATCTGCAGCTGTTCTCGGGTTGCGGAGAGGCGTCACCAGCCATGGCATGTTGGGATAGCCAGAGTCCCCTACATGGAAACATCATGTAAACAAGTGGGTCAGGAGATGCCGTCACATACTAAGATACCGCTGAATACTGGACAAACAGAGTCTACCCACCAACAAGACATGCTCGTTCGTTGTGCAGCTGCAGCATCATTTCTGGCACCCTGCTACGCCTCATGATGTAGGCATCATGTGCTGACCCTGGAAAACGTGCACAGACATGGGAAATCAGCATGTTAGCAAGACACACCACAAGGGCATTAATGGAGTGGTAATGTTTACGGTTGCAAAAGGCTACCTCCTGTGCCTGTGGTGGTACCAAAGCCACATGTGTCCCATCAATGGACCCAATTACATGGGGCATCCCTCCCAGGGCATAGAACTCACCCTTGATACCTGTCAACTGCTCAGGAGTTGGAAAAATGGATGAATTAATCCAGGTGCTCCAACATGGCTTCTAAAACATCATGCAGGACACGGCTGAACATGGTCTGGGACATGCCACCCACATCAGCTATGGTCAATTGAAACGTACCGGTGGCAAAGAAATGTAGGGCTGACATCAACTTCATCTTGGGGGTCAGCGCAGTCGGATAACTGTGTCGCGGTTGGAGGTGTGGTGCCAGCCTGTTTGTCTGGTCCACAATTAACTGTTGGGGGAATCTGTAGCAGCGTATGCAGTCACGTTCCCTCATGGCAGCCAAGTCTGGCATTGGTCGGGGGAGAGGCGGTGCCCTGCAGAAGTTAGGAAGGAATAACGAAGATTGAGTACATTACTACACCAATGTCAATGAACTGAGCACATGTTCAACAGCTAATACACATATGCTACATACAGAGTCTGGTCTGTGCAATACATCCTGCACACGTATGCCAGCCAGGTAATACTCCTACCAAGAGCCAGCTACAAACGTGGATTGTCAAGGTCTACATGACATGCCATGAAAGTAGCTGTGGGCCAGTGTGAGTGAACAGCCAGACACATTACAGGAGTGACATACATCCACATATGTGCATTTGAAGGATGTCATCTCATACAGACAGCTGCCGGCAAGCTAGACGCACAGGTCACATGTCATGGAAAAAGGACAGACCACACACCTTGCCATGAAGGGGTACATGTCAAAAATGATCACACAGACATTGAGACTACGCAGATAGGTCCTAAGCTTGCAAGTCCCTGTTCGATGCATACAGACACACGTTACGTGTTATTCCACATGTGTCCTGGTGTGTGTAATAGTGTGACATGGGCATCTACACACAGACACATGTTGGATGCAGCTACAGCAGATGCCGTTGACGGAACACCAACAGCAAGATCATGGGAACACATGACACACACATGACATAGTCACATCGGGGCACGCTGGTAGTGAGATGTCAGGTGTCATCATCCGTGTACCTGGCATCAGGGGACAGTTGCGGGTGTTGGTGACTCTGCCATGCCAGTGATGCAGTGCTTGACAAGTTTGAACTACATGCACACATGTAAAAGGTGTGAAGGGGAAGTGCGCCACATAGTGCCCCATCACACATGACATGTGTACACAGGTCATCACACAACTATTGGGTTAAAACATGAGGAGACATGTGCCAGCTCACTGCCTGACACACCTAGGCCCTACACATGAAGCACTGCACTGACAATGACTTGATGTCCATCCTTGTGCGAGTCAGACACCTCCATTCCTTTCCTGTGCGCCTCCTATCACCAGTGTAAGCTATGAAACGCACCGTACACACGCTCTGAGGGCGTGTGTACGGTCGTATCACTATATGGGGTTTGGGTAGGAGTACGTGTGTGTGTACGGACCGTATACACGTACGTGTACACACTGGTCCTATCCCTATGGGAGTGTCGCTGTAGGCGTACGCCAAAGTGCTACGGGCCGTACCCGCGTGCGTACGGCCCGTAGCACTATGGTAGTGTTGCCGTAGGCGTACGCCATAGTGCTACGGGCCTTACCCGTGTGAGTACGGCCTGTAGCACTATGGTAGTGTTGCCGTAGGCGTACACCATAGTGCTACAGGCCGTACCCGCGTGAGTACGGCCCGTAGCACTATGGCGTATGCCTACGGCAACACTACCATAGTGCTACGGGCCGTACACACGCGTGTACGGCCCGTAGCACTATGGCGTACGCCTACGGCAACACTACCATAGTGCTACGGGCCATACACACGTGGGTACGGCCCGTTGCACTATGGCGTACGCCTACGGCAACACTACCATAGTGCTACGGCCCATACACACACGGGTACGGCCCGTAGCACTAGAGTAGTGGTGCCTTAGGGGTACGTGTGAAACGCACTGTACCTGTGTGGGGATTTGAAATTTACAATGGGGACACATAAGGGACAAGTATTAGGGCCTACATGCATGCTGGTTGTCATGGATACCCAGTTTGAAGTTCAAATTTTTCCATCATGTGGCCTGGAAAAAGCAGTTGGCCACAATATACATTGTTGCAAAGTGGTTGTTGACTTGACATGGAGCTGCAAATTTGAAAAAATGCTAATGCTGTCACTGGTGTATGTTTAGAGGGATTGGAGGAAACGTAGGATGCAAAGGAGTCTGACCAATCACTCTGTTACTGAAATAGGCCAGCAAGGCAGATATAAGTCAGGCAGAACCCATGAGAGGGCATTTGCCTGCACAACCTTTGATTCGACACCACTGCTGCTGCTTGTGATTCCTCAGGCACCATGTCGCGGTCTGTGGAGAGGGCCCAGCCATTCACACAGGAAGAGAATGAGGCGTTGCTGGACGTCATCCTCCCACAGTTCCCCAGCCTGTATGGTAGACCAGGGGTGCAGGTGAGTGCTGACTCCGCTACCTTTGACTGTGCCCCTTCTTTTTGTGACTGGCACTTCTGGCATTGTGTCCAGGTGTGACAGACATGAAATGTTGTTTAGAGTGGGTCCCGGGGGGGGGGGGGGGGAATGGCTCATGTCTGTCATGTAGAGCATGATGTGGTTCATGTGTGCACTCCTCACTTGCATTGTGCTTACTGTGACATTAACTGCATGCTGCATGGCACATTCAGCATAGCTAATCCTCTTGGCCCTTCTTGTTCTACAGTCCTGAGGTGATTCAGTGTTCCCCGGGTGTCAGGTGACTGTACCCACAGATGTGTGTGAGTTGAGTGGAGCTGTGGTGAGAGTGTCCAATTGATCTGGACATTGATGTGTGTGAATGTTCCTTGTCATGTGGGTGAGTGTCTATGTGGAGTGTTGCACCACAGCTGCATGGAGGAGGCAACAGCTCGACCCATCTGATGTGAGAAGTGATCCGTGCTGTGTGTCTGACTTGCTGGGCTAGCCCCACGCCTGTGACACCCCCCAGGCAAGTGGCACATGTGCAGAGTGAGGTTTGTATCAGTTGTTGCCACTGGCAGGTGAATGATCTGTGCCTGTGTGTGTCTGTGTAGTCTGCTGTTGTTGGGTCAGTGGCCTGGGGCATGTGACTGCTTGGAGGTGCTGGCCATCAGCTTTGTGTTGCTTGTGATGTCCAGTGTGTGCCATGATCAGGGAGTGTGTCGCACCCCTCATGCCACCTGTGTACTTTCAATGCCATGTAGTGCATTGGGGCTTCCACTGAGCCTAATGTCCCTATGACAAAGGTGCTATTCGTTGGCAGCATACTATGCCCTGTTCAACATATCAAAGATGTTCAAATGTGTGTCTCTGTGACATGGAGCAGGTGTAGTGATGTTGTCTCACTTTGTCATCCTCATAGGTAACCGCCTACGAGAAGGGGGAGATGTGGAAGCGGGCCGTCAGGGCCGTGAGATCTGTGGAGGGTCACAGTCGGTGCCTGGCACAGGTGAGGAAACGTTGGCAGGACATCCGGTGCTGGACCAGGAGGATCGCCCGGGTCCTGCTGGGGGACTCACCAGAAGGCAAGAACCGCGGGCGCCGGCGCCTGACCCACCAAATGAAGCGTGTCCTGGCGGTGGTCTTCCCTGACATGGATGGGCGGTTACAGGCGGTGCAGCAGCAGCAAGGGGTTAGGTACATGTGTGTTTATTGTGTGTCACCAGCTTTGGGAAGTGCGCAGTCGCATGGATACACTGGCAGGGTTAATATGTGCATTGCATTTCCTGTTCCCCAAAGTCATCCACTGCTGTTCTTCCTCCTTTCCCCTCCTTGACATGTGTTCCCTGGTCTGTGTGTAATCACTATTGCACATGGTCATCTAGGCTGGCGGTTAATCTAAGTGCACATTGCTGTCTGCATCATGTGGGGGTGGGGTCGGAGACATGTGTTGTTACCTTGCCTGTGCCCTGTCCTGTTCAGTCATTTGGGGGTCCATATCAGTTGGCACTGATTTATTTTTTTTTTGAAAACCTTTATTAATTGCAGTCACATCATTTTACAATGTACATTCACCAGCCAAGGTGTCGGGTCAGTGAGACAAAAGAAAACACCTGTTTCCAGTTGGTAAGACACAGCCATTCAGCCGGCAACCCGGAGGTCCGGCGGCGATGTGCAGATGATCATTTGTATAGGAATCAGGTGCGTACATTGTGAGAAGGTAGGTCTATGGCGCTTTTCTGTGTTTTGTTGTAGTGTGTCTGAAGCACATAGCTAGCAATAGAGGATGGCGCTGTGTTCCAGCCCACGTGGCGGCTATTACGGTTGCCACCCAGGCCCTTAGCGAGAATCGTACAGGGCACCGTGGCTACCCCCAAATGCCAAGGCCTCCGGGCAGCTTAGCACCAGCGTCGTGTTCATAGTGTAGGCAAGGAGGTGTCGGTATAGCTCACCGTGACATATATGGCAGCGCATATATCCGACGAGCTCAGTGTGCGGCTTCGCAGTTCAAGACCATGTGCGTGTTACGTGGCGCGCATCCGTCCCTCCAGCATTGTGCCCCTCAGGCCGCTAAGTGTCTGGGTACGCCTGATATGCAGCTCCGTGCACTCCGGGTGTAATCGTTCTGCGCTTTCCGGGCGTATCCGTCCCCTGCGCGGAGTGTGTGTCATCGCAGCCTCATCAGCAGTATTCAGGGCACGCTAGGGAGGGTAGCGCTTCGGGGGCGCCGGGCGACGCCACCATCATTCGTTATCCGTGGGTAGGTAGGAATTCGATCAGGGAGCGTAACCAATAACCAAACTGCTCCCTGTGTGTGTGCTGCGATAGGGGGGACCAACATTAGGGTCGTAAACTCAGGCGGGGTCAAGGGTAAGGGGGGGAGGAGGGGAGAGGAGATCATTTTGCGTTAGAGTGGGAGGGGGCATCAACTTTCGATTGGGGCACAGCGGGACCACGCAGTATCCACGGTAAGCAGCAGGCCGGAGGGAGGGGGGGGAGAGAGGGGGCTGTCAGAAAGGCCGAGAGCCCGCAGCGCCGGTGCCCGCACCCTTCTGCTCTATGCATAAGGCACTCCTCTGTGTCTGGGAGGGAGTGACTGGGCGGGGCGGAGTGATCATGTCGTTCCGTCTGGGCCCGTAACCGGGTACTGCGCGCGTTGCCCCAGACTGCGGCAGCAGCAATCCCTGCGCGCGCGCCATGATTGTATCACGAGTGATTCCCGGCAGCAGTCTCCTGTAGGGCAAAAATTAGGGGCGCTAAGGGGCAAGCAGAGAGGGGCAGGAGTCAACTCTGTCATAGTCTTAGGGATATCGCTACCCAACCAGCAGGGGAGCGGTGCTCTCCAAAGGCTCAGGTTATCCCTCGATCCTGGCAGGCCACCTGAAAGACCGTAAGGAGGTCATCCCAAGGCTGGGCGATGGGGAACTTCCGGAGCCCTGCAGTTTCCTCACGAAGAAGCACCGCGCTCTCCGCCTGTGCCCAATTAACGAAGGAGGCTTTCCAATGTCTGATGTGTGGGGGGATTGCTGCTTTCCAATGCTTGGTGAGCAAGCGTTTGGCCGTTATAAGACCCATGTCCCAAAAGCGTGCCTGCACTTTGTTATCTTTTGTGCGCTTATACAACCCTAGTATGCATGCGTCCCATGTGTGCGGCAGTCGTCCATCAGCACCGCGCGCAAGCAGTGACAGCACGCTGCCCCAGTATGCCTGTACACCAGGACAGTGCCAGAGCATATGTAAGAGGTCCGCTCCCGGTAGCGAGCACCGCTGGCAAGTTGCATCTGCCCGCAAGAAGTACCTGTTAATCTTTTCAGGTGTGAGGTATGCACGCTGCAGTATGTAGTATTGTATAATTTTAAAGCGGGAGTTGCGTGGAATGTTGGTCGGGCTGGCCAGTATCATCGCCCATTCCTTGTCTGTCCAGTCTCTGCCCCTGTCTGTCGCCCAGCGCTCCCTTAGTGTCGATGTGGATGGTTGCGAGTGCGCCTGCAGCGCCTGTGCTAGCCAGTGTATGACATGCGCGCCATTGCCCATAACGTGCAGATATTGGATGAAGATGTGCGTCGGGGGTTCCACCGCCATGTTGCCCCATGAAGCCGTGAGCGTACGCATGAGGGAAGCATGGAGGAGGAACTGTCCCGCCGGAAGAGCCGTGTCTTCAGCCAGGTTGGCGAACGTAAGTAAGTCGCCATCTACATAGAGATCACTCAGCGTGTCCACTCCCGCTTGTTCCCATCCAGTCAAGTGGGCCTCTGTGAGCGGTCCCGTTGGGCCAGGCATGCCCAGGAGTGGCAAACTCGGGGCGTATGGCTTAGTCGCGCGCGTGAGGCGGAGGCACCGCAGGAAACATCTGCGCGCTACCGCTAGGTAGACCTGGGAGCGGCAGGGCGTGCGGGTGATCGGGTGGAACAGGGTATTTATTTGTGTGCGTGTCTAGGCAGCCGCGTGCGAAGCAGTGTCCTCAAGCTGCTTGCCGCTCAGCCATCCCGCCACCCATTGCATCTGTGCCGCGAGGTAGTATAGTTCCATATTGGGAACTGCCAAGCCCCCGGAATCCGTGGGCATGTATAATTTAGCCAGCGCCACTCGCGGTCTCCCCTTGTTCCAGATGAGGCCACGCAGCAGCACCTCTAGCTCGCGAAACAGCTTGGTGGGAACATACAGAGGCATATTTGCAAAATAATAAAGTAGGCGAGGCAGCACTATCATTTTGGTCAGTGCCACCCGGCTAGGCACATTGAGGGGTAGGGTGTTCCAGAAGCCAATTTGGGCTCGGATAGAAGCGATTGCTCGAAGGAGGTTCCCCTCCAGAACGTCTGTTGGGGTTCTGTAGATCCTTATCCCCAAGTAGCGGAAGGTGGTGGGGTGCCATTGCAGTCTGTCCCCTCCCAGCCAGATGTCGCACTCAGGCGTTGCTGGGCTAAAGGGATAGGCCCCCGACTTGGCCCAATTGACTCTCAGGCCCGACATCTCCTCAAAGGTGTGGAAGACGTCAGTGAGGGAGGCAGGGATGGCAGTTATGTCCCTGACGTATAGCAGCAGGTCGTCTGCATACAGAGACACCGCATGCAGGCCATCCGCCAATGGTATTCCCCATTCCAGTCCGTGCGTCCTGAGAGTCGCGGCCAGGGGTTCCATGGCCAGTGAAAACAGCAATGGCGACAGCGGGCAGCCCTGGCGGGTGCCCCTGCGGACCCGGATGGCAGCGGAGAGGAGACGGCCCGTACGGACTCGGACTGTCGGTCTGCCATAAAGTAGGTCAATCATGGCACTGTACCCACCCCCAGCCGATATTTCTCTGCGACCGCCCTCAGATACGGCCACTCGACTGAATCAAAGGCCTTCTCCAGGTCCAGTATCAGGCATCCCGCCCTTGGCCACTGCTGCGTGGCGTATTCCTGTACCCGAAAGAGGCGGCGGATGTTGTAGGAAGTGTGGCGCGTGGGGACAAATCCATTTTGGTCTCGGTGCACCAGGGCGGGTACATGAGGGGCCAGCCTCCTGGCTAATGCAGAAGCCAGGATTTTGTAGTCCGTGTTCAGCAGCGCCAGCAGGCGGTAAGAGCCCACCCGTGTGCTATCCTTGCCAGGTTTAAGAATAGAGACCAGTATAGCCTCATTTAACGTTGGGGGTAGAGCAGCATCCTCCGCTGCCGCTGCGTACATTCGCAGTAGCTCCGGGACGAGGATGTCCGAGCCAGCCTTGTAAAGTTCAGCCGGTAGTCCGTCCCGTCCCGGGGTTTTGCCATTAGACAGGTTAAAGATGGCTTCTCGGAGCTCATCTGACTCCAGCGGGGCTCCCAGCTCGTCTTGCTGAGCAACGGTCAGTTGCGGCATTTGCAGGGGGGAGAGATAGTCGGCTATATCAGAATAAGGGACTAATAGGCGGGAGCGATACAGTGCGTCATAGTGGGCAGTAAAGACGTCATGTATGCCAAGTTGCGTATGCACTAGTTCCCCCCCTCCCTCTGTACGGCCGTCACCGGGGTCGAGCGGGCGTCCTGTGAGATCAGCCACGCTAAGAGTTTGCCTGGTCTGTCGCCTAGGTGATGTGTTCTCGCCGAGTGCGCGGCATAGTTGACATTTCGGAGCCGTTCCAAGAGGCGCGCATGCTCCGTGCGGGCCTCGTGTAGCGGGCCTCCGTCCCCATCCACAGCCCCCTCCTCTCGTGTAAGCAAGTCCGATTCTAGCCTAGTCAAGTCTCTCTCCAGTTGGTGCCTCACATGCCCCTGTGCGTGCAGGCAGTGTCCTCGGAGCACTACCTTGATGGCGTCCCACTCCACCTGTGGGTTGGATGCCGTGCCGTCATTATCCTCAAAGTATTGCGCGGCGCGCTCGAGCAAGGCAGCACGGAAAGCCGCGTCCAGTAACAGCGCGGGTTGTAGGCGCCATGTGGGCACGGGGGGGTGCGGGCGGGCCCAGGCTATGGACATGAAATGTGGGTTATGATCCGAGTGCGTGCGGCCCATGTATTGTGTGTCTGTCACGTGGGGTAGGAGGTCAGCAGATGCCATGAATCGGTCCAGGCGGACATGTAGGTCGTGGGCGCCAGAGTAGTAGGAGTATGTCCGCGTCCCCGGGTTGCGCTGCCGCCAAACGTCATGCAGATCCCATTGCGCGGCCCATTCCAATAGCGCCCTCGTGGCTCCCCTTGTAGAGGCGTTAGCTGGGGTTGGGGAGGAGCGGTCCAGTGTGATGTCCAAAGTGCAGTTGTAGTCACCCCCTATTATCCACGAGGTTGCATGCCAAGTTGCGATGGTAGCTGAGAGCCGCGCCAGGAAGCCTCCCTGATCAACGTTTGGGGAATAGAGGGACACTAGTGTAATAGGCCGGCCATCTAGTCTGCCCTGCGCAGCTGTATACCTGCCCTCCCGATCCACCACTGTGTCTGTAGCTTCCCACGGAGTCCTAGGGCGGACCCATATCAGTGTTCCACGAGCGAATGAGGAATAGTCCGTAGCATACAATTGCCCTCGCCATCTACGGTGTAGTGCCCGCACCTCAGCTCCGTTCAAATGGGTTTCTTGGAGCAGCGCTATGCTGACTTTATGCCGCTTTAGGTATGAATAGATATGATAACGCCTAGCCGGTGTGTGCATTCCCCTGACGTTCCAGGTGCATATTTGTATATCAGTCATAGCAGCCGCGTGCGTGCGCGCCTTCCTCATCCCCCCAGGGCGCGGCCCCCATCCCAAGGGTCCCCCAGGTCCAGCAGTCCACTCCCACCGTGTAGCTAGGCTGAGCATTGCATGCGTAGTGTCTTGATCTCCAGTAGGGCATGGGGATAGGGAAGAAAGGGAACACATAAAGCCTTAACATGGCAACAAAGTTCAAAATACCAAAAGGTCGGCTGCACAACGGTTCGCCGTCCAAACACTCTAGTGAGCTCATGAACTATACAGTCTTAGGGGGATCTTGTGGCTTATATCTTAGCAGTGACCAAAACAGTGCAGTCTTGGAAGTGCCCTGCATCTCTCCCGGGTGGGGTACGCAAGCCACTGCTGGCCGGCGGACGTCTAGTGTCTGTTGCTCAATGCCCTGGCAGCCGTGCGCCCAGTTGCCAGTCGAGTGTGGGCGGGGGCGCCAGGGGGGGAATGTCTCTCTCCGAGTGGCTCCTGCGACAGCGGGCCGGCAGCCAAGCACTGTGGGGTACATTTGCGTGTCTGCGAAGTGGGTGAATGCGTCACGTGTTAATGATTAGAAAGTGTACTCACAGTGTCCAGTTCCGTGATCGAGTCCTCCAGAACAGCTACGGCGTGGGCGCAGGGAGGCCCCAGGCAGGTCTAGTGGTATGTGGGGCAGCCAAGCAGGAACTCAGGTAGTCTCACGTCATGCAGCGGGCGGCAGCCCACCGCCGGGCCCCCTCAACCAAAAAGATCCGCTGTTTGCGGCGTGACCTCCGGGGGCCCCCCAGAGCCCTGCGTGTCCGGGATGCCATAGATCGCCTCATCGTCCGTCGAGGACACCGCCGGGCTGGCGTCCGGGTGGGGCGACGGCGCCGGGGAATTGCTGATTTCCGCCACCTTGCTTAAGGCATCCCGCTGTTCCTGTTGAACGAGGTCCACCGGTGGGGAACGGCTCATCGCTCCTCTGATCAGCGGCGGCGTGAGCGACCTTCGGCGGTGCCGGCGTCTGGATCCCCCGACTCTCTCCGTCGCGGCAGCCCCCAGCGCCCTCCGCGGCGCGATCAGTTGGCACTGATGCTGAGTCTCAAAATAGGAGTGTGAGTGTTCAAATGAACAGACTTGCAGCATGCATGACCAATGTTGTGGCCTCAGACATGATGTGCATGAGTGGGAGATATGCATAGTGCCGGGACGGTAGCTCATGTTACAGTCAGATAATTCCAGGCCCATGGAGCAGTGTGCCCACTTCAGTACCCTATGACACCCTTGCCTCGGTATCATGTGTGTCACCCAACACTGTGCCCATTCTCAATGTGTTCAGCATAGTTTTCCCTCTGTGGAAATGTTCCCTGGCCTCATTTGTATTTATCTAAAGTGTGCTACATGTGCCCATTGTACAGGCTGACCCCATTTTGCTTCTGCATCCTCACACTGGCCAGTGCCTGTGTGTCTATGTCCAACAATCTGTTGAGGTTTTGTGTCATAAATATGTGTTGGCAGTCTCACGAGGTGATGTGGAGTACATTTAGGATTTCCTGATGCACTTTTTAGTAAACCCAGATTGAGAGGTGTCACTTTTTGAGCTGTCTCAATCACATTTCCTCAGGTATGGGTTGTTTTTGCGGGCAAGGACTACATGTACATACCTTATGTCTCCTTGCCAGGTCTGACCAGTGTGTGATGATTGTCTGGACAGGCACTCAACGTGCAGTGACCCAGGCATGTTGTGCAGGATGTCATGTTTGTTCTTTGCAGCATGTGTCACAAGCTAAAAAACATGTTTCCTGCTCATCCATTATTGGCACGGGTGTGTGCTCCAGATGCTATGTGGTTTGGTCTGTGTGTGCTGACATCTGTGTGGACATTCTTCGTTCACATCAGGGTGTCTCCTCAGTGCAGGTGCTCCTTATTCCAACACAATTTCAGGGCCATTTGCTAATGCATTGTCCTGTGTCTGGACATGTGTGCCACTCCACATGACAGGTAGTGTGTCAGATGTGTTGCCAACTGTGTCATCATGTGACAGGTGGCATGTTTTAAGTTGTTATTCAAGAAGGCATGTGCCCTGGCACTCACTACACTTGTCAACATGTCCCAATAGTTTATATGCTCCACTTTGATTTTTGTGAAGGACAATGATGTGCCTGCATGACAGAGGTCTCCCAAGGGAGTGCACAAGTACCACTTTTACACTTTTGTGGAACACGCTGGCACAATTAGAACATGGGCACATTTCAGGCCAAAAGTTGTTTAGGATTTATACATATCCATGTTCCCACAGTGTGTTAGCATTTGGGTTAGTCCTTGGTTGTTGCTGAAGGCAACTTACCGGTGTCAAGTCATCCCGACCACCGTGGTGCCATGTATGTGTACTTCCTGATACCACATTTCTTCTTAACATTGGCTTCTTGCCATTAGGCGGGCAGCTCATACTATGACTGTGTAAATGTAGTTTTGTGTGCACCTCCTTGTGTGACTTCTGATATTCATGTACATGTGTGTTCTGTTCCACAGGTGGGACATTCACACATTCCAAATATGTCAATTGTGTAAAGTTTTGTGCTTCCCAATGGATCATATAGTATTACATTTGCTTTTCTACAGTACTCACAGGTCTATGAGTGTGGGGACCCCTTCAGCATTGGCGTCTGTTATTTGGCATTGGGTGCACCAATACTATTTTGTTCACAGTGACCAGGAGGTGGCATGCCGTCATGGTCTGCCTGTGCTCCACTGTTCACAGACACTAGCTTCTCTGTATAATTGGATATCCAGTTATTTGCTGTGGTGTCCTGATTTTCATTATTTCAGGGGGCATGTTGGGTGAACCAACTGGAGAGTGCAGGGCTTACATATGTGCTGGGTATTCTAGATGTTCCTCATGATGCTATTCATGATATGCACTGTGACCTATTTAGTTTGGACTCATGTGTCAGATGTACACAGGTGACTGATTATTTCCTGTCTCTTCACCTTGCCCACAGCATCATCGGGGGACACCGAGGGAGACACCTGCACGGACGTGGAGGAGGGATCCAGCACCAGTGCCACCACACCTGGCGAGTCGGCAGCATCAAGTGGCACGGAGGGCGAGGGGAGTGCGGCAGAGGACCTGGGTAGTACCACTACCGACTACGACGCAGACGGGTCCGAGGCTGAACTTCCTGAGGGGGCGGAGGCTGCTCCAACAGCTGGCAGCAGCACTGCAACTGTCACCGCCCCCTCCATTCCCATCACCACCCTCCCACTTGCTCGGGTCCCTTCTGTCCATGTAGGGCAACAACGTGTCTCCTTCGTGCCAGGCACCGCACCCCCTGCCCCTGTCTCCCATGCTGCCCTCACTGCTGAGTCTGTGGACATTCAGCGGCAGTTGCAGGTTAGGCAGACATCGATCCTGACTGTCCTCCATGGCCACACCAGACTGCTGACACAGATGGTGTCGTACATGGCGGGCATGTCATCAGCGATGTCTGACCAACGGATGTTGCTGAGGTCCATGGACTCGTCACTGACGGCAGCAGTGAGTCTCCTGCAGTGCTTCATCCCCCCACCTACCCCTGCGCCATCCACACTTCCCACTCCCATTCCTGTCCCAAGCACACACACACCTTCCCAGGCAGGCACCACACCAGACACAGGCAGCACACCAACAGGGAAGGGCAAGCGCACACCTCCTGTCACGCACACTCAGGGGGAAGAAGGCACACCCACTGGGTCTAGGGCACACAGGCAGACACGCAGCCACAGTAGGAGTCCGCATGCCTCACTCCCCAGTCCCTCCGATGTCACTCCCCTCGGCTCCCTTGCCCCACAGTCTGAGAAGGAGACCTACTTGGCTGTGCTGGGCCTCAGCCCCACTGTTTTACCTGCGCGCAAACGGGCAAGGCACTCCACGGGTAGGGGAGTAGAGTCCCCACCCCTGTCCACCACCTCCCCCAGTAGCGCTGCAACCCATCCCTCCGACCCTCCCCCCTCCTTGGGGCCTGTGGTTCCTTCGGGTGCAGGGGAGATGCTGCAAGATCTTGCGGACGTGTGCAGCTCAGTACTGACCTCCACCTTTGGCGCTGCCCCACCCCCTGTGGTGGAGTCGTCTGTCCCTGCACCCCCAACACCTGCCCTACCCCCTCCTGTCCCTGCGGTACCTGGTACTTCCCCACATGATGCCCCCACCCCAGTTGATCAACCAGAGGTATCTGATGTGCAGGCAAGCTAGGGGAGACACATGGCCATGTGTCCCCCCCCCCAGGACTTCGTGTGTGGACTGGCCTATGGCCTTTGTAAATAGTGTCCTTTTCTACTTTTTGTTTTCATGCTGAATAAAGCATTTTGTTTTTCCTTTGCACACAATTGCTTTTCAGGTATTGATGTTGGTGCTGATGCTCCATGAGTTGGGGTGGTGATCATGTGTTGGGTATCTGGGAAATGTAGTAGTCTGCTGCTCATGGGGTGGACCCTGGTATCTGCGTGGCATCACAAGGTCTCTGCAATGATTCTTTGGTCGTGTATGCTCTTTGTGTTTTGAGACATTGTCCCAAGGAGTGTTCCTTCCTCTGTGGCACCTGACATCTTCCCTGCAGGGAGTTGCACTATTGTTGTGCTGACCTGTGTCTACATTCCCTTGGTGTCTGACGGATCCCTTCAACTATGTCCATGCCTGCTCAGCAATGTGTCCGGCTGCATCGTCTTTGCCATCCTTGGTAGTCACTGTACTTGTGTATAGAGTATGTTGCCATGCCTCCATGGGGAAATCGTCCCTTTTCTGCACTATGCATGTGTGTACTCCCAGCCTAGCACACATATGGTACTTCTTCTGCAGGGTATTTGGTCACCTGACTGACAATTGTGGGCATTGTATCTGTGGGAAGTCCACCCTATTCCTTCCATGGGAGACAACAACTTGGTGGCTGTGCCAGCACCTGTACATTCCTATCAGTCCTGGAATGTGCGTGACAGTGTGTGTTCCCTTTGGCTCTCTTAGTTTAGTGGGTTTCACATGACTATACAGTCTTGTGACATGATCTCAGTGTGTGTATTGTGCAGCCTCCGCAAGGGATGGGTATGCATGTGTCATTTGTCATCGCACCCACATTTGGTGTGTCATGCAGTGGGGGAATGACATCCATCCTCATGGGAGTGGGACACTGCTGTCAGTGATGCGTTGATATGGCACTCTCAACATAGTCGCACATTGGGGATGCGTTCATGGACCCATGGAGTTGTGGTCATCTGAGGATGATGCACCCACCCCTCATATGTCTGGGCACTGCTGGGAGTCCTCTGCACCCACCCCTCATATGTCTGGGCACTGCTGGGAGTGATATGCACCCACCCCTCATATGTCTGGGCACTGCTGGGAGTCCTCTGCACCACCCCTCATATGTCTGGGCACTGCTGGAAGTGATATGCACCCACCCCTCATATGTCTGGGCAGTGCTGGGAGGCCTCTGCACCCAACCCTCATATGTCTGGGCACTGCTGGGAGTCCTCTGCACCCACCCCTCATATGTCTGGGCACTACTGGGAGTGATATGCACCCACCCCTCATATGTCTGGGCACTGCTGGGAGTGATATGCACCCACCCCTCATATGTCTGGGCACTGCTGGGAGTCCTCTGCACCCACCCCTCATATGTCTGGGCACTGCTGGGAGGCCTCTGCACCCACCCCTCATATGTCCGGGCACTGCTGGGAGTCCTCTGCACCCACCCCTCATATGTCTGGGCACTGCTGGGAGTGATATGCACCTACCCCTTATATGTCTGGGGACTGCTGGGAGTGATATGCACCCACCCCTCATATGTCTGGGCACTGCTGGGAGTGATATGCACCCACCCCTCATATGTCTGGGCACTGCTGGGAGGCCTCTGCACCCACCTCTCATATGTCTGGGCACTGCTGGGAGTGATATGCACCCACCCCTCATATGTATGGGCACTGCTGGGAGTGATATGCACCCACCCCTCATATGTCTGGGCACTGCTGGGAGTCCTCTGCACCCACCCCTCATATGTCTGGGCACTGCTGGGAGGCCTCTGCACCCACCCCTCATATGTCTGGGCACTGCTGGGAGTCCTCTGCACCCACCCCTCATATGTCTGGGCACTGCTGGGAGTGATATGCACACACCCCTCATATGTCTGGGCACTGCTGGGAGTGATATGCACCCACCCCTCATATATCTGGGCACTGCTGGGAGGCCTCTGCACCCACCCCTCATATGTCTGGGCACTGCTGGGAGTGATATGCACCCTCCCCATGTCTCTGTCCACTGCTGGGAGTCCTCTGCAGCCACCCACTCACCCGCCCCCTTGGTGCAGTACACTGCTGTCCTGTGCATACACACACACCAATATACTGCTTATATGCTGCAACAGGCCCTATGCCAACATTCGTGGCGTGTGTACGCCTTGTATCCATTCTGTACTGGTGCCGTAGGGGTACAGGTGGGACGGACCCTAACCCCGCATTCATAGGGTGTACGCGCCGTACCCACGCTGTGGGGGCGTGGGTACGGGCCGTACCACCAGTGGAGTGGTGATGGAGGGGTACGCGCCGTACCCATGCTGTGAGGGCGTGGGTACGGCGCGTACCCCTCCATCACCACAACAATGGTGGTACGGGCCGTACCCACGCCCCCACAGCGTGTGTACGGCGCATACACCTCCATCACCACCCCAATGGTGGTACGGCCCGTACCCACGCCCTCAGAGCGTGGGTACGGCGCATACACCTCCATCACCACTCCAATGGTGGTACGGGCGTACCACCAGTGGAGTGGTGATGGAGGGGTATGCGCCGTACCCACGCTGTGAGGGCGTGGGTACGGTGTGTACCCCTCCATCACCACTCCACTGGTGGTACAGGCAGTACCCACACCCCCACAGCGTGGGTACGGCGCGTACACCTGCATCACCACTACAATGGTGGTACGGCCCGTACTCACGCCCCCCAGAGCGTGGGTACGGCCCGTACCACCATTGTAGTGGTGACGGGTACGCGTCCACGTCCACTTCCGTTGTGGCGGTACGTGGGATTGGTGGACATGCCCCCCGAAGTGACCAGACCATGGGGGTAAGTTATGTGCAGGATATACATGTTTTAACTTGGGGGGTTATGTTTCCTGCCCCTCGCCCCCACCCCTTTGCCCCTGGGTGTTGTTCTGACCTTCTGCGGCGTCTGCTTCGGTTTCGGTGCACCAGGTCGTAGGCTAGGAGGGACGGGATGACACGTAGGATGGGGTCCATGGCTGTCCGTCGCGTACCGGTGCTCCTTGTTCGCGTCGTCCTCAATTTCCCGGCAGTTTTTGGCTCCCGTAAAAAATGCTACGTGCGGAGTGACGTAGGCACGAATCGTACTTGCTGGTCCGTAAAACGCTGCCTGACTCCGTCCGGACGTCACGTACGCGATGTCCCGGATCGGAATTGTGGGTATTTTTTCGCCGCACGTAGTTTTGTACGATTTGTACGGAAATGGTATTTCTGTACAAATCGTACTTGCTGCTTTGTAAGGTGGATTTCCCGGGTACGAGTCGTATGGAGAATACGCTCCGTACGACCATTCGTACCCGGGTTTTGCAGGATCGGAATCGGCACCTTAATGTACTATAATTAAATTACTTCCCACCCTAATCCCCTATAAACCCACAACCCGCTACGGAATTAAATTACACAATAATTAAATAACATAAAATTCATTACTTTAAAAATATTCAAACATACATTCCAAAATTTATACATACTTTTAACACATATACTAACACTTAAAACACTATAAAAAAATTCGATATTTTTAACAACTATATTATGACTGTCGATATTACTTACTTCTATATTATTTAAATCGATATTTTATTTCTTACCTGATTTTCGATATTCTTCACCACTATATTTTGGCAATTCGATATTCTGTCCATTCTATATTAAAAACTCGATATTCTGTCCTGTCGATATTTTGAATTCGATATTATGTCTGTTTACCGACATCTAGACCAGTCAGTAAGAGCCCAGCAGTGATGGTGGCAGCATTTCTACATTGCCTTCTGGAGACAAGGGGGTCCATATTCCTAAGTGTCTTGGGCCTGAATTTGTTGTGGGAGATGATATTGACAAGTAGTTTGAGGCTTATGACATTGCCTTACTGATGCACAAGATCCCTGAGAAGGATTGGGGGCTAGTCTGTGGAGGCATGTCCCTAGAGAAGGGAGGGACACCCTACTGGCCCCAGAGAAGGAAGGCAGGATGAGGCATCCCCCAATGAAGGGAAGCCCTATCAGGAAATATGGTCTGACCCCAGGGAAGTATAGACAGATATTTAGGGGAATCAACCTTTACATCACGGTCATTAGACCGCGATGCCTTTACAACACAGTCGTTACAACGACCGCATAGTTACAACGCGATGCCATTACTACGTAAGTCATTACATCTACTTACAGTAGATGGCGCTCTAACATAAGGAATAGTATAATTTACTATTCCAACACCTTCCTTACTGTTGCGTAGGCTGGAGTTGGAATAGTAAATTATACATTCCTAATGTTACTGCGCCATCTACTGCAAGTCGATGTAATGACTTGCGTATTAATGGCATCGCGTTGTAAAAACACGGTCGTTGTAACAACCGCGTTGTTACAGAATGCGATGTAATTGCATGCGTTGTAGCATGCTATATTCAATATTTAGGGACAGGCAGAAACTCACCCAACAGACTTGGGTGGATTATTTGGATTCCTTTTGCAAGGCATCAGGTGGTTGGGTGAAGGGCAGTGAAGTCAAGGATTATCAGAGGCTGTACAATTTCATTGACAAGGAGCACACGTTCAGTCTTTGTTTTGCAGATCTGCGCCAATACTTGATTGACGGTAAGCTTTCTGACCCCAGGGAGCTTGCTAAGGAGGCTGACTGCTGGGTCAGCACCAGGGTCCATAAGAATGTATTTGGGGGATTCCCAGAAGGGTGTCAGGGTCCCCATCAGAAGACGGAGGGGGAGGCAAACATAAACACAAGAAGTTCTCTAAAGGCCCCAAACTTGTTCCATGGGCTAGGACTCCTATCCTTCAACTGAGAAAAAGATGAGAGGGTTCCCTGCAGTTAGTCTTCAGGGAAGGCCCCCCCAAGTGCTATGAGTGCCAACAGGAAGGGCAGTTCAAGTGGGATCCCATGTGTCCTAAGTGGGCACAGCCCCTGACCGATGAACATTCATCGGGATTTGCTAGTTTAGTGCTTGGTGAGGAGATTTTCCTAGATAGTGTGGGGGCAGAGTAAAGGTTACCCTAGTGTCCCTGGATGATGGAGGGATGGTGCAGAGAACTCACATGCCTAGTAATACTGGGAAACACAGGCAGTGGGTCACTATCAATGGGCAAAGGGTGGAGGCTCTGAGAGACACTGGAGCCAGCATGACAACCTTTAGATGTCATCCAGTGATCTTAGTGCAGGTAGTCCCTAATGCATTCCACCAATTTATTGCAGCTGACAACCATGAGAGTCACTGTCCAGTGGCTCTATTTCCCCTTGAGTGGGGGGGTCTCAGGTTCTTTGATGGTAGCTGTGAGTCCGTCCATGCCTGTGGATTGTCTGCTTAGCAATGACCTGGAACACACCATCTGGAAGGAAGTGGAACTCTGGCCCCACTTGCAGATCTTAGGGTTGCCTGAGTGGGTGTGCCTGGTCACACAGTCCATGGCAGCCCAAAGGAGTAGTCGGGAGGACCTGGAGTCTGGAAGAATCGCCCAGGTGCCTGCCAAAAAGAAGAAAGGCAAGGGGTGCAAGAAACCCACTCCTGAAACTCCCATGGTCCTGAAGGAGGTTGAACCTGAGGGGGACGTCCCGGATCCTAAAAGGGAGGATGTTGCTGCCCTGGAAAACCTACTTGAGCTGGAGAACTGGCAGAGGGAAGGGGGTTCCACCAGGCAGGAGTTCTGCAAGATGCAGAGGGAATGCTCTAATCTTTTGGGCCTCAAGAAGCAGACCGAGGCCCAGCCAGCTGGTTACACTCTAGTATTCACCTGATTTACTGCCTATTTTAAGGATCAAGCCAGAAGGAGGACCGGAACCTGTGGGGATACAGAAGTTATTGGTAGGGCAATTCGTTAGCCAAGTTACATTCTTACTATCACCTTCAACATTGGTTATCCCAGACACTATATTCTTTCTTTGCCCCCAAGCCAGGTCTCCAACTGTTTACCTATGTTTGCATCTCTGCCTTTTTCCATTTAATGGATAGTAGAGAGTGTGCTGCCTGGCCATATGTAAAATCATCCTTCACACCACATGCCACACTTCTCCCATGCCTTCCTCCTACATATTCTATTTCCCCATCACTTTCACCAGTACTTCTTCTGCTTTCCTGGCATTGTCCTAATCCATACATCATGAAACCAAATTAAAACTGAGCCCTGCTGCAAGTCAAGCTTACACTATAACCACTCACTACCTAACCGAGGTAAAAAATGTATTGTACTGATAATAAATTATTGGGCATCTGAGTTGGGACTAGCTTAGCGGAAGGGAGGTGCCACTAGATTTATTATGATGGTCCGCAGTTGTCCAAAAACCTTGCAGTGGGATAGCTCAATTAATTATTGTCGTGAGCAAAATTTATGTCATTTCCTTGACTAGTAATTAGGCAACATTTCCAAAAAGTGTGCGAAATTTTGAGAAACATCAATCCAGCATTTGGTGGTATTTGTTAATATGAGACATATCCTCACACTGGGCCCGATTCACAGAACTAACTTGAGACAAAATCCTAAACTTACTACCATTTTGGTATTCACAGAAGGCACTTACTCATTTCGGTATTCACAGAAGTTAGGACTCCTAACTTTACTACTCCTAAACTGAGAAAAACCCTAACTTTAAGACTTTCGGTATTCACAGAAGGCATTTAGGAGTCCTAAAGTTAGGAGTCCTAATTTTACTACTCCTAAACTGAGAAAAATCCTAACTTTAAAGACTTTCGGTATTCACAGAAGGCATTTAGGAGTCCTAAAGTTAGGAGTCCTAACTTTACTACTTCTAAACTGAGAAAAATCCTAACTTTAAGACTTTCGGTATTCACAGAAGGCATTTAGGAGTCCTAAAGTTAGGAGTCCTAACTTTACTACTCCTAAACTGAGAAAAATCCAAACTTTAAGACTTTCGTTATTCACAGAAGGCATTTAGGAGTCCTAAAGTTAGGACTCCTAACTTCTGTGAATACCGAAATGAGTAAGTGCCTTCTGTGAATACCAAAATGGTTGTAAGTTTAGGATTTTGTCTTAAGTTAGTTCTGTGAATCGGGCACACTCATTTTTTTATACGAAGACACATTTTGTGCAAAAAAAAGTTATGCATGACATGAACAACAGCCTCTCACTTTCTCTTTCGTTTATGATGAAAAACTGCAGACTAATGGAAAGCAGGAATTTTGCCACAGTAATTTAATCTCCGGAGACAACCGCAAATGAAATTTGGGCACAGGTTTACTTTTTCTTGATGCAAGGTAACACTGCACCAAAGTTGCTGCCTACCCTGCATCTATTAACTAAAATATAGTGCATATTTTGCTTCAAACAGTGCTTTCTCTGATCCATTGGATTTGCACTGAAAGTGGTTCCCTCCAGTAAAAAAATTGCTTTAAGGCTGTTTTCCACATTTTATATGAGCTCTACAATATAGCACATAAAAAGAGGAGGCATAAGATTTGGTGAAAATCCCTTTCTATATGTAACATCTAATTTGGATTCGATAGTAAGTGCCACCCTAACAAAAAATAACACAAGCCCAGTGCAAATTGTTAGTAAATCTGGGCCTCGGTGTGGTGAATTCTCTACTCAGAACCATGCAGCAAAACAGAAGACATAAAGACATGTAGATGTCTTTGTTCTACTTGCCTTTCCAAGTTTTCTTTAAAAATTAGGAGTCTGCTCAAAACTACAGGTAGAAAGCTCACTGTGGTGTGGAAGCATACTTACTACCTCATGCACTCCCCACCTCCATCCAAAGGGCAGGGCTTGGTGAAGAAAGGAGTAGGACCGTGTGGGATTTCACACAAGATGGCTCAGTGAGAGAAATCTGCAGGACGCTTACATGCTGTGGTGAACTTTGCGTGTCCAATTCAACTAAAGCCTTTATTTACATTAATAATATTACATGAAAGCAAATAGTGACACCACCTAATTTAACCCCTTAGCTACTAGGCCTCCCTCCCCTTGATAAGCATTGCTATTGGGGGTAGTTCGTGCATAGGCCCGGTAACTTTTTGTCCACATAAGGTATCCAGGTCAAATTTGCATCCTTTTTTCCAAACCCTGTGGATTCTAAAGGTACACAGGCTTTGTGGATTTCCCTGGAGGGGACCCAGAACGTAGCCAAAATACAGTAAATTTAGTTTTAAAAAAAAAGTAAAATTGGAAAAAAGTGCTGCAGAAGAAAGTGTCTTTTTTATTCCTTGCAAATGCTATCAACAAAGGGTTTGTGGTGCTGAAATCACCATCTTCTCAGCTTTAAGCGACAGGCAGACGTTTGCCAGAAAACCAACATTTTCTACAGTTTTGGCATGTATGTGGGACATAGCCTATTTTTACTATTTTTTTGTGCTTTCAACCTCCTTCCAGTTAGTGGTATAAATGGGTATGAAAGTAATAATGGATCCTGGAAAGCCATACATTTCTGAAAAGTAAACACAATTCTGAATTCAGCAAGGGGCCATTTGTGTAGATCCTTCAAGGTTTTTTTTTTAATAGAAACTAACAGTTGAAAATAAAAAAATATTGAAATTGAGATTAAAAAACAGCTAGTTGTGGCAACGTTTTTACCTTTAACTTCTTCTAAATATGACAGATTGTTTCAAGCAATATACCATTACATTTGTGGACTCAGCTGGTTGCGGATTAATACAGTACTTGTAGGTTCACCAAGAACCTGAGGAACCCAGAGCCAATAACTGAGCTGCGTCTTGCAATGGTTTTTCATAGTGTACCGGGTATATAGCAATTCATTTGGTAAAATATAAAGAGTGAAAAATAGGTACCATGGAAGCCTATATATTTCTGAAATGGGAACAAAGTATAGAGTTAGAAGCAGTGGTTATCTGCACATCTCCAAAATTGTGGGTACCCATACAAGCATGTGAATTAGCGGTCATTTTTCAAAATGACCTATTTTTTTTACAAATTATTCAACATTTGGAGGGCAGAAATGCAAAGAAAGTCAATTGGTAATAGCACTTGTTCTGCTATTATGCGTTCCACTAAGTCTCCTGATGAAAATGCAATCTCACGTGTGTGGGTAGGCCTAGTGCCTGCGACAGGAAACAACCCAACACGCAATGTGTGCACATCGCATTTTTCTAGTGAAAGCGTACCCTTTGTTTGCAATGTGCCTAGCTGTGGATTTCAGACACTAGCTCAGCCGGAACCTAAGGAAACCTAGCAAACCTATACATTTTTGAAAGCTAGACACCCAGGAGAATCCAGAGTGCAGTGACTTGTGTGGCTCTCACCAGGTTCTGTTACCCAGAATCCCTTGCAAACCTCAAACTTTGTCAAAACAACCTAATTTTCCTCACATTTCTGTGATGGAAAGTTCTGGAATCTGTTGGGAGCCACTAACTTTCGCCCATCCAGCATTCCCAAAGTCTCCTGATAAAAATGGTACCTCATTTGTGTGGGTAGGCCTAGTACCTGTGACAGAAAATGGCCTAAAATGCAATTTCCCAGTGAAAACTGACACTTTTTTCGCAATGTGCCTAGCTGTGAATTTTGGGCCGTAGCTCTTCCGGCACCTAAGGAAAACTAGCAAACCTATAATTTTTTTAAAACTAGACATCATCCAGAAGAAACCAGGATGGGGTGACTTCAATGGCTCTCACCAGGTTCTGTTACCCAGCATCCTTTGCAAACTGCAAACTTTGTAAAAAGAAAATACATTTTCCTCATATTTCTGTGATGGAAAGTTCTAGAATCTGAGTGGATCCACAAACTTCTAACCACTCAGCATTTCTCAAAGTCTCCCAATAAAAATGGTACCTCACTTGTGTGGGTAGGCCTAGTACCCACAACACGGAATTGCCTAAAACTTACAGTGGAGACTTCAAAATTATCGCTTACAAAAAGACCTTGTTTTGCGTGTGAGTCACCTGCGTTTTTGATCCCAGGCGGCGGCCATCTAGAGAAACCTACCAATACCAGACATTTCTGAAAATAGGACACCCGGGGGAGTCTGGGGAGGTGTGACTTGTGTGGAGTCCCCAATATTTTCCTACCCAGAATGCCCTGAAAACCTCAAATTTAGCTGAAAAAATCACAGCCAATGCTGGGTGGTGGAAACGTGTGTCATCAAGGTGATCCCACACAGAAATGTGAGAGCATTTGTATTTTTTTCAGCTAAATGTTAATATTTGCAGGGGATTCTGCATAGGAAAACTTTGGGGGTCCATGCAAGCCACACCTCACTAGACTCTCCTGTGGTCTAGTATTCAGGAATGTGTGGGTTTGGTAGGTTTTCCTAGATGACAGCCGGACCCGGTACCAGGTGCCCCCTTGCAAAACCAGCTTGTTTTGTGATAGATAGGGGGCACCTACATTTTAGGTATCCGGTTCGGCATCCATATAGGGAAACTTACCAATCTCAGGCATTTCTGAAAACTAGACACCCAGGAGTCCAGGAAGGTTTGGAGCCCACTACATTTTCCTACCCAGAATCCCCTGCAAACCTCAAATTTTACTGAAAAACATCAAATTGTTCTCACATTTCTGTGTGGGAAAGTCACCGGGCTGACACAAATTTCCTACCACCCAGCGTTCCCTCAGGTCTCCCGATAAAAATGGCATCTCACTTGTGTGGGTGGGCCAAGTATTTGCGGCAGTGAAGGGCCCAAAACGTATTGTGGAGACATCAGAATTATCTATCACCAAATGGCCAGATTTTGCAAGGAGGGCACCTGCGCTTTTGGTCCAGGGTTCAGCAGCCATCTGGGGAAAACTACCAAACCCAGACATTTCCGAAAACTAGGCACCCGGCGGAGTTAAGGGAGCTATGGCTTGCATGGATCCCCAAATATTTTCCTACCCAGAATCCCCTGCAGACCTCAAATTTAGCTAAAAGAAATCACATTTTTGGTTGGGATCACTGCGCCGGCACAAATGTCCTACAATTCAGCATTTCCCTCAGTCTCCCGAGTAAAATGATATCTCACTTGTGTGGGTGGGCCAAGGGCCTGCGACTGGAAAGGGCCAAAAACATAGGGATTGAGGATATAGCACAGTAAACTCCAAGCGCTATATTTTTCTAAAAATACGTTTTTAGTCAATGCTGCATTGGACACCCACACAAGTAAGGTATCATTTTTATCAGGAGACCAAGGGGAATGCTGGTTGGTAGGACATTTTTGCCAGCACAGTGATCCCACACAAAAATGTGAGAAAATATGATTTTTATCAGCTAAATCTGAGGTTTGCAGGGAATTCTGGGTAGAAAACCATTGGGGGATCCACGTAAGTCACACCTCCCTGGACCCCCCCCCCCGGTGTTCAGTTTTCAGAAATGTCTGGGATTGGTAGGTTTCCCTAGATGGCTGCTGAGATCAAAAACGCAGGTGACTCCCTCGCAGAACAAGGTCGCTTTGTAATCGATTATTTTGAAGTCTCCGTAGTACATTTTGGGCTGTTTCCTGTTACTTGCACGAGTCCAACCCACACAAGTGAGCATCATTTTTATCAGGAGAGTTGGGGGAATTGGGATTTGTTGTAAGTTTGTTGCTTCCCTTAGATTTTAAAACTTTCCATCACAGAAATGTGATGAAAATGTAGTTTTTTCCCCCAAAGTTCGAGGTTTGCAAGGGATTCTAGGTAACAGAACCTGGTGAAATCCACACAAGTCATCCCCTCCTGGATTCCCCATGGTGTCTGGTTTTCCAAAATGTACAGATTTGCTAGGTTTTCCTTGGTGGGCTAAGCTAGAGTCCAAAGTCCACATCTAGGCACATTGCAAAAAGGGTAATTTTTCTGTGGAAAAATGTGATGTGTCCTTGTTGCGTTTTGGGCCATTTCCTGTCACAGGCATTAAGCATACCCACACAAGTGAGGTACCATTTTTATCAGGAGACTTGCGGGAATGCTGAGTGGATTCTAGTTTGTGGATCCACGCAGATTCCAGAACTTTCCATCACAGAAATGTGAGGAAAATATGTTTTTTTTTTACAAAGTTTGAGGTTTGCAAGGGATTCTGGGTAACAGAACCTGATGAGAGCCACACAAGTCACCACATCTTAGATTCCCCTTGGTGTCTAGTTTTGAAAAATGTATAGGTGTACTAGGTTTCCTTAGGTGCCGGCAGAGCTAGGGGTGATATCCACAGCTAGGCACATTGCAAAAAAGGGTCAGTTTTCACTGGAAAAATGTGATGTGTTCACGTTGCCTTTTGGGCCGTTTCCTGTTGCGGGTACTAGGCCTATCCACACAGGTGAGGTACCATTTTTATTGGAAGACTTTGGGGAATGCTGGGTGGGTGGAAGTATGTGGATCCACACAGATTCCAGAACTTTCCATCTCAGAAATGTGAGGAAAATGTGTTTTTCTTTACAAAGTTTGAGGTTTGCAAGGGATTCTGGGTAACAGAACCTAGTGAGAGCCACACAAGTCACACCATCTTGGATTTCCCTGGGTGTCTAGTTTAAAAAATGTATAGGTTTGCTAGGTTTCCTTAGGTGCCGACTGAGATAGGTTCCAAAATCCACTGCTAGGCACATGGCAAAAAAATTGTCAGTTTTCAGTGCAAAAATCTGATGTGTCCGTGTTACGTTTTGGGATGTTTCCTGTCGCCGGTACTAGGCCTACCCACACAAGTGAGGTATCATTTTTATCGGGAGACTTAGGGGAATACTGGGTTGGAGGAAGTTTGTTGCTCCTGTTAGATTCCAGAACTTTCCATCACAGAAGTGTGAGGAAAATCTGTTTTTCTTTACTAAGTTTGAGGTTTGCAAGGGATTCTGGGTAACAGAACCTGGTGAGAGGCACACAAGTCACCCCATCCTGGATTCTCCTTGGTGTCTAGTTTTAAAAAATGTACAGGTTTGCTAGGTCTCCTTAGGGCCAGCTTGCTAAGGCCCACAATCCACAGCTAGGCTCATTTAGAAAAAATGGTCAGTGCCTAGTGGGTTTTCTGCCACCCAGGGGTGGGCATATTGGAGACTATTGCTCCGCTATGCCCCTAAGGAGGGCAGAAAATTGTGGCTATTTTTGGGGGACTGGGGGCATTGGTATGCCCATTCTGGGCAGCCCCCACCCATACGTATAAAAAAGCCAGCGTAATCCTTGGCACATGGTGGGCTCTCTGACCCCCCGGGTGGGACAGATCAAAGGCTATTGCCCCCATCTGCCTCCTGGGGGGGGCAGAAAGTCTGTGGCATTTTTTGGGGGGTGAGGGCATTGGCTTACCCATTCTGGGCATCCCCCACCCATGAACTGTGAAAAAAGAATCCCTGGTGCCTAGTGGGATTTCTGCCCCTCTGGGGGGGGGGGGCAGATAAGGGGCTATTGCCCCAAACTGCCTCTGGGGGGTGGAAAGGCTTTGACAACTTTCTTTTGGGGTGGGGGCATTCGCATGCCCATTCGGGGCAGCCCCACCTCTACGTAAAAAAATAATAATAATCCCTGGTGCCTAGTGTGCTTTCTGCCCCCGCTCCGGGGGGGGGGGCAGATCAGGGGTAACTGCCCCTATCTGCCTCCTGGGGGGACTGAAAGACTGTAGCGTTTTTTGGGGGTGTGGGAGTATTTGCCCATTCTGGGCAGCCCCCACTCCTGAACTTTAAAAAAAAAACAATCCCTTGGTGCCTAGTGGGCTTTCTGCCCCCCCTCCCCTGGGGGGCAGATCAGGAGCTACAGCCCCCATCTGCCTCCTTGAGGGGACAGAAAGACTGTGGCATCTTTTTTGGGGGGGGGCTGCACCCACCCCTGAACCTAAAAAAAAAATATTCCCTGGTGCGTAGTGGGCTTTCAGCCCCCCATCTGCCTGCTAAGGGGGCAATAGCCCCTGGTAGAAAGACTTTTGCATTTTTGGGGAGGAAAGGGTGGGTGCATTGGCATGCCCATTCTGGGCAGGCCGCACCCCTGGCCTATAGAAAAATAATCCCTGGTGTCTAGGTTGCAGGAATTTAATGGGGGAGCAAAGGTCCTTGCCCAAGGGGCTGCTCCCCCTCCCTGGTGCCTAGTGGGTGAGTCCGTGCTTGGGGATAACCCTCCTGGGACGATCCCCAAGTAGTGCTCCACTAGGGAAGGGTACCATTGGAAAGGGGGGATTCTCCCCCTTCTAATGATACCTCTCTCATGTGCTTCAGTGGTCAGGGGGATGAGATAGTCCCATGAGCACCGAAACAGTGAAACTGAAACTAAGTTTCATTTTCATTTTCAATGTAATGACGTCAGCACGCCAGACACGCGATCCTCATTACATTGGAAAAAAAAACTTGAGAGGTTGAGGAAGCTCTTCCCCACCTCCTGAGGCCCCCCAAAAAAGGAAATACCTCTGCTGTTTGCAGCAGAGGGATTTAGTGCACCTGTGCACATGACGAATGGTTCCGTCATGAGCACAGGAGTATTGGTGCTTATGACGGAACCATTCCGTCATGATCACCGAAGGGGTTAAGCAATCACTGCATGTGGAAGGTAATTTACTGTATAGCTAATGTCATCTGTGTAGGAGTCACAACCCAAACATTGAATTAATCCTGTTGACTGCTTTTAAATGCATTTACTGTGACAAAGCCAATAAGACAGTAAAAGGCAGCCTTAATGTCCTTAGCTACAAAGATTTAATAGAGTTGACATTAAATAGGCTCTGGCAGTCCTACGTAGCCTGGATAGTTGCATAGAGCGACGTTCTGCTACCATACTCAGTGCACAAGCACACACAGGATGTCTGGACTTGCAAAAGAGACTGTTGCTGTGTTTTTTAGTAATGTCACACCTGCTGCTATTATTAGTTCACTGAATTTAAGTAAAACAAGATGTCTCCGACATAAGCCAACCAAGTGGTTCACCATTGCAAGCTGTCCTGAACATTGAGACAGGAAGACATGGGCAGTGAGAGAAGTAAAAAAGACACAAACTCTGGGGTATGAAGAGAGGTGGACACAAAGAGTGAGATTAGAAGATAACGTCACTGGGGTAGGGAACAGGGTTTGACTGGAGAACCAAAAGCAGCCCTGGCAACAGCCGCGGCCCATGCAGGTAAGCGCGGTGGGGGGATTTCAACAGACGACAATGATGGACAATTAATTATTTCTTTATTTCCCCCTCATGGTTGTCTGTCGAATCCCCCCAACCTGGCTCCACCACTCTTACCTGCATGTGCCATGGCTTCCTGGCACCCATTCTCAAACTAGCACCCGTGCCTTTGCCTCCCGTGCTATCTCTCTCTTTCCATCCATCCAGCCATTCTCTCTTCTCCCTCCCTGTTCGCCATCACTCTACCTTCTTCCTCCCTCTCGTTCGCTTGAATCCCATCACCCCGATCGTTATAATTAAGCGCTGTAAAGTTGGGGAAAATGACACAGGCACCTGGTTGGCCCTGGGCTTTCAAAAGCGGCCTCCTATGGCACCAGCCCACTGGGTGAATTTCTGGTGAGAAAAATGGCCTGTCCGGCACTGGCAGGAAAACATCATGTGAAACAAGCACTGGAACAAGGAGACAGACACTGAGATAATGAGAAAGAGACGCAAGGGCATGGAGGCAGGGGAATTTGGATCTGGACATGGGTACTTGGACACAAACATTGGGACAAAAAAGAAACCAACATTGGCACAGCCAATAGGTCTCGCTTTTGGGACCTTATAAGTAATCAGTAATGCAGCACAGTATCCTTGGTGCAACAACATCAACTGTTGTATGGCTAAACACTTATAATGTACCAAAGGCGAGACCTATTGGCTATGCCAATGCTTGTATTTTTTAGACGTGTGGACACATTTTGTGCAAAAAATTAGAGTGCTAAAAAAAAAAAGTACTAAATAATAAATGTCACAAACATCTGCCATTCGTGTTCTGTTCATTTGTGCTGCTCCCCTCATAGGATTTTCTTTTAGCAGCCTGAAAAATTACATGATGTGGAGCAATAGCATAATTTGAGGAATTCCATGTAATAAACATAACAGAATGTTTGCAGGATTGGACTGGCCTAACGAAAATTTCACCTGGGTCGATTATTAAGATCAATTTTATTTCCTGAGGAACTAATATAAGCTCTAAGTGACTCAACAGAAGGTTAAACATCTTGTATCTATATTTTTTCACCAAAACAAACATCATTGCCGGAAGCAGTATCGAATCCCTTTCCAAATGCGTCGGAAGACTTTGGCCGTGTGCCATCTCCAGAGCTACATCACCGTTTCCTTTTACAATGACATAAGAGTGACTGGCTTTTCCAAGCCACATTGCTGTCACCAACCCAGTAAGCTTTTGAAGACAAGGTAAGCAGTCCTACAGTTCAACTACGATAACATATAAATCAATGAATGCGTGAATTAATGTATGTATGAATGAATCAGTGTCTACAGTGCTCTGTTGCCTTAAAGTTGCCCTGGTGCTCAAAGAATGTTGTACCCGATTGTCACTGCTGATCTGAGAATTGTACAGCGACATGTTTTGAGCGGACTTCTGAAAGTGAGATGGTCCTTATGGAGGCATAACTTAACAAGCAACCTATCCCAAGATTAAGTCACAAGTGATGACAAAGGTTGGTCTTTCATGTGTCTATTGTAGGATAGATTCACTTTACTGGTTGAAGTAAGACAAGTTAGTAACACTAGCAAAACATTGAATACAGTTTAAACTTTGCCCAGTGAAGAATCAGAGTTAACAACCCTTGAAAAGTCCGGGTAAGGTGGTTTTTCCCAGAAAAGCGGCCTCTCCTTCCAACAGATCAAAGACATTTATAACCACACTGCAACAAGTACTGACAAAGCAAATAAGTCTGGGTATACTTTGTAGGTGATTAGATATGAAAGTACGGTGTGTGCACGTATCAGGGAAGAGAACGGGCAGTGAGAGACAGGGAAGAGGGCAGAAAAGAGCAGCAGGGAAGCAGTGGAGATGTGGGTAGGAAGCGTAGTGAGGAGAAGCCATGACCAGGGATAGAATAAGTAGAGAGAGATGGCAAAGGATGCGGCGAAAAGAAGCAGAGCGGGGAAGTGATGGTGAAGGAAGGACGGTCCTGGAGGAGGGAGCGCTGCAGGGAGAGGATGTGAGGATGACACGATGCAGGGGAGAAAATACACCTGTGCAAACATCAGTGCCAGGAAGGAAAAAAGAGATGGTGAACACACCCAAACCATCTGAAGGCCAGTGATTAGAGTAGACCGATGAAGATAAAAAACATGAAAGGAAGAAAGGGACCAACAAAAATGATGTCTACCGGGTTTACAAGAAAGATGGCAAACACGCCCACCGGTCAAATAACAATGTTAGAAGTCATGGCCAGAGCCTAGAAAAAACGGAAAAGAGATTAACTGGGGTCTAGGTCACCAAAGTCATGGTTTCCTGATTGCTAAGGATGAGGCTGGGGCTTAAAATATAGGTGGACTAACAGAACCCCTGGGTCCGCTGACGAGAGAGTGGGAGTCTGGAGGTAAAACCACCAGATCCAGCAGCAGAAGGTCCGGACGCAAGAGCGATCCCCGGTTCTGGCCTGGCGCCAATCCAGGGCTGGAAAGAAACACGAATATGCTAGATATCTGGGCCTGGGATATATGGGAGAGAGAGAGAACAACCTCACTGTATCCTAAAAGTTAGATACTATGGGGAGATATATCACTGCAAACAAGAACCAGAAAATGCTGCAGGGAGTGAGTAACACTGGCACCCCCCGATGTAGTAGCTTGGACCATGGATAAGAATATTACGCCCCATTGCCAAAATGCGATGGGAAGACCCAAGACCATAGGAAGAACAACCGTAATAACAGGACATACGTAGAATGGACGGCCCTGGACAGAATAAATGCACAAGAGTGGGACCGGGCCGGGAACGAAGTTAAACCGCCACCCCCACTCAGGAGGTGACGATGAGGGGGGAGAACCAGGAAGGGGCAGCGTAACTTACCAGAAGTCGATAGCAAACTGGCCCAGTTCCCATCCAGTGCCTCCAGCTGATACGGGAAAACAACAAAGTGGGAATAAGCGTCCCCGGGTGGCGAACAGCCAGCCTGGCAACGATGCGAGGTTTAACAAGCATTGGGCGCGCGGCCGTAAAAGTAACGGCCACGCGGCCGTGAAAGCGAAAGTAATCGCGATCAAAGCGAAAGTGAGCACGATCGCGAGGACGGGACGCGCTGTGTGGTAAGCATGCGAGTGGTGCGCGCGCAGCAGTAATTGGCGGTTGCGCGCGTGCACGCTCGCGTGAACGCAAGCATTAGGTCAGCGGTAGCACTTTGGAAACCCGTATACTAAATGTCTCTCCATGCAGCGCATGCGCTGGCTCAGGCGAGACCTAAAAACAGGGATGGGTAGTGTGGGGGCTAGGACAGGAAGACATGCAAAGAGAAATTCGGAAGGGAGGAACGGACAAAAAACACTAGGACAGCAAGATATACAGAGACTCACTGGTGTAATTTTGTGGGCTCTAGGCCCACACACTTAGAAAATAATCGCACAGACACAGTGGTGATGCTTAGTGAAGTGGCCATAAGCATGTACACTCGAGCCGTTTTATTAGCAGACCCACGTCACTCATGTCGCCTCTGTTAGATAGGTGTGTGTGTGTGTGTGTGGCCAGCCCTCAAGGGAGTGGCTGGTAAACTTGTGCCTGCTAAGACACTAGAACCTGTCCAGCAAGGCACTAAAATTTGGACAGGGTAACAGATTTATTGATCCTGATTTATGTAGAGAGTCACAATATATATTTATCAGAATCAAACATTGACATGAAGACACACCCCTTGCAAATTAACATATTCTACAGAACGCTCAGGAGAAAAGTGGACAAGCCTTTTGCAAACATTACACTGGCACCAAATGGACAGTTAAGGACAGAGCACTTGTCATCAAGAAACAAAACTGCTTCAGAATAATTCAAGTAAGAACTTGATGGAGACACATCATGAATTTTTAAATTCTTTAATTTATTATTACAAGAAATTACATGTCGCTTGAAAAATACGTGATATTGGCTAAAGAAAATGCTTCGACTCTGTTTTTTTTTCAGCTACACCTTACTGCTTGATCCGCACTGAGCGAGGCATGCTGCCGGCTAAAAAAAAAAAATATTCACGGTGGGTTGTGATTTGTTGTTCACGTCTGAAGATATGTGCGCGTCTGTCCGAAGGCTACAATAAATCTCAGTCTGATTCAATGTGAATATTGATGTATAGATGTGTGCATACAGCAGCGCAGCGCAGTCTCTTTCCCTCCACTTATGGCATGTGATTCAATTTAGAGATAGCCCCTGGAAAGGCAGCAGGCTACTTAATTCCCAAATGGCGTTGAAGCAGTTTTTCACAATTGACTACAAAGGTTACCGTGAGAAGTTCATAAGGGGCAAAATAACTGACGGATACATTCGCTGTATATACAACCGCACTAGGGTATTCCATCCGTTGACTGACTCTCTCTATAGGTGGAGACATGCCTGAAAAACAATAATTATGTGGTTTAAGAAACCAGGGTTAAACACTACATAAGAGTGATTCACAATGAACGATTCCACTTTTGTGAATTGTACAGGGGCTGTGGTCTTATTGATAGATTAATCTTCGCTTCACTATGTGTTTTCTTATCAGGTGTAGCTAGGGAACTGGAATTATGTGGAATGGATAGCCTCATTATGTGGTGGGGTTGATGGTTTTGGTGGCTTAGTGGACTAATGTGTCCACTGAAGGGTCCTGTGTTCGACCTCATGGTCACAGGTTCAAGTCTCGGTGGGTCCACTCAGCCTTTCATCCTTCTAAGGTCGATAACATGAGTACCATTGAGTTGGGTAACTGTAAAACATCTACTATTCAGCACCTTGATACCCTTGGGTGATATGTGCACTTTACAAATGCACGTGTTCTGTTGACAAAATTATGCAGTAAGAAAAGGCAAATTATCCAGCACAATTTGAGAAAGTGTTTTTTTGTCATTCTAACACCTGTTAATACTCTGCAGGCAAAGTTGCACCTCGTTAGTACCAGTTTAATACCCAAAAGGCCACCCGTGACTATTAGCAAACGGTCTGCTATTGCGCAGGACTACGTTTTCGTGTGTTGTTTTAACCCTTTCGGTGCTCATGACGGAATGGTTCCGTCATGAGCACCGGTGCTCCAGTGCTCATGACGGAACCATTCCGTCATGAGGACAGGGGCAGGAAATCCCTCTGCTGTAAACAGCAGAGGGATTTCCATTTTTTTTGTGCCTCTGGAGGTGGGGAAGAGCTTCCCCAACCTCTAGAGCCCCCAAACATGTTTTCAATCTAATGACGATCACGCGCATGGCGCACTTTTGTCATTAGATTGAAAATGAAATTGAAACTTAGTTTCAGTTTTAGTGTTTCAGTGCTCGTGGGGCTATCTCAGCACTCCGAGCACCGAAACACTTGGGAGAGGTATCGTTGGAAAGGGGAGAATCTTCCCTTTCCAATGGTACCCCTCCCTAGTGGACCCCTGCTTGGAGATCGCCCAAGCAGGGATCCACCCACTAGGCACCAGGGAGGGGGGAGCGGCCCCTTGGGCAAGGGCCTTTGCTCCTCCATATTTTTGGGGCTAAATTCAGTCTTTCTGCCCCCCCTGGGTAAGATGGGGGCTACAGCCCCCAATCTGCCCCCCCCCGGGGGGGGGGCAGAAAGCCCACTAGAACCATGGAATGTTTTTCTTCTATGGAAATTAGGGGTGGGGGCTGCCAGTATGGGCACGCCAATGCCCGCAACCCCGCACAATTAGCGTCTTCAGAAAACCCACTAGACGCCAGGGTTTTTTTTTTTCATTAAATTTAGGGGTGGGGGCTGCCCAAGATGGGAATGCCAATGCCCCCACCCCTCCCCTCACAAAATTCCAGTCTTTCTGCCCCCCCCTGGGGGACAGATGGGGGCAGTAGCCACCAATCTGCCCCCCTGGGGGGGCAGAAAGCCCACTAGAAACCAGGGATTAATTTTATTATGTAAATTGGGGGTGGGGGCTGCCCAATATGGGCATGCCAAAGCACCCAAACCCCCCTGCACAATAACAGTCTTTCTGCCCCCCCCCGGGTCCAGATGGGGGCGGTAGCCCCCCAATCTGCCCTCCGGGGGGGGGCAGAGAGCCCACTAGATGGCAGTTTTTTTTTTAACGATTATTTTTGGGGTGGGGGCTGCCAAAGATGAGCATGCCAATGCCCCCCCCCCACAAAATTCCAGTCTTTCTGGCAGTAGCCCCCAATCTGCCCCCAGGAGGGGTAAAAAACACCCTAGATGCCAGGGATATTTTTATGCACCAGGGGTGGGGCTGCCCAGAATGGGCATGCCAAAGCCCCCACCCTACCCCCTAAGTAAAAAAAGACTTTCTGGCACCCCAAGAGGCAGATGGGGCAATAGCCCCAGATCTGCCCCTGGGGGGCAGAAAGCCCACTAGGCCCCAGGGAGTTTTTTGATATATAGGTTGGGGGTTAGGGCTGCCCAGAATGGGAATTCAAATACCCCCACCCAAAAGAAGAAATGCTACAGTCTTTCTGCCCCTCCTTGAAGGCAGATGGGGCAATGGCCCCTTATCTGCCCTCGGGGGGGGGGGGGCAGAAAGCCCACTAGGCACAAGGGATTTTTATTTTTCCAAAGTTGGGACGGGGGCTGCCCAGAATGGGCATGCCAATGCCCTGAACCCACAAAAAATGCCACAGTCTTTCTGCCTCCCCTCAGGAGGCAGATAGGGGCAGTAGCCTCTGATCTTCCCCCCCCCAGGGGGGCAGAGAGCCCACGAGGCGGCAGCAATTATGCTTGCTTTTTTTATATGTAGGGGTGGGGGCTGCCCAGAATGGGCATTCCAATGTCCCCACCCACCCAAACAAAATAGCCAGTCTTTCTGCCCCTCTTGGGGGCATATCAGGGCAATAGCCCCCAATTTCCCCCAGCCCAGGGCGGCAGAAAGCCCACTAGGCACAGACTTTTTTGCGGAATGTGCCTACTTCTAGATTTTGGGTCCTAGTGCAGCTAACACCCAAGGAAACCTACCAAACCCACACATTTCTGAAAACTAGACACCAGGGGAATTCCAGGGAGGTATGGCTTGTGTGGATCCCCCAACATTTTCTTTCCCAGAATCTCCTGCAAACCTCAAATTTAGCTGAGAAAAATCACTTTTTCCACACATGTTTGTGTGGGAAAGTTGTGGCATCACTGGGCTGCCACAAATTTCCTACCACCCAGCGTTCCCCCAGATCTCCCGATAAAAATGGTGCCTCACTCGTGCGGGAGGCCCAAGTACCCGCGACAGGCAAGGGCCCAAAACGTATTGAGGCGACATCAAAAGTGCCTATCACAAACCGACCTGGTTTTGCAAGGTGGGGTCACCTGAGTTCTTGGCCCCGTGCTCGGCGGACAGCTAGGGAAATTTACCAAACCCACACGTTTCTGAAAACTAGACACCAGGGGGATTTCAGGGAGGTATGGCTTGCGAGAATCCCCCAACGTTTTCTTACCCAGAATTCCTTGCAAACCTCAAATGTAGCTGAAAAAAATCACTTTTCCACACATTTTTGTGTGTAAAAGTTGTGGCATCACCGGGCTGACACAAATTTCCAACCACCCAGTGTTCCCCCAGGTCTCCCGATAAAAATGGTGCCTCACTCGTGTGGGAGGCTCAAGTACCCGCGACAGGCAAGGGCCCAAAACGTATTGAGGCGACATCAAAATTGCCCATCACAAAACGACCTGGTTTTGCAAGGGGGGTCACCTGGGTTTTTGGCCCCAATGGCATTTTGCACATCTTTATGGATTCGTCTGATTTGCTGCATAATCCATCATCTACTGGATAATTTGCAGATTTTATTAAAAAAAATAGTTTCTAGTTCAAAAAGATCACATTTTTGTTAACACTTTCGCTGCTAGGCCTCTCCCCCCCCCCGTGCTAAGCCTTTTTTTGGCTATTTAGGTAGTTCGCGCTTAGGCCCCTGTAACCTTTTCACCACATAAGGTATCCATGCCAAATTTGCGTCCTTTTTTCCAACATCATGGGGATTGTAAAGGTACCCAGGGTTTGTGGATTCCCCTGGAGGGGACCCAGAAATTAGCCAAAATACCGCTAAAGTTTTTTTTTTTTTTAAATAAAATGGTAAAAAAGGACTACAGATGAAAGTGTCTGGTTTTTTCCCTGCAAATGGTATCAAAAAAGGGATTGTGGTGCTCAAATCACCATCTTCCCAGCTTTCAAGGACAAGTAGACGTTTGTCAGAAAACCAAACGTTTTTACACAGTTTGGGCATTTTTCTGGGACATAGCCTATTTTTGCTATTTTTTGTGCTTTCAACCTCTTTCCAGTTAATGGTAGAAATGGGTATGAAAGCAATAATGGATCCTGGAAAGCTATACATTTTAGAAGAGTAGACAAAATTCGGAATTCAGCAAGGGGTCATTTGTGTAGGAAGGAAACCTAGCAAACCTATACATTTTTAAAAACTAGACACCCAGGGGAACCCAGAATGGGGTGACTTGCTCTCACCAGGTTCTGTTACCCAGAATCTCTTGCAAACCTAAAAATTTGTCTAAAAAAACACATTTTCAGCACGTTTCTGTGGTGGAAAGTTCTGGAATCTGCGTGGATCCACAAAATTCGACCCACCCCGCGTTCCCCAAAGTCTTCTGAGAAAAATGGCACCTCACTTGTATGGGTAGGCCTAGTGCCCGCGACAGGAAACGGCCCAAAACACAACGTGGACACACCTCATTTTCACAGTGAAAACACTGGGGCCAGGCCAGCATAGGGGTGTGAATAAAAAGCACGTAGCCCTGGGCATGGTTCTCTTCCGGAATGCCCAACGTCCCTGCCTGGGCGGCGCCTCTCACCCAGCCACGAGGCCGATGCCATCGTCTAGAGCGGAGTTGCCTGCGATCCTGTGTGCCTGCTGTACCCCGGTCCTCTGGTCCCCGAACCCGTCTTGCCCTCCCCTGCACAGCCAGGCCTACCGACACCAGCGTGTGTCAAGGAGGGCCCACCAAATGCCGATGCAACCTCCAAGACCGAGGCCCGCGACCTTGGCTGCCTGTTCAGACCATCATGGCCTCCTCAAGCAAGGCCCGCATTCCTCCTTTCTCGTTGACGTACTCCACCAGCATACACAGTGGACAAGTAGGTCACACATTTGGAACTGAGTCTTGATTACACAGTGGTAAAGTACATATTTACGGCTGTTTTGATGTCACTATACTCCCTTTGATGTGGTGCCACCAAGTCTGTGTATGCCATTCTAACCACAGGTGTCTGTGGGCTCTCACGGACTACTGCCCTCGGCCCACACTGCCGTTGAATAGGCCACACATTTGGGACTGAGTCTTGATTACGCAATGGCAGAGTACACACTTTATGGCAGAGTTTATAACACTGTACTCCCTTCGATGTGGTGCCACCAACTCTGCATAGCATCTGCACGACACCTGTCTGTGGTCCCTTGCTGACTACTGCCTTCGGCCTACACTGCGGTCGAGTAGGTCACACAGTTGGAACTGAGTCTTGATTTGTATATGGCAGAGTTCATATCATTGAACGCATGGAGAGGAGTAAGAGGAAGACGCGTTCAGTCTGGAGGAAAAAAGGATCCTCGTTACGGAGGTGATCGAACACTGCCAACAACTGCTCTGGTGTCACTAACTCTGCATTACGAGCCAATGACACATGGCTGTGGGCCCCTTCTGACCACTGCCACGGGCCTACACTGCGGTCGAGCAGGTCACACATTGGGAAATCAGTCTTGAATTATTTATGGCAGCTTTGATATCAGACTGCAAACCCCTTCAGCTATGGTGCCACTAAGTCTGTTCCCCGACAGCCATGGACACTTTCTGGTTGAACTTTGGTGGTGACTGAGTGTATGGACTGGGGGTTGTCTTCATCATCATGTCGGTGATACTGAAATGTGGGCGAAAACGAGGCCGTAGCATTCCACTCCTCAATTTGCAGCTTCCGGGTGGCTTCTACCCTCTACATCATGCCCTGGAATACACCTTCCACTGTCCCCCGCAACCCTCCGCCACATTTACCTTGGACATCGATGAGGAACTGCTCATCTCACGTGGCCCATCTCACTGCACCGCAAGTCACCATCCTGTGGCAGTGTGCCTGTGCCGGCCGCAGTGCATCTAGGGCCACTAACTCTGTGCAGCTCAAGTCAGGGATCCTGTCCGGTGAGATATTGGATGGCCTCTGAGACGATGGCCTTGGGGTCATCAACGCCATGTGTCTGTGGCCCTGCACTGTCCGCTGCCTCCGGCCTCAACTGCGGTCCACCAGGACTCACACATCAAATCGAGTGCTGCCTGGCCCGGGCGTTGCATCACCGCAGGAGGCACACGCCACCACCGCCAGAACCACCTCCAAATGCCAACTTCCAGAGTCGAAATAGCCGTACTGGCAGACTAACGTAGCTGTTCACACCTGTCGTGTATGCCATCATCTGCCTGACATCCCGCTCAGCACTCCAGGTGCCACTGACTCAGTGCACCACAACTCATGGACCATTTCTGAAGGAGTTGTGTGCTGTGGTGAGCTCACACAGCAATGTCACCTCAGGCAGTGTGAGAGATCTGGGACGATAAAGAGGAAGATGATGCATGTGTAACACACCCCACTGCAGCTGCATCGGGAATAACCCGAAGGGACACAATCATAGACATTTTCTTCACATGAGCACGCTCAGCTCTAGTGCCCCAACCTTCTGTGCACTGCAACTCACGAACATTTCTGTTTGCTGATTGAGTGACCTCTGTACTTGCTCCAACTACCACCATGATGCTCCGCAGTTGTTTCTGTAATGCTGGTGTTTTCTGTTTCCGTTTTAATGGTGTTCACTGTTCAAGTTGTTGCCAGCACCAGCCACTCCGTGCGGGCTGGCTTGCACTCACCCCACACCCATCCAGCACAGGTGTCACTGTACAGGTGTCCCTGCCAATAAAGGGGCCGGGCGCACATGCCCGCAGCCAGTTCCACAAACTATCTGTGTGTGTCTGTGCAGTCATGATGTTTGCATGAGGGCCCCGGGGCCTACGACATTACATTGTGCTGTGTACAGCGGACGCAACCATGTCACCACTGGCAGCGGGTAAGACCTTGGACATGTAGCTTTGTCATTAGCCACTCAATATGTAAGAGGAGTGGACTGGGCCGTCGTACGGAGGTCCAGCGTTGGAGTGTGAATGATAATTCTAAGGCCTCTGGGCGTGGTTCATTGCAGGATATGTGCAAATGCATGTGTATCTATCGCTGTGTGGGTCTCCTTTGTGGGGTGTATGTGTTCCCTGATGGGACTTGAACACCCACGTATGTGATCTACTGCGGCTTCCATGAGCTCTGACCGCACCCGCACCTGTTCCACCACCTCCTTATGGCATTCTGATACCTGGTATTGGAATGCGATGTGTGCCTAGCTGAAGTGTTGGGAGCCAGCCGTGGTGGCAGGTGCTTCCTGCTGTGTGATCTGTGCAGGGGCTGGGGTCTCCTCTATGTAGCTTGGCTGCCCTGCTCCTGGGGGTGGGTTGCCTAAGATGTCCATGGGCTGTTGTAGGGCATTGGTGTCAAAGGTGTGGTGGTCCTCTACAGCATCACTGATGGGTGGGGTGGTCTGATCTGCTCTGCTGGAGGTGTGGTTTGTCCCTCGGCAATGTGAAGGGGAGATGCATGTTGACATTGTGTTGACATGTATGTTGGCGCATTGTTCTAGTTTGCATGCAGACTGGTAGACAATGTACATTGTGACTGTTTGGGAGGTGCTGTATGTATGATGCGGGACAGTGGACATTTGGTCTACATGACGGATGTGTGGTTGTACACGTGCATTTCCATCTCACAGTTTCCTGCTATGTTAGATGTGATTGGCCTGTTTCTGCGCATGAGCGGACCCAGTTGTGTCCTCCTGCAGTGTCGGTGTTGCACTTTGTGCCATATTGTCGTCGTAAGTGCTGTTATTGCTATGTGTGTGTGCTGCAGTGTGCCACGGGGACCAGGGACATGATCCAGGGTCATTGTGGGTGTGCAGTGTGCTACACATCATTGTGCATGTGTGCCATTGTGCCCTTCCCCCCGTCCCTCTAGGCCCTGGTCGTTACTCACCCTGTTGATGTTGTGTCAGGTCTTATCGAACTGTGTCCTGACTCCCAACTCCTTGAGCCGTCTCCACCCTGATGACTGTGGCCTCCATTTCCTCCATTGTAACAATCATAAAAAGCACAGATAAAATACATCACAAATTTAAAAATAGATACACATTTTTGTCTGATAGAAAAAGTACATTTCATGTATATTTAAATCACATAATCACAAGTACGATAAAAAAATAAAAACAATACATCTAAAATGAGCCGCCTCCTCATTCCTAGATTGCAATACTCTTTCTTTGATGCAATATTTTTTTTAAGAACATAGACATCCTCCAAGCTACATTCTCATTTTCTAAAAGCTGAAGCTTAATGAACGCAGGGCGGCATTGTCTCAAGCCATAGTTCTGTAAAATTGGGACTATCCAAGTCTTTCTTAACTCCTTATAGAGTTTACAGAATAAAACCAGATGTAGAGAGGATTGATTTGACAAACGATCGCATGGACATAGTTGTAACTCCCTGGCCCAGTCGTTCATATTGGGGATAGAGACTAGTCTATGTATTGTCCCCAATCTAAATCTTATTAATAAAAACCTATCAAAAACACTGGGAACAAATACTAAATATGGCTGCAGATTAAAAGTTGTAAGTTCCATCTGATGCTGTAGGACACTGGGCTTAATAATTTCCCCCGGCAGTCGTAGTGTGTCCAGGAAAGTCAGGATCTTTTTTCTAAGATCTCTCCTGGATACCAAAGTGATGGTGCCAGGGCTGGTAAAATATTCGGGATTACCCATATCTTTAGTAAAATCTCGAATATACTTAACCCATGGTATGCTTTGGGCACCGTCCAGCCTAAGACTATCTTGTAATAGGTCCCTATTAAATTTAGTCTCTTCCTTAAACCAGATCCTGTGCCAAAGCAGAATTGGCTCAAGTTTTATGAGGTCGGATATATACGGGAGACCCAGCTCCATATGACAGACATAGGTGGATATTCTAGCGGATGCCAACAGAACATATCTTAAAAAAGAGTTCTCAACCAGTTGAATTAAGTTAGTGTCAGCAAAACCCCAAATCCCAGCTCCATAGAGAACAGTTGAGACACATTTGGCTTTGTAGATCTTCAGAAGTTCCAGCGGTGGTTTACGTCCCAGTTTTCTTGCAAAGCTAACAAGAGCAGATGTTGTTCTGATTAATGCTAGCTTTTTGGCTGTAACGGCTTTTGACCATGTGTCATTATGGCTAAAGAAGATGTCTAAATATGAAAAACTGTTGGTTGGAGCTATTGGAGTTCCCTCCACAAATATTTACTTACGTTTCGGGATCCCATGACCGCATCTCATTATAAAAGTTTTTGAGATATTAATTTTGAGATCCAGATCCTTCATAAAGTTAAAAAAATTATTTAGGGTCTTTTGTAGGCCAGTCTGGGTGCGAGACATAATCACAGCATCGTCCGCATAGACATGAATTAATTAATAGGCCACCTGGCCAGGAGACATTGTATTATGTTTTATGTTAATCAAGTCTGACTCATTATTCTGTGAGGCAAAATTACGAGGTGACTATTTTTTTATGCCCCTTGGCATAGATACATGATAACATTTTTCTCTCCCTCTTGGAAGGGAATCTGTTCCAGGATGGGATGATAACTTGAATAATGTGACAAATAGAAGGCACTGAAATTGGCTGATAATTTGAGATCATGTAATTTATGTAAAGCATTGAGATTTTCTGTTATGCTAACTCCAAAGGGGTCTATTCTCAATGTAAGATGAATTACTTTCATTCTGTCTATTCCAAATACATGTGAATTATTGAGCAGTAACATTTGAGGAAAACCACATCAAATGTAAAACCTTTTGGGTACCCCCATATTTTTATTTATTTTTGACTTATCTTCAATCTGCTTTGAGTTTCAAGCCATTATCATGATTTAATTTCAATAGTCCGGGTGTGACTTGAAAAATATTTGTTCTATGTTTGTGAACTTTAGCATGTTTTTAAAGGTTGTGGTGCCCTAATTTGTATTTTGGGCTATGACACGTAGACTTCCGGGTCAAAATGCATTGCTGAATACATTTTCAGCGATAAACACACCCTGGATGGAGTGCAAGCCTTTTTGCGTGAAACCTATTGAGTGGCACAACCTTGCAATATATATATATATATATATATATATATCTATATATATATATATATATTTTCACTTAAAAAACCATAGGTTTCACACATGTTATAGTTAGCTGGACATTTCACTCGTAAAAAACCAATGAAATTCCCCCGTTATAGTTAGTGCAGGCAACTATAACTCACGCGACCGCAATCCTCTGCTGATGACGTCAGATATTACATCACTGTATTTAGACACTTATTTACCCATGTCTTCTTCCATTAATCTTTAGCTATACATATATTACAAATATTTAGTTTTCAGAAAGACACATATGTCATCAGTGATGTAATATCTGACGTCATCAGCAGAGGATTGCGGTCGCGTGAGTTATAGTTGCCTGCACTAACTATAACGGGGGAATTTCATTGGTTTTTTACGAGTGAAATGTCCAGCTAACTATAACATGTGTGAAACCTATGGTTTTTTAAGTGAATTTGCAAGGTTTTTTAAATGCTAATTCGTAACTATAACGTGTGTGAAACCTATGGTTTTTTCAGTGAATTTGTACGGTTTTTTAAATGCTAAGTTATGTATTTATTATTTATTTTTTTCCCCCGGTTTTTCACCGTGCGCATCGCATTGCGGTGCGCAGTTGGTGCCGTGCGCGCGCTGTTCGCGCACCTCGCGATTTAAAAAAATAAATACATTGTTTTTTTCTCCCTTGGGGGTCCTTCTGTGACCCCCTGACCAAGGCTAGGGGGTCAGGAACTGTCCACTCTGCCCCCTTTTCACGTTCTCCAACCTTTGTTTTTCACCCCCTCAGACTGCGAGAGACAAAATGGCGGCCAACACTTCCTGGTTTCGACCGATTCGAATGTTTACCGACATCTAACAACCAATCACATTTGCGCTCGCGCACAGCAAGGTGCGCGCACAGTGCGCGCACGGTGTGCGCACGGTGTGCGCGTATAGATATTGATATGCTTTTAAATACTCTTTTCTCAGGAAATACTGAACAGATTTACACCAGACCTGCAAAAGGCACTTCCTTGACCTTATGGCTACCTCTCTGCCAAATTTGACGTAATTCTGTTCAGCCGTTCGGGCTGTAGCTGCGACTAAAGGTCCTATGGAAAAATGCATGGGGAAAACGCGTTTTGAGACCCCCCTTTTTCTCGGCCCCCGCTTGACGAATCACCCCGAGACTTTCAGGGTAGGAGCTGAACGGAGCGCCCCATTTGTTTTGACAATTTCGCGAGGATTCGTCAACCGGCGCCAAAGTTATTCAAAATAGAATTTTGAGATTTCCTATGGAAACTAGGTTGTAACTATAACTATCTACTGGCGACCGCCATTAGATAATATATATATGAAAAGATACTCGATCTCCCAAAACTTCCACTGCGGCGATGAGAGAGACCCGGACTCCAAAATGCATGGCAAAGTAGGTTGTTTATTTGTTAAGCCGTTATGACGCGTTTCGAGCATCTCCGTGCTCTTGTTCACATACGGAAAGCTTAGTCCACTTTTACTTTTTATATTTTCTAATACCACCTCCCCAGTCATGTGATACATCATGTGATGCCTCATGTGATACATAGACATAGAAAAAATCGTAATCATGCATATTGTCAACATTCTTTTTCACGACAACCGGTGTCATCCACATTTGCAATGTTCATCATATGGATATTTTGTTTCAATAAATATATAACTAAATAAATAAATAGATATATAAATATACATCTCGTCATTTGTAATAAATAATATATATAAAAGAAAGCACAATTTGATGGTACCTGTTATTTCTGCCTTAATGCACTAGTTATTATAATCAATAAAATCAGATATACTAAAATCTGATAAAATTATTATATAACCTTGACCAATGTGTAACGTATTGTTTGAAACCAGGATGTTTCATATGGAAGAATATTGACCCATTACATCTCAATATATCCTATTTATATAACTGCATTAATGCTATTAACGTAATATAGAATATCCTGGATTGGTCAATGCCACATGTTTGAACAGTGTTTGCTAATACAGGGGATTTGTGTCTACGGTTGTTGTTTCTTCATTTGAAAATACAAATACAAATACATGATAGTGTGCAAAGGCTACATTCAATATTACATTCATTTTTTTCTCTTTTTTAGCCTTTATTTTTGCTTAGTGCATGCAGTAGGACAGCCGTCCCTAACATAAAATGTAAAGTGCTGGTGCATAGAGTCTTAACACAGATGTCCATGAATATTTTCATTATGTGGTAAAAAAGTGTAGATAAATATAGATAAAAATATGGATAAAAAATATATATATAGCTGCCTGAGGTTTATTCAGCAATGTGTGAAGAGAAATGTTTTAAATGACATGCATATTTTCTTTTTGTGCATGTTTGTATCCCTTCAGCCTGTAATTTGCCCTGCGTTATCTCATCGGATATCAAGTAAAGCTTCATGGTAATTTATATATGGAAAATTGGACGTGTTTGTAATATTGTCATAAGAAATTTTGAAGATCCTCCATATTATTCAGTCCATTTGGAGCTTTACAGTCAAGTTCAAGAATCATGCGTGATTCCAACTGACGAAGGAGTTTTTCCCTATTACCTCCCTTTAATAGAGGTGGCACCGCTGAAATCACAAAATACTTAAGGCAATTTAAGTTATTATCATGACATGCCTTGAAATGTCTGGCAACTGGATACGCTGTGTCGTTATTAACTATTGTTCTGAGATGTTGCAAAATTCTAACATGCACCTGCAGCTTAGTACTTCCCACATATTGTAAGCCGCAGGTGCATGTCAGAACATAGACAGCATATTCTGTCCTGCAATTGTAGGTGCCTTTAATGGTGATCTCGTTGTCTTGAAAGGGAGTGCTGTATTTGGATTTATTTTCCCCAAATTTGCACGCCCTGCAGGTTGAACATTTAAAAAATCCTTGTCTAGATTGTAGCCACGTTTTTTCTCTTCTTCAAGTTGGACTCTGGATTACTCCTGACTATTTGGGCTCTCATGGATATTCCTTTTCTGAAAGTTATGGTTGGATCCTTAGTTAGTGTAGGTGCTAATACTGCGTCTGTGCGCATTATTGGCCAGTTTTGTTTGACGATTGATCGTATTTTTCTCTCCTGTCGATTAAAAGTAGTGATCAATCTGGGTGTACTATTCTCAGATATTATCTTGCGGTTCTTTTGGGTATCGGGTTTCAGCAAAGAGTCCCTTGGTCTAGAAGATGTTTTGGCTATTGCTTCTGTAAGAATAGCCTCACTATAGCCCCTATTTCTGAACCTAGTTGCTGAATCCTTTATGCACACATCCAAGTCTTCCTGGGTGCTGCATATTCTTTTTAGGCGAACAAAATTCCCCATAGGGGATACTTTTGATGAGGTGATGTGGATGTGCACTATCAGCATGAAGTGTGGAATTTCCTGCCAACTTTTTCCTGTGTAAAGTGGTTGCTATAACCCCATCCTTGATGTATACTTTTACATCTAAAAAATCCACCTTTCTCTGTCAATATGAGATGTAAATTTGAGATTGACATCATTAGTATTCATAAAGTTGACAAAAGTAGTTGCACTGTCCATATCCCCCTGCCATACAATGAACACATCATCGATATATCTGAAGTAATGTTTCACATGTTTGTCATACATGTCTGAGTGGGCAGCCCCGAGAGCCCGCTCCTCCCACCAACCAACCATCAAACAGGCATAGCTGGGAGAGAAGCAAGCTCCCACCGCAACCCCCCTCAGCTGTCTGTACACCTCATTGCCATACATAAAAAAATTGTTGTTCAGACACCATAGGATCAAGTCAATCAAGATTTTGTTATGATTATGGCATTCAAGTGGTCTGGTCTCCAAGAAATGTTGGATAGCCTCTATTCCCAAACAATGTTTGATACATGTGTATAAGGACTCTATATCAAGGGTCATCAATAACATGTCATTTGTCCATGTAATGGTACTTAGTTTGTTTAAAAAGTCTCCTGTGTCCTTAACATATGTAGGTAATGCTTTAACCATAGGTTGCAAAAAGAAATCTACATATTGAGAAACATGTTCCCCCATGCTATTAATGGCAGAGAATAGGTGTGCTGAAATAACGAAACGACAAAAACAGATATAAATGAGAATAAGCACAAAAAGAGTAAAGGGATGATTCCTACCATAGTGCTAAAACAATGAATATATGCAAGCATATAAATAAATAATGCGTACTCCTACGATGCAACCCTAACTAGATGTACCAAAGTGTACCTAGCATGTATGTAGGTGAAGAGCCAAGAATCCCCCTAGGCTGAAGCCAACCCCATTAACTGAAGTGAGAGATTGTGGGACCCCATCTTTGTCTCGAGATGGACATACCGCGAGGGATGTCTGACCACTGTGTGGTGGAGTGTCAGCATGCAGGAACCTCAGTGTCTCGTGTCAGCATGGAAGTCTTTCTCCTCTGCCTGGCCCAGCAAAGATATGGTGTATATATACTCAAAATGTACCCTCAGTGGTTCTACCTTGCTGTGTCATTTCAGCCGAGGATGACGAAAGGGATGACACTTATACATAGTTATTATGCAGAAGATGGTAACCCTGCTTTGATTCTGAGAATCCTCATGCGTAATAAATGAGGCTAGTTTTCTGGGCAAACCACACAACATTTATGCAGCACCTTAACTAGGTGAAAGGTTAATACCAAAAAACTTTATTTAGTACAATGGCATGGAAAATGTAGGTGAAAGGTTAGGTGACTACTCAGGCCTATATTGGGGTACATTACAAAACATAACTCCCTACTTGCTGTGCCGGCAGAAAACTGACTATTAGTACCCACTGCTACCCTCGTTGTGCAGGGTAGGCAGACAAAGTTCACCACCAACACCACCTACTTCTATCCATGTGCATTAGACATATCACAATTGAGACAGGAAGCGTGCACTCTACCAACACTACTGCCCTCCATGTGAATGGTGAGTTTGACCCCAGGGAGGAAAACAGGGACCATCACTAACACTCCCAGCTGCACTACCTACAGACCACAGAGAGGCAGGCAGAGGGCATATTGTCAATATCTACTCTACTACTCTACCTGTGATAGACCTCAGACAGGCAGGCAGGCAAAGTGCCCATCACCAACATGCCATCTACAGCTCACTCTGTGCCAAATCTGAGAGAAGCAGTCAGAGGGCCTATCACCAACATCCCCTCTCTGACTACTCTGTGCCAGACCTGAGAGAGAGAGGCCTACTGCCAGCATCCCATCTACTGACCTCCCTGTGCCAGAGCTCAGAGAGGCAGACAGAGGGCCCATCCCACCTACAGCCTTTCCTGTGCCAGACCCCAGAGAGATACGTAGCGGACCCATCACCAACATCCCATGTACAGCTCTCCCTGTCCCATGCAGGAAGAGGGCTTATCATCAACATCCACTCTGCTGCCCACCCTATACAAGATCCCATAGAGGCAGATGGGGGGGTTCATCACCACCATCCCATCTACTGCTCTCTCTGTCCCTTGGCCCAGAGAAGCAGGCAGAGGGCCCTCTATCAGGGTCCCTAATTTTCCTGATTCCTTCCCCCTTATCCCTGGGAGGCAGGTCCCAGGAAGGGTGTGCCCCTTGCCAACTGCCTAGACCAGAAGAAGCAGACCAACTAGGTGACAGTGTCGAGCTCCCCAAGCTCCCAGACATACCACATGAAAGCATGCAATTTGCCCCCCCTCTCACCAGACACCCTATAAAAGCAGGAGGAAGCACTCAGAAAAATTGGGGAAAGGAGGGAGAAAGCAGTAAAAAAAATGATGCAAAAGCAGGAGAAAGCACTCAGAAAATGGGGGAAAGGAAGGAGAAAGCAGTAAAAATCGAGGCAAAAGCAGAAGAAAGTGCTCCGAAAAACAGGAACAAGGAAGGAGAAAGCAGTGAAAAAACGAGGCAAAAGTAGGAGAAAGTACTCCCAAAAACAGGGTAGAGGAAGGAGAAGCATTAGAAACGTAAAGCAAAAGCAGTAGAAAGCACTCAGAAAAATGAGGGAGAGGAAGAAGAAAGCAGGAAAAAACAAGGCAAAAGATGGAGAAAGCACTCAGAAAAACAGGGGAAAGGAAGGAGAAAGTATTACAAAATGAGGCAAAAGCAGGAAGAAGCACTCAGAAAAATGGGGGGGGGCATGGCAGTACAGCAGCATAGGAGAGCTGGACCTGGGACCTGTGATGGTGGCCAGGAGATGGGGAAACATGGCTACTCTCCCCCATTACGTTTTGGCTTGCCCATTCTGGCCCGATGCTCATTTTACAGAAATAAACCTCAACGGGAAGCACTGACAAATATAAACATTGCAGTTGGCGCATTTGAAGCTTCATTTCTGTAAAGGACAAATTTTTCTAACTTCCTGAGCTCGGCGAAGGCAAAGCAAGTGTGTTTTCTTTGCAGTTCCACATTAAACAATGATCTGAAATCCTTGGTAAAAGTGAATGCATCATTATAGTTAGGAAATAGAATTAAAGAAAAACAGATTAAAGTTAGGAAATAAAATTTAAAAAACCCTTAGAAATTCACTGAAAAAAACAAAGGTTACAGGAATGTTAAAGTTAGGAAATAACATAAAAAAAATGGTAGAAATTCACTACAAAACCCAAAGGTTGCAGGGACATTATAGTTAGGAAATAGAGTTAACAAAAAAATCTTAGAAATTCACTGATAAAAACAAAGGTTACAGGCACGTTATAGTTAGGCTCAGATTTCACTTTTACAAAACTAGGGATTGGCGGTAAACTTTGCTCCACTGACGGAGTTCACAGAGTTTTGTCCACTCCGAACGTGGAGTTCAGAAAAAACACTGCCGACTGCCGCATAGTGGAGTTTACCGGCACCCACTGCATTGAGAAGATATTCACATTTTAGTCTATCCACCTCCTTTTACTATTTCAACTGTCCTAGGTCTTGTTTTCATGGGTGGTCATGCTTCTTTTCATCCAAGAGTTCCCAGCCCTCCTCCTGGAGCCAGCTGACTCCCTCTCCTCCTGTGCGTGGGTCACTGAGAGACAGCAGCAGCTGTGCCTCCCTTCCCCCTCCTCCCACTGCAAGAGGCATTGGTTAGATGGCTCCTCTGTGGTGCTTTCCCGCTGAAAGGTAAGGCTGATGTGCAGGGGTGCCCTGGGGCGGTCTGAATTAGACTTCAGTCTAGAGGATACTTCTCTAGCAACATACAAGCAGGGAGGAGGGGTAAAAGGCCAGCTGCCGGGCCTCGCACCCCGCCATCACAAAGGCCTCCTTCTTGTACTACCAGCTTCAGGGGCCTGCTCTGTGGAAAGCCATCCCATCACTGGCACTAACAGTGGCCTAAGCCCCCACCCTGCTGTGTCAACTCCCTGCTCACCCCTCCCCACAGTGCTAGTGAAGGCCCCTCCATATAATTGACCAAGCTACGCCCCTGCGCTCCTTGCACAGAGTGCAGGTTTCTGCAGGCCAGGGGCTTAACAGCCTCCCCTCTCTTAGCACGGCACTCGGGGCCTGGTTATGCTCCCTTGATATCCATTTCCAAGGGGACACCAGGTACAAGGTAGGAAGAGGCCACTAAATCCTCCACAGAGTGATTACTGGGAGCTGTGATTACCATTAGGGCAAAAATACTTTAAGCTAATAATTTCCCCTCAGCATGCCGCTTGCTTTCCAGCTGAAGGACACCGAAGCAGAGCAAGTGCCAGGGGAACACACAAATAAAAATGTAATCTCAACAAAATTGTCACAGCTGGCTGTGTCCCTTTGATATGCCATGTAAGTAGATCAGGGATAAAAAGTGGGACGGAGCGAAACTCTGCAGAATTCAACTGAGTTTTAGGGCAACTCTGTTAGCTCTGCCCACATCTATACAAAAACAGTGAAATTCAGCAGTTATAACTACCTGAGATAACTATAACATATGCCCCTGCAATGCACTGCTTATGACCTCACATATTATATCACTCATGACATGGTCAGTGACATCTCTGACAACATCACTGTCCACTGGGAGCAGGCTTAGGGGTCAATTTCGATGTAATTCGGAAAGCATTTCTACCGAATCGGTCCCTAAATGCTTTCTGGACGACTCGGATCAGGGGAGTCTGACCGAGCAATTTGGATGTATCTGGATGCTTCCGGATTTGGCCAGAATTCCATTGACTTCAATGGGAGCCTGTGTTCCAAATGAGAACACAGGCTTCAATTGAAGAAAGGGGCGGCTGGGGAAAACCTTGCACCCTGTGGCGTTCACCCCATGGTGCATGCCACACTGTGTATGGTTGGAAAAGAGGGTCCCTTGGATACCCCCACAAGCCTGATTTGGTAGGCCCCGGGTGAAGGGGGGCCTGCTATGGGCCCCTAAAGACAGATTCCAGCAGCCAATTTGTTCCAGAGAAATTGAATCAAAACAACTGTTTGAACTGGTCATCTTACTCGCTCACTCGCAAACCGAGTCCATAGAGCTGTACAATTTGGCTCCGAAAGATACACCCTGTCCGAATGCCGCTCTGAACCAATTCGGACAGCCCTACCGGTTTCGGGGTATCATAGTCGGTCGTTGGGAACTGTGTACGATTCAGTCGGCAACAAGGGTTCCGGATCTGATTCTGCAAACCCAAAGTTGATTTGGAGCCCTTCTGAAAAACATCAGAATCGACCCCTTAGTGTTTGCTCCCGTTTGGTGGGAAATTTGAAAATGCTTCTGCCAGGCGGGAGCAAACACATGTTTCCCTGCCCTCCCGAGGAGGCAGGGAAACTACTGTGTCCCGGGGGTGGACTACCCGAGACACAGCAAGTGAGATGGCTTTAGGGGATGGGGTCACTGGGGCCATTAAAGGCTCAGGGTTATCCTGCTATTGAAAAACATTGCATATCTTGTAAAAAAAAAAAAGGCCGTTTCCAGACAGTGTGCAGAAGCAGCAAGTGAAACCAGTGAAAATAAGTAGTATGGGTATTGGTGAAAGAGTATATACTGAGAGGAGACTAAGCAATAACGTTTTAACAGTTTAATGCTATTCAATTACGGATCCAGAATCTGTAAAAGGTCCTTTTGTTGGGGTTAATAATGGGGGGGTGTCTCAACATGTTATGGTGGTCTCAAAATTTTTTACAGAAGTTTGGAAATGTATCTCAGGAGAAGGTTGGGGTAGTCAAATGTTTCAAGCACCAAATCAAGCCCAAACTGGATTATTGTCCTGTGTTCCTCAAAGATGGCAATGTACCCCTTAGTGTCCAGGAGCATTTGAAGAAAATGATAAAAGAGCTGTGTTCCCAAGGCATTATCAAGTTGATTTAATCCTCTCAATAATTTCTCCCATTGTTGTGGCCAGGAAGAAGTTGGGGAAGTTGGCATTATGCGCTGACTTGTGTGCATTACATAAAAGCATAATGATTGATTGCCACCCCATACCTAAAATTCAGGATTTACTAGCTAATTTGGGCGAGGCTAGAATTTTCTTGTTGATTGAATTACGCTCTGCATATCACCAAATTGCCTTGACACCAGCTTCAGAGGAACTTACAACTTTTGCTACACTCTTTAGGGCATATAAGGTTTGTAGGCTTCCTTTTAGGTTGGCGTCAGTGGCAAGCATTTTTCCAAAAATTAATGGATAGGCTGTTTGGTGATATGCATGGCGTGCAAGCTTATCAGGATGATATCCTGATAGTTGCTAAGGATAGGCAGATGCACAAATTCATTTTAGGCAATGCATCAAAATTACTGTTAGAGACTGGCATGGGGATCAGATGCACAAGTGTCAATTTAGCATTCAAGAGTTAGAGTATTTAAGTCACATGTCATCATCAGGTATATAGCCTAATTTTCTCTTGTAAACGCCATTAAGGAAGCAAAGACGCCTAAAGATAGGGATAGTCTCAGGTAATTTCTTGGTTTAGCTTAGTATTATGCAGGGGTGGGCAGCGTTCGGGGAGTTACACTACACGGAATTCCGCGGATTGCATAAAAAAACTCTGTGGAATTTCGTGGAGTTCCGCTATGCCCTACTTGGTTGCAGTTTGAATCGATAGCAGGCTGACACTGGTCGTGTAGGTGAGGAAGCCACAGCAGCCAAACAGGCAATCTAGTCCTCTTCCTACAGGGTGTCTTTTATTTCCATTCCCATTGACTTTCTGTGTTGGAATGTGTAGTGATGTGTAGTGAGTGAATAGTGATTGATGACGGCAGGCTGGCAGCATGATTGATCGGTTGCAGCACTTAGTCACACAGCGCCCTCGGCATCTGGGTGTCTGTCTCGACTCTGCCTCACTTTTCTCTCTGCCACCCACACAGACACTCGGAAGATCACCTAGCTGTGGCATTCTGCTGCGGGGGAGAAGCAGCAAAAGAAAGTCCTTGGTGAGATTTCAAAAGGCTGCTAAGGACATGAGAACTAGATGCTGTTGTCTTCAGGGCTGGACATCTTGTTAATTAGTCACTTATGGAAAAATTATTAAGTTCACACCACGTATTGAATGTACCCATTAAAAGTAGCATCAACATCGCTTACCTGCACAGGGCTGGCCCGTGTCCCCGCTACCACCTCTCCCTACTGAGCCAACAAACTGCTCGACGACGGCCGTGTTCTCCCGGCAACAGCTCCGCCTCCTAGACTAGGAGAGTAGTCTGTATTAGTGATTAGTATATTACCTGTGCGCATGCGTGTTGGCAGTGGTATTTTTATTTTTTAGCAGGTGCAGTTGATGCCTTTCATGCCACAATGCGATTCGGCCCGAAATCCAGGCCAGGCAGTGTGGCGGCTGACCCGCCGCCCTAATCCCAAGGAGGAGCACTCTCTCCACACCAGTCCATCTGCCCTATGGTGGGGGTTCAACTGCCGTGGTTGGAGCCAGTTGTGAGAATCAAACCAAGCTATATAGAAGTGCCCCCTTCCCAATAATGTAGCCTTCTCACTATGGAGGAATGGGCAATAAACATCATCCGTGCAACGAGGGATAATCTGAGGACACCACGGTGAGAGGAGACATGTTAAAATAGTCACACTCCTGTTAAAGTTGAAGCACTTGTCTACCGTGCTGGAGAGACCTGCAGCCCATACCAAAGGGCGAGTTTTATTGTCCTCAATCCTATAGAAATGCTGTTAGAAATAAAAGACACATGTGCGCGTGCTACACTATGTCACAGTGAAAAACAGACAGGTGTGTATGCTTTGGGGGTGGGCGGCGGGGAAAAACTCTGCCACTCTGCCACACAGTGGAATCAGAGTTTTTCCCAGCAGAGCATGGAGTTGGCAAAACTCCACAAACTCCACTGGCGGAGCGGAGTTCACTGCCCACCCTTAGTATTATGCACGGTTTGTGCAGGGCTACTCATGGATTGTAGAACCATTTAGAGTCTTTATAAGAAAAGGGGTGAAATTCATGTGGTCAGAGGAGTTAGAGGGTGTGTTTCATTAATTAAAGAGACTAATCATTGAAGCACCGGCATTATTTGCTTACAAAGCTGAGTGTAAATGTATGAGTACTGTAGACGCCAGCTTGACTGGATTAGGGTAAGTTCTCAGCCAATGGTTCAATGGCAAAGAGCAGACAATTGGTTTTGCTTCAAGAACACTTAAGCAGTCTGAACAGTACTACAGTACTATAGAAAGAGAGGCAGTGGCTTGTATATGGACAGTGCAAAAATGTAAAGTGTATATTTGGGGATGTAAATTTGAGTTGTTCACATATCATAAACCACTAGTGCATATACTCAGTGGGAAAAGCTCTAGTAATATATCTGCCAGGCTAATAAGGTTAGTGTCAAACCTTCAGGAATACAATTTTGAGGTCAAACATCGTCCTAGGGGTAGGAATTTCCAAGCTGATGGCTTATCGCGCATGTCATTAGACAGTGATGAAGAAGAAATACTGGCTGAACCCTGAGTGTGTGGTGGCAGTTTTGGATGTTTTTAACAAATGCAGAAGCACAATTTCAGAGGTAAGGTGGATGGAAACTAATCAGTCTGATGAAAATGAATGGAAATATAATGCAGTATATTATGCACGGCTGGCCTGAAACTAGATGTTGATGATCTCAAGGCATTTGCTCAAATTTCAGGGGAGTCATCAATAGTTAATGGAATGAATATGCGTGGAGAGGTTTTTGTACCACTTGAAGGTTTGAGACATGAGATAATTGAGTTAGCTCATCAAGGACACCTGGGGATTTCCAAAACATGTAAAAGACTTAAACAATTTTATTGGTGGCAGTCTTTAGATAGCAATGTACAATTTATGATTGATAAATGCCTTGATTGTTTAATTCAGATAAACATTGGAGGACAAAGAAAGCACCTTTCCATCCAGTGCCATTTCCTGGTGTTACATGAGTCAAAGTAGTTCAGATTTTTCAGGTCCATTTTATTTGCTTCCAACTGACATGAGGTATGTAATTGTGCTAATAGATTACTATTAATTTTGGATTAATTTTTCATTTATTGAGTCCCCGAGTACTAATGCTTCCATAATGTTTTTGGAGAATGTTTTCAAGTTAGAAGGGTCACCAAAAGAAATTACTACTGATAATGGCGCTCATCTTGTGTCTTGAGAACATTAGTTCATTTTTCAAATATGATGACATAAAACATCATAAAGTTGCCTCGCCTTCTCCTAGTTTTAATGATTTAGTAGAGAGGGCCAACAGAACTATAAAAGAGGGAATACAAGCAGTAGTAACTTTAGGGCAGGAGGTAGTTCAGTTTCTGAAAAACAAAATATGGAATTATAACATCACCCCCCACAGCACCACGGAAGAAGCACCTTTCACATTGTTGAGGGGATGCAAAGTCCATGTCATTTGTTTCCTAATTGGTGAGAGGGCAAGACTGAGACAGAAAATGTGGAGATTGGGTCATAGTTAATTGTCCAAAAAGAGTTAAGAAAGGAGAATCACAATTTGCGTTACCAGTTCGAATTGTGAAAGTCACTAAAGGTTCCATTTTATTGAAAGGGAAACATTGGTGGAAAAGAAAGCAACTAGTTAGATTTTCTCACACACAGGCTAGTATTATCAATCAGAGGAAAGGTATGGTTACTGACTCTGATTGGCAGTCTTGGTTGAGCTGGAAGATGTGACAAGCAGTCAGGATGTTGAAGTGCAATTGCATGCAACAGCTGATAGTGACATTCCTCATGTAATTAGGATTGTGGCATCTAATTCAGGGGTGATAAAGGTACCAGCAAATTTAAAGCTTATGTAATGTATTAAATTGTGTCTTTCCTCTCATTTTATGAAATTATTTACCAAATTCTATTTTTCTATTTAGATGTTAATATTAACCTTTTTATGTTTTCATCAGCTGTGTAGAGGGGAAGATGTAAGTGTGATTCTATGATGGCATGTTAGAATAGAATGTTGGAATAGGAATAATCATATGGTTCCAGCGTTCTAGCAGTGACCAGTATGTCAGTTGCTGCTAGAATCTTAGAGGACCAAGACTTGTTTTACAGACGTCTAGTTGTGGGCACTTTAGATCACAATAAAGCCTACTTTTGACAACTTTTAATGAATGAGTCACTCACTCCAGTTGATCAAGCTCTGAAACCTAGTAACCAGGCTATTGAGATATCTGCCGAATCATTCCTGTGGAACGCAACAGTTTTGTGAAGTCTACAGTGTGTCAGGGCTAAATTCATTCAGCTTGCTACAGATATGAAAGCGTTCCAGCCCTGGGCTTCACATCTCTCAGACAAGCTGACAAGGGCTGCACTGATGAGCGTCCTCATCACCGAAGGCCGGTGTCCAAGATTGCTGGAGAGATAGACATTCTCGCCACAATCCACGGTTACCCTCGAATAAACCAACTGAATGATCTTGACTGCCTTAATATGACGTATCATAGGAAACTATAATGTTTCTAGAGGCTCACCATACCGGTCTCTTTCAAAAGTTTCGTACACAAAAAATTCCAGTTACAAATGTCAAAATAGAAAAGGTCCTCTGGGAGCTTATGAACTGAATGTACTGACACGTCTCATCTCTACCTCAATGAAAGCTGTAATTGTGACATTCAAGCATGGGACACTTCCAAATGAGTATCATAGGAGGTTGTGTTTGGCTGACACCTCACACATGTAGTCACAAGATTGAATGCTCACAAATGATTAATGATTTATTAATACTGACAAATGTTGCAAGTAGCTCGCGTTTCCATAAGGCGATAGCCACCGTAGTTTCGATCTGTAAGATACCGCTTTGGAAGGTAGATTCCAGAATATCATGGCCTAAATATCATCTAAAACAAATATTGTGTTCTAAGTGTCATTAAGAAATAATGTCAAGTGTTTTGACAACGGCCCCCACAACGCTAAGGATGCCTGGCCTCCACCTTGGGGGTGCCCAGGAGTGGACGCCTCACAGGGAAAGCCAGGATGGGTTCCACAGCGGTATTCGTACAAGCGCCTTGAGACCCTTGCGGGTGAGTAGTGCGCTATACAAGTATCAATTTACATTACATTACATTTACATTTTGTAGTAATAAAAGAAAATATACACACAATGGAACAATATTTTTGTAAGCAATATTTTGGCCAAAATATTAATGTTAGACAATATGTTTGCTATGCTATTCTCACATAAAACCAGCTAAAATTAACTATATCATCTGATGAAAATAGTGTGTTCTAAATATCATTCAAATAAATATCTCTCCTCTGGAGGTAATAATTAAAGATGGTTTAAATTCATATAACTTTATGTGAAATTATGGCAAAATTATGAAAATTACACAGAATTATGTGAAATGCAAATCTGTAATTTTGTGCTATATTTTAGCATAAAATGCATTCATTCATGCATCAATTTTTGGCCCGAAGACGCATTTAAACAAAAGCACCATGAACAATAGCCCCTGGGTTTCTGTTCCTTTGCACTTACAGTAACTTTTTACGATAAATTGTGCGATTTGTGATAAATTTTAAACGCAAATTGCGCTTTATTACCTGAAGTGGCGTAATGGTGTAATTTTACGAATTTCGCAGAAGTGTAAAGCAAAATTCCCAAAATTACATGAATTATTCTGGTGTAATTTAAATTTCACTCAGGCTTAGTAATAATAAAAAATGTACACTCAATGGAATCAAATGTTTGCAAACAATATTTAGGCTAGGATATTTGTGTTTGAAAATATGTTTGCTGTTGATATTCTGGCATACATCCCATGGGAGTAATGCCCACTGCAGATTCCAGAAAGAAAGCTTTGAGACATGCTTTTAAATGCTAACAACACAAATATATGTGGATTCTAATAAGATTCCCATGAGCTACCAAGAACAAGTATTAATACACGTAGAGACATTTTAATTTTGAAAGAATTTCATTCAGATGGTTTTATTCACCATGTCAAACAGATATACATTATTCTAGAAAACAATTACTAAATGACAAAGCACCATGAAAATAAGATTAAAAATACAATATCAACTGATAAAGAGATTATCGGTTATTTTTCCATTCTTGAAGACCTGACCAATATTGATACGATCTAATAGGTTTGTGGTGTGTTACATAAATTGTTAACATTAATATGTAATCAATATTGATGTTACCATTTTCCTTGATTGGGTCTGTTTCGATTTGAATCATGGACTGGAAGTAAAATAAATAGGGATGTTCAGGTGTCTAATGGTGACAATGTGATTTCTTGGATTTTCTGCTTCTTTATGTAAACTCTTACCAATCATCATGAGTTCACCTTAAAGGGAAATCCTTTGTGGCAAATATTTTAGATGTAATGAAACATTTGAGGGATACAGGTCTCTGCTGCCTTTTTTGTACTCTGGAAAGGCAAGTAATAAGTCTCGTGGCAGTCCATTAGTTTGAAATAAGGCAAAGAATTTTCTTGAGTCATATGTAGGCATATGTGAAAATGTGAAGTTTTGTTTTACATGAAATTACAGTAAATATTTTGCACGAAATCTTGTGGTATCTCACATAAAAATGATATGTTAAAAAAACACCTCACTGTATATCAGCAAGAGCACAGTTTCAAGGAGAAAATGTCTTCCACATGACATTTCCTTTTCCTGAATGTTGGTTTCTCTTCTAGCCTCCCTCCCACTCCCTTTCCCCAAAGTTTTATGAAATCTGTGAAATTCTTTGAATTTTGTGAAACCATGTAATGTGAAAATTATAAATTTCACAAATTTTGTGATAATAATGAACATTTCGCATACATCTAGTCATGAGGAAATGTAGAGTGGGCATGAATGTGCAGTCTGGTTCAATAGGATGTAAGGGATCAGAGTCAAATCCTCTGGTGACATCACCAATGGCAAGACACCTTCCTTGAGACATATGAATCAGCATTGAAAGTTCAGGAGGAATGATGAGATCAATGTGGTGTCTCCTTAGTTACAAGGTTGTGAGCCTAGAGTAATCCTGCTCTAAAGTGATGAGCTAGTGTGAAATTCCTAGGTCAATATCTTGGGTGCTCCTGAATGTAAATAATGAAGAGGGTTTGAGATATGAGAAAAGAAACCTAGAGCAGAGGTGCCACAGCTGAGATTAGGCTGGTGGGGACTATATCTAAGCTGGCATGGTTGGTAAACATGGGTGAAATCACCAGGAGACGGGGTTGGTCATCTTTTTCTACTGGGGTACAAAGCAAATTAATAGATACCTTGGGTTAAAAAGCCCTTTATACTGAGACCATTGCAGGGTTGAGACCTATGTATTTATGTTAGTGTGTATTAATATCTGTAGAGTGCCAACCTAGCTCAATATCAACGGAGCATTGAACAGGTGACACATACCCTGTCAAGATATAATCACTGGGGGAGAATAAGTGTAGACTGTCAGGCGAGGGGTAGTGCTTGTTGAAGTGGAGTATTTTCAGATTTTTTCTGAATTGTAGGATAGTTATTGCTGATCTGATGTAGATAAGTATGCTGTTCCAGAAGCATAAATCAAGAAGCTTGCAGACTGTTCTTTTCCTGCTTGAAATCTTTTGTTGCTGGTCTGGCTTCATACAGGCTTCTGGACTGTGGCTGTCACCCACACATGTATAATTCATTTGACAGGCACAATAGCATCTTGTTGTTGAAGGTGTTTGCATGCTGTACCCCTAGAAAATGCATACCTCAGTGGTGCACCCAGAATGTTAGGTGGCTCAGGAAAGGTGCAGAGGCGTAGCTTAGTCAGTGAGTTTTTGGGGAGGTGAGGAACAGAGATTTCCCAACCATCACCGCCACTGAAATGGCAAAGTGGATGAAAATAGCCTTCTATGTAAAAGGCTTCTTTGCACCACATAAGAGCCACCCAGTACTTTGCTTATCCTTGGCTCGTTTTGTGTGGGAGGGTCGAGAAGGGGTGGGTGTATATAAGCTCTGAAATTTTTATAGAGACATGTGTCTGTGCTATGAGGGCTGCTAATCGAAGTGGGGACATACCCCAGGCCTTTGTAACCCAACTGGAGGCACCTGCACCCAACTACACGCACCAGAATCCATTTATTAGGGGGGAACCACACCCCAACACCCCCCAGAGCTGCATCCCTAGGAAGGTGTTAATCTTGAAGCACAAGACAATGTGTCCCAGAGACAAGGTTCAAAACAGTGTTTCAAAATCCAGTCTATAAGAAAAGGACTCACTCAAAAAGTGCATTCTGGAGTGGAAATTAGAAAAACTGTGAAGGCTTATTGCAAAATTAAAAAGGTCCAATACAGAAATAGTAAACTGCAGATTCAGCAAAAGTCTCATTTAAATGCAAACGTAATTCACCGCCACAGTAACCTGACCCTAAAATGTATCTTTTTTAACACCAGATCATTTCCCAAACATAGCATTGAGATTTGGGACACACTTGACGGTTAAAGCCCAGATCTGGCCTTCCCCACCGAAACCTGGCTCTACAACAACAATTCACCTGATATTGTTTCAGCCCTTCCACTTGGCTATAAAATATTAAAATAAGACAGGAAAGGCAAGAGAGGCGGGGGTATAGCCATTCTTTTTAAATACCATCTCTTCTGCATTCCCAACACAATTACCCAAGTAGGCTCCCATGAGATCCTAGCCTTTACAGTTTTGAAGGGTGCCCACTGGGAGGACCAGTCATTTACAACCCTACGGGCCAATATCCCGGATTAACACTAATTTACTTGCTCAACTTTTTCCTCTCCGCCTGAAACAGAATCAATTCCTAGTCATTCATTATGAAAATGCTGCTAAACACCTGGAAAACGATATGTCCACAATGCAATTAACTCAGAGGATATCGGATCCAACCCATGTGGCTGGACACACACTGGACCTTATGTTCTCAAACATAACGACCATTAATATTCACGAAATTAAACCACTTACATGGACAGATCACTCCTTAATTTCCTTTACTCTGACTATACCAATTAAGTCATCTAAGACTGAAGCTACACATCAATTAGGGATAAAATATTGGAACCTAATTACTCAGGAAACCTTTCCTATACACATCACTCATTTAGATCAGGACACAATTTACTCTCACTGTGCTAGCACCTCAGCCACTCACCTACAACAAGAAATAGAGAAGTCGCTTGACAAATCCGAAAAATGGTACACTCCTGAACTAAAAGTAAACAAACAAAAATGTCGCACTTTGGAGCACAAATGGAGACTGTCAAAGGACAACACAGATAGACAGAACTACCTAGCTGAACTGAATATCTACCACCACGCTTTAAAAAACGCCAAAACAAAGTACTATACAAGAAGGATAGAAGATAACGGCAGCTCGTCCAAGGAACTCTATAAAGTTGTTTGTGAACTTGGTAAACCCATCAGCCTATCACAAACCATGGCTCCTACGGTAGAGAACTGTGAACTAATAAATCATTTTTTCACTGACAAAGTGACAAAAATGTATGCATCCTTCGACAACCCCCTCGAAGATGATAATGTTGATTGGGAAAATGTGGCTCCTCATCCCTCTGCACAAACTCACCTAGACACTCTGACTCCTTTTTCAGAGGAGGAAGGGACCAAAGCCATGATTGAGGTCAAAGCGGGATCCCCACTCGACCCCTGCCCGCATTTTATTTCGCCAAATTAGCACCAATTTTATCCCCTCATGTCACTAAAATATTCAACCAATCTCTGGAGCAAGCATCATTCCCAGAAATTTGGAAGAAAACAGTAATATTTCCACTTTAAAAAAAAGCAGGACTCGGAATATATGACCCAGCTAACTATCGCCCCATTTCTCAACTACCTTATTTAGCCAAAGTTTTGGAGCGCTTAGTTAATAAGCAACTCACCACCTTCCTTGAATCTAATAACATATTCGACCCCTCACAGACGGGCTTTAGAACCAATAACAGTACCGAAGCAACTCTACTGGCTGTGTCTGATAATATCAGATCACTAGTTGATCAGGGCAGAGCCGTAGCATTGATCCTACAAGATCTCATTGCGGCCTTTGATACTGTTTTTCATACCCAACTACTCCAAATCTTGCACAAAAAAGGGATCTGTTCCAAAGCCCTGTCATGGTTCGCCTCTTTTCTGAAAGATCGAACCCAAACAATTCAAATGGTATCCTGCACCTCTACCGCAAAGAGCATTAAGTACAGAGTCACGCAGGGAGCTACCTTAAGTTCCACCCTTTTTAATGAATACGTTTCATCTCTGGCGGATATCAGTAGGAAATGAGGATTTGATATCTGCTCCTATGCCGATGATACGCAATTGGTGATTACCTTGATAGATAGGTTGATCAACACTGAAACAAAAAATAACCTAATTAACTGTCTCACTGAACTCGCAGATTGGATGTCTCAGCACTGTTTAAAACTAAATGCCGTAAAATCTGAAATCCTGCTTTTTGGTGGTGCCCAGGATATCTGGGACAATAGCTGGTGGCCCCAGGCACTAGGCACCACCCCAGAACCCAAGTGAGCGGCAAAAAGTCTGGCCATCATCTTCGATGACACCCTAACTATGGTGGACCAAGTACGCACGTTGTGCGGTAAAGCTCATGCTACACTGAAACTTTTCAGACAACTCTTTCCCTGGATTCCACAAAATTGCAGACAAACGGTTACCCAGGCTCTGCTTATGAGCAGACTTGATTATGACAACGCCCTTTATGTAGGCATGACTGACTATCTTTTCGCCAGACTCCAAGTAGTTCAGCGTGCTGCAGCCAAACTAATATGTAATTAAAAAAACACAGTTCAGCATCCCTCTGCCTGAAGGAATTACACTGGCTCCCAGTCCGCCAGAGATCCAGCTTCAAGCTCCTCTGTTTTGTGCATAAAACCCTTCATAAAAAGGGACAACAAATTCTACATAATAAACTACAATTCCACATCCCTCCGCGTAACCTGAGATCACGCCATCAAGCTCTCGCCTCTATCAAGCGCACTTCCAAGGCCAGAATAGGCGACCAGTCCTTTTCCAAATCAGCCGTGGTCCTCTGGAACAACCTACACCTTGATCTTTGCCTGACAGACGACTATCTACTGTTTAGGAAAAAAATGAAAACCACCCTGTTCCCTAGAGACTGACCCTACCAATGATCAATTACACTTTATTCTAATCCGTCCTAGCGCCGTGATGTCCCTCGGGATGATTGATGCGCTTTATAAATACTGCAAAATACAAAATACAAATAAAGGCACTGTCATGAAGGCTATCATTATTAAGATATATGCAGAATAATAGGCAATATCAGAAATAGATTGTATCTCAAATGTGCAGCAAAATCAGTAAGAAATCGGGAAGCATTCCAAATAGAGATCAAATAGAGATGGCTCAAACCCACATTCAAGGGCTTATATAGCCATTTTGTGCATGAGAAAGCACTGAATCTAGAAAATCATCATGCTGTGAGCAAAGAACTACGGGGCAGATTTACAAGCCACTTGTGCTGCTGGTGCGTCACGTGACGCACTGGCGGGGCAACCTTCTGAGTGATATTTACAAGCACACGTAAAGCCACCCTGCATGACTTTACTTGTGCTTGTAAATATCGCCCCTTTTCACACAACACTTTGCGTGTTAGGGGCGTGACATGGGTGTTGCTGTGGGTGATCCCACGCAACACCCATGTCCACTGCTGCATTTCCACATTTACGAGCAATCGTGCATCTGGAAATGCGTCAGAATGCTACACCGTCCTAGGGGTGGCATAGTAGGGTGCTATGACGAGAAATATTTTCATTTCTCCTCGTTTATTTCCTCTGTCAATGCGTGCTGCATTCTACAGCACGCATTGGAAGAGGAAATCACCTCAATTGATTGATTTTGTGCAGGAAGGTGCCCCTTCCTGCACAAAAAAATCTCTCCATAACGCAGGCATCCTTGCACCATGGTGCAAGGGTGCCTGCGCTGGCGCATGGCAGTAGTTCGTGCACCAGTGCAGGGGGAAGCACAGAGATGCGACATATTCTTGTAAATATGTCGCATTCCTGTACTTCGAAACTAACGCAGCACGGCACAGCAAAATGAATTGCAGCACTGTGCTGCGTTAGTTTCTTGTAAATCTGTCCCTTCATTTTTAACAAACCATTTCACAGCATCATGAATCATTACATAATACTATTACTTTAGTGCTAAACCACTACATGAATATTGGTTATGCCATTCTGACCAAATGTCATTCGGAGGTGTCAGAACAAACTAGTTACATAAACAGTGACAACATTGTGACTGCCTGCAATATCATTTGCAAGCAGAAGGTCCTTGAGAATACTTACTAAAGTTAGAGGGGCATATCATCAAGAACGGCGTTAAAATTATAACCGCTTTAGCGGCAGGAAACTGCCGCTAAAGCGGCGATAATGGGCTTGATAATATGCCCTTGAGAATTCCAATAGAAGCCCATGTTCTGATGTGAACATGGGCTTCTATTGGAATTCTCAAGGGCATATTATCAAGCCCATTATCGTCGCTTTGGCAGCAGTTTCCTGCCGTTAAAGCGGCGATAATTTTAATGCCGTTCTTGATAATATGCCCCAGAGTCCTTCTTTGAGAACAGTGTCATTCAGAAATAAACAAATATACATACTTTCAGGCAGAAATATAAACTGAGAATAAACATGATGCAGCATCCATTTTGGACAGGCCTAGTTACCTTAAGCCAAACAAGCATTGGCATAGCCAATAGGTCTCACCTTTGGGACCTTGTAAGTGTTTAGCTAGACCTATTGGCTTTGCTAATATGTTTAAGCTATGTTGTAGACAAGTGTGGCTTGTGTGTAGCAAAGTTATAGTAAAAAGTGTTGTAAGTATTTTGTTACCTTATCTATAATTAAGATGATATAACTGAACAACCTTATTAAAAAAAGAATATAAAAATGTTTATTTTATTCTTTTTTTGGGGGGGGATGTTGGCAACTATTTCCTGCCTGTTCTGTTGGTTGTTTTGGTTTGTCTATCCCGACACATCATGACAGTCGAGTCCCCGCCAGTTCTGGCTGCTCGTGGTCACTTTAGTGACAGCAAAACCACACCAAAGCCTTGTATCCTGTAGCAGTCCCCTGCACCCACAACAGGTCATGCCCCAGATCACGAAATGTCATTAGAGCGACGGAGCGCATTCATAATACTGAACGGATTTGCGGCTTTCATTGGTACAGCAGGTGCTGTGGCCCAGAGGCAATGGCGCATGAGGGGCCCACAGCACCCCCAATCAGGCCTGTTTTAAGACCAAAACAGTTGCAGTGGAAGGAATTTTCCTTGTTGTGCCACTGTTTACTGGTAATGCTGAAATACACGTATATGTGTAGATATCAGTGCTCAGAAGGTACCGGAAGGAGCCATTAGGCGCTTTGCAACACACCCAAAATATGTATAACTGACGGGAGCTATTACATTGACTTTTCTATTTTTCCCAATGTTAGTCTGCAATAGGTGAGTGTGTGGAAGGGCGGGGGCTGAGTGAGATAAGATTAGGTGGTTTATATTACGAGAAAGAGCCCTTGCATCATACATTAGAGGCATTAGAAAAAAAGAGAGGAATAAATGGGGAGAAGGGGGAGAGGAGGGAAAGCGGAGTAGGGGATAGAGAAGGGATGGTGGAGTGAGGCAGACCTCCTGGGTAGGACATGCAAGAAGCTAAAGTGTAAATGAGAGAGAGGGTTGGTAGAGAGGCAAAGGTGAAAGAAGTGTATAAGAGGGAGGAGTGAAGAGAGAAAATGAGAGAGGAGGGGAAAGAGTCGGTGGTGGAGAGGGGTTACAAAAGAGAATGGGAGATAAGAAAGGGGAAAACGGAAGGAAGGTGGTGAGGCAACACTGAAGGAAGTTGGAGGAGAAGTGTAGAAAATAGTGATGGGGAGGGGCAGAGAAAATGAAGCTGGGGAAGAGTTATAGTGAAGGGGTAAGAGGGCATGCAGGATTTGAGAGGAGAGGAAATGATCAGGTGTGAGGTGGGTAGCAAAAGACAAGAAGACGGGGACTAAAGGGTTGACATAAGAACAAAAGGAGTGGTGGGGTGGGGGAATGAGAGATGGCGGAGAGAGGTCAAACAAATGGCGGGTGGAAGAGGGATAAAGGCAGAGTGAGAAACGAGGGAAGAAAACGGACACAGGTTGGAACTGGAGGGAGGCGGTATGAGGGCTGAATATGAGAGGCAGACCTAAAAAGGTAAAAGCACCATTAGCAAGTCGATATTAAGAAACGTGTATATCACCTATTCAAACACATAGATGCCGCGCACTATATTTAGTTAGGGTGACCACAGTGCCCTGCAGTTGAATTAAAGGCAATCCCCAGTAATGAGGATCGTAGTCAGTGCTCAATCACAAACGGCATATTGTGCACGTAACCGTAGTAAAGGCTCCTCATTAAGAGATGCGGCATGATGGAAGACCCCGCATCCGAATACGGAAAAATAGTACCCATTAATGGAAATCGTTAGGAGGCGTACTGCGCACACAAACATAGTGGAGGCTAAATCTCAAGAAATGCGGCATGCTATTAAGTGTTACACGATCCCAAATATGAAGCCACTTTATTCGGCGTGACCATAGGTAACCATATGTTAAATAACATACGTTACATACTACGTAAAAACACATACACTGCAGAGTGCCAAAATACTGTAGATCTAATGACCAGAAGCCTCATCCATATAGGGCTAATCCTTAACTTAGTCAGATGCGTCCGCGAGTATTTCCAAACAAGTCCAATATGGAGATTTAAATCGCACGCCATGTTGAAACACATTTAAAGAATAAGTGGCGTGAAAGGGAAAGACGTCATCAACAAAAATAAGCACGCTTTTTCCCAATTGCGTGCTGTCTTTCTCAGAAAGACGCACGCAAAGGCCAATAGCCTCTGACCAAAAACAAACCACACGCACGAGCGTGTGGTCAGATTTTGAAGTCCCCTTACAAAAAGTCTCCCAGCGCAGTGCGCTTGCACAGGCGAGGCCTAAAAAGCACACTTCAACATGTAACAAGTTCATTTCATTTGGATTAGCTCCATGTCAGTATACACATGTTAAATCAAGTGTAGGCTGAGGGGCAGATTTACAATGAAACTGATTCAGTGCATTCCACAAGCCATTTGGCTGCGCCGCACTGAGTCACTTTCAAAGCACAGGGATGTGACATATTTACAACAATATGTCTCATCTCTGTGCTTCCCCCTGCGCTGGCGCACAAACTGAAGCCATGCGCCGGCACAGACACCTTTGCACCATGGTGCAAGGATGCCTGCGTCATGGGGAGATTGTTTTCGTGCAGAGAGGGGCACCTTCCTGCACAAAAACAATCACTACAGGCATTTTCCTCTTTCAATGCGTGCTGTAGAATGCAGCACGCATTGAAAATTGAAAAAACGTGGAGAAATGAAAACATTTCTCCTTGTTGCGCTTCCCTACGCATCCCCTGGGGATGTGTAGCATTCACACGCATTTCCAGATTAACAATTCCTCGTAAATCTGGAAATGTGTCTCGTTCCATGGGTGTTGCATGGGAACACCCACAGCAACACCCATGCAATGTCCCTTTCACGCAAAGTGCTGCATGTAAAGGGGCCATATTTACAAGGACAGGAAAAGCCACGCAGGGTGGCTTTTCCTATCCTTGTAAATATGGAGCAGTAAAATGCGCCACCAGTATGTCACAAAAAGTGACGTACTGGCTGCGCAGGGGGCTTGTAAATCTGCCCCTAAGTGCTCTTAATTAATTGATAAAGCATAATTTGGTAAACATGCAAAATAGCGCTAACAAAGGTTTTATTAGTGATTTAGCTCCACTTGAAGATGACCGTCACTGGAAGGGGAAGTCAGTGGATTTATTTTCATTTGGGTGTGATGCAGCCAAATTTCTTTCAGTCCTTGATGAGCTGTACTGCTGTGTGTAGGGCACCTTTCAAGAGTGCTAGGGTGCTATCAGTGAGACCTCTGTGAACGGTGTTTAGGCTCCTCCCAGAAGGCAGAGGGCTAAGGCTTGTACGTTTGTTCTAATATCGTACAAAATTATTTATACAAAAATATCTCAATTGAAAAGAGCAGAATAAATTGAGAAATAAAGCAAAAATAGAAAACATGAATGTTTGGATAATTGAGATGCAGGCCTCGGCAACTAAGAACCCGGGCCGGGTAGGCATAGCCGGACCCATTAGAGGCCCGGGTCAAAACGCCATCCGGGGGCGGCGGCCCTCCCCCGCCCAACCCCCTCCGGAAATTTACATGGGGGCTAGGCCAACGCGGCCAGGATTGGCCCTGGGGGCACAGGCAAGCACCCCCCCAATCAGGGGGCGAGCATAGGGGCCGGGGGGGGATAAAAAGGGACGCAGGGCTCCAGTGGATCCCCCCCCCCCCCGAGCTGAGGACGGAGAAAGAAGAAAGGCTTACCCGGAGGCGACCAGCGGCAACCAGCGACGAGCGGAGGCGACCAGCGGCGATCGGAGGTCCATCGGAGTTTTTGGCGCCATAAAGCACGGAACGGCGGAAACCTCGTCGGGAGCCAGCGGCGCCAGGGCCCACTCGGGGCAAGGAACGTCGTCCTCAGGGGCGGCAGGGACGGCGAGCAGCGAAGCCCAGGGGGAGGCAGCAGCAGCAGATTCCCAGCACAGCGCCGTCTTCACAGCGCTGCCCCCGCCATCTTGGGCACGAAAGGCGGAGGAGGGGAACAGCAGCCACCGGGAGGAGCAAGCGGCGACGGGAACCGCGGGAAGGACACAGAGATCCATAGGTGGCTGGGAGCGAAGGGACGCGAGGGCTTTGAGAGCGCGATGACGCGAAGCCTGTGATCCTTGCAGGTTGAACTTTTCTGGATTTGTTGTGCGGACACCCTACGGAACGTGCCGCTGGTTTAGCCTTGCGTTGTACACTAAGGATCACGTCGAAGCCCATCCTTTCCGGGAGTCAGCAGGCGCGAGCACCACCAGGGGCCGATCGGCGCACGCTAGTAGAAAAGCGGCAGCAGCCTCGATTGTAGCGCTCCACTAATCCAGGACATCGGCATTTACACCCAAACGGAGGAAGCGAGATACCGAGGGACGCGCCCTCTTAAAGCGACAGGATCCCCTTTTTTCTCCGTGGTCTCTCACAGGACGGGGGTTCGAGTCACGCATACGCTGGCAAAGTAACATAAGCGTGCAAAATTTCGAACTCTTCTCTGATCCATCCAGCAAAAGGAAGCCAGCACGCAAGGGGAGAAAAAGAAAAAAGCAGCAAGGAAGGATGGCGAACAGGAAGGGAGCAGCAGAAAGGAAGAAGCAGCCCCCGGCCCGCTTCAGGGAGTTGCTGACAAAGCCTGCCACATCAAAGACAGGACCGAGGAAGCGGAAGGAAGACGACCTGGATGACGACCTGCAGGACATGCTCGAGCAGGCAAGGGCTCTGGTGGCTTTGAAGGGCCAGAGCTGGGTGGACCAGCAAATCAAGGAAGGGCCCCCCGGGAAAGACAAACGGATACGCCGGACTTCGCCAACACCGCCACCACAAAAGAAAGCGACAAAGAGGGGGTCTGCGGCCAAAACGGCGGCCCCCCGCAGGAGAACAGCCAGGTCAAGCGACGGGGGAACCCCCCCAAAGGCGGCCAGGCGGAAGACCCCAGCGGCAGCTGAGCAGGCTGCCAGCTCCGAGTCGGACAACGACAGCGACGGGGAGGGGTCTGTAGCCAGCACGGCGGCCCCCCAGGAAGGACGGCGGACGATCACCCCCCAGGAAGGACTGCAAACGAGCACCCGGGGTAAGCACGGACTGCCGCACAACTCGCGGGGGCGCAAGGGGGGCGCGGGGCCACAAAGCAGAAGGGGGCCACAGGTGAACATGGCGGGACAGGGGCCGTGGCACGCGCAATCCCCATGGCAAGCAGGCGCAGGCCAAGGGGGACTGAACTTCCAAGGGGAAGCTTGGCCGGAGGGATCTATGCAACCCCCACCATGGCTGCCTTGGTGGCAATGGCCAGGAAGAGGGGTCCCATTCCCAGGGAATGCGCCCTGGGGCATAGGGGGCCCCATAACGATCCCGGCTGTAGAGGGAATAGCCGGCACACGGGTACAGGTAGACATGACGGCAAACAAGGACCCTACGGGGCTCAGCCAGGCAAGCCAGGGCGAGGAACCAGGGGTGGAGCCGGTGCAACAGGGGCACACAGGGGCCACGGTAGGGGAGGGCTCAGCTATAGCCTGGGCAGGTGAGGGCAAGCCAGCGAGTGAGTACATGCGCCCGTCCCCAAGCGAACCCCCCACAACGACAAGGTTACTGGGCCTGGCCAACCTTATCCCACTCCCAATAAAGGAGAGAATCTGGAGGAAGGAATTTATAGATATTTTTTCCCTCCTGGAGGTGCGTCAGGCAGGATTAAATCTCACCACACAAGACAAGAAGGACGAGGACAGGAGGGGCCCGAGGAAACCCAGGGTGGACAGAAGTATAGAGAACTGGCTAAAAGCCTTTAGGACACTAGCGTGCGTTTTTATTGAGAAATTCCCACAGGCTGCAGCATCACTAATCCTATATGAGCAGAAGGTGCACGAGGCGCAGCAGCAGTTTCAAGGGGACGCTTGGATTCAATATGACGAGGGTTTCAGGGAAAAAATGCAGGTGTGGCCAACAATAGGCTGGGACTGCCAGGACATGGAAGGACAGGGAAGGGGTGGGTGTGAAAGAGAGTAATTTTCGTCCCTACGGGAGTAAGGGCAAGTTTGAAGGGCACGGGCACGCAAAAGATCCCAAGGGGAGGGGCCCACCAGCCACCAAATCCAGCAAGGCGTGCTGGAAGTTTGACAAAGATGAGTGCAAGTGGGGGGCGGCATGCAAATTCAAACATGCCTGCGGGTCTTGTGGGGGGAACCACCCTTCGATACGATGCCGTCGAACCACAGGGCCAGCGGCAGAGAAACCAAAGGCGGGCCCAAAGAAATGAAAAGCGGGCCCCGTCAGGAGGGGCCATGGGGGAAGGGGGCGGAGGACAGGTGCTCCCTACACCCATAAAAACAGGCAGACTTCTACACCTGTTACACACTTACCATAAGACAGCGGATAGGAATTTACTAGCGAAGGGCTTTACTCAGGGTTTCCCAATCCCTTACAACGGCCCTAAAGGTGCACGGGAAAGCAGGAATTTGAAGTCAGCCAGGGATAATCCTGAGGTAGCGAAACAAAAGGTAGCGAAGGAAGTCGCGCTGGGCCGGGTGGCGGGCCCGTTCCCCACGCCCCCACTAAAGGACATGGTAATATCCCCGTTGGGTATAGTCCCCAAAAAAGAGCCAGGTAAATTCCGCCTGATTCACCACCTTTCATACCCGGAGGGGGAGTCAGTCAATGACTGGTTAGATCAGGGGGCCTGCTCGGTGGCCTATGCATCCGTAGACGATGCGGTGGACCTGGTTAGACAGGAAGGGACGGGGGCCCTAATGGCCAAGTCAGACGTAGAATCAGCATTTAGACTGTTGCCAGTGCACCCAGACAGCTACCATTTGTTGGGGTTTAAATTGGAGGGGGGCTACTACTATGACAGGTGCCTCCCAATGGGTTGCTCAATATCCTGTGCGCATTTCGAGGCCTTCAGTAGTTTCTTGGAATGGTAGCTGGGGCAACGGACGCCCAGAGGGGGGCGCGTCCACTACCTGGATGACTTCTTGTTTGTGGGTAGGGCAAACACAGAGGACTGCGCTAACCTCCTCAGCAACTTCAAGGCGTTGACGCAGGAACTAGGCATCCCGATAGCTCAGGAGAAAACGGAGGGTCCCACAACGAAACTGACGTTCTTGGGGATAGAGCTAGACTCAGTGGCAGGGACATGCAAGCTGCCAGCCGAGAAGGTGGAGGGCATGCTTGGCGACATAAAGAAGTTGAAACAACAAAAGAAGGCGACTCTGGGGGATATACAGCAGCTACTAGGGAAACTGAACTTTGCCCTAAGGGTAATTCCTGGCATTACACAGACACAGAGGCATCACAGGGTTCGCATAACGCAGGGAGTGAGGGACGACCTCGGCCAATGGGAGAGTTTTCTGACAGATTTCAACGGCACCCTGATCTGGCGGGCCCCTTGGGTCCTGGCCAGCGAGTTGGAGCTCTACACCGACGCAGCAGGGGGGTACGGCTTCGGGGCAATCTTAGGGACGGCGTGGACAGCAGGGGAATGGCCAGAATCATGGTACGCATCCGGGCTGACCGCGAACATAGCACTGTTAGAGCTGTTTCCCATAGTAGTAGCCTTCCACGTCTGGGCCCCTCGACTAGCAAATAGGCAAATCACGCTATGGTCAGACAACCACGCTGTGGAGCAGGCAATCAACACAGGAGCTGCGCGGTGCCCAGCTGTAGGGACCCTACTGCGGAAGCTAGTGGGCTGCCAATTAAGAGGCAACATTGCACTGAGGGCAAGGCACATCCAGGGTGTAGAAAACTTAGCTGCGGGTGCTATTTCTCGTTTCCAGTGGGAGAAGTTCAGGAAGCTGGCCCCAGGCGCAGACAGACGGATGACCCCGATGCCGGAGGAAGCGTGGGCATGGGTGGAACCGGGCTGAGACGGCTACTGGACAATGCACTGGCCCCCAAGACCAACTGCAGGTTACAGGAAGTGCTGGGGGACCTTTAGGGGCAGGATGGGACTAAAGAAGGGGCAATGGGCCCAAAAAAAGGAAATCCTGGAATTCATCGATTCATCGATTGGGCTTTCCAGGAAGGGAAGTCATAGACCTGGGCACAAGCGCATTGAGTGCAATAGCGCACTACACAAAGATGGCAGGGAGGGAGGACCCAACAAGGGCGTTTGAATGTCGAATGGCTATGAAAGGGTGGAGCAGGCTACAGGGGGCACCAAGGGACGCCAGGCGCCCCATCCATTTCAAACTGCTACAGGCGATGCTGGGAACCCTGGACGGGATCTGCACCTCACAACATGAAATCACACTATTTCGGGCAGCATTCGCAGTAGCATTCTTCGGGGCATACAGGGTCAGCGAGGTGGTAGCCCCTTCAGTGGTGGACTCGGGAGCAACATACATACATAGAGAGGACGTAGACATGCAGGATGGGCACATGGACATACTGCTACGGAGGTCCAAGACGGACCAGACGGGCAAAGGGATATGGAACAGGCTGCACTGCACGAAGGACGCCGGGCAATGCCCAGTGTGCCTTCTAAAAGGGCATCTAGAGAGCAGTCGAGGGAGGAAGGGGCCACTTTTCCAACACTGGGATGGGGCTTTTCTCAGCCGCTTTCAGTTTATAGCGGCAATGAGAAAGACCATAGACGCGCTGGGGCTCCCCGCACGGGAATATGGGTCACACTCATTTAGAATTGGGGCAGCCACCACGGCGGCGGAGCTGGGCTTGGGCGGGGGGGTAATCAAGGGGATAGGGCGTTGGGCATCCGGTGCTTACAAGCGGTACATACGCCCAACAATGTACTAAGGCCACCCCCCCCCCATGTTTTTCCAGGTCCGAGCGCTTCACAAAGGAAGGTCTGGATCGTGGGGCACTCTTATGTGACGCGGGCGCAGAGGTGGGCAGCGGCCAGACGGGACTTTGGCGGAATATGGTTGCGGGACACCGACATCGAATGGTGGGGGCGTCCCGGGATGAGATGGGAACAGCTGCTGCACATGGTGCGGGACGCGCTACAGTGGGGTAGCAAGCCAGACGCGGTGGTGGTCCACCTAGGCGGGAATGACTTGGCGGCAATGGGGCGGAGGGCGCTCCTCGAAGACATGCAGAAAGGCCTCACGGCAGTGGCACGCATGGTACGCCCCGCTGACATAATTTTTTCTGAAATCATAGTACGGACCACCTGGCGGGGGGCAATTGACCTGGGGGCGGTGGAAAAGTCCAGAAGAAAACTCAATATTACGATGGCGAAAGTATGCAAGGCCAACGGCTGGGGTTTCGTACGGCATGGGTTCATCAACCTAAGATCCCCGGGGTATCACAGTGAAGACGGAGTACACCTCACAGGGGTGGGAATGGATATGGTTCTGCTGAATATTGTGGGGGTACTGGAGCAGAGGGGTTTCCTATGACAGTAAGTCGAAGCAGGCGTCGGTTGGGGGGGAGCTCCCTCTGATCGTGAAACCATAGGGAGCGTGGCGGGACTAAACTAACAAAATTACCAAACAAAAGGGAAGAACTCAGTAGAAGATAGATGTGAGGCTCTCACAGGGCCCTGGGGATGCCACACGGCAGGGGCAGTGAGCGAGCCAAAGGGCGGCACGCCGCCAGCAAAGTTTAGAGGTAATGCTCTCCCATGACCCTTGGGATGCCTCACGGCAGGGGCTCAGAAGGAGACAAAAAGCAAAGGACCCAATCGCAAGAAAATAGAGCAGATGCGCAAGAAAAGGCCCTTGGGATGCCAGCCGGCAGGGACCTCTGGGCGAGGGGAGGGCCCACGAAAGGGCACAGGGCGAGCGGGACGGCACTTGCAGCCCGGACAGGTCCAAACGGAGACCCGCCAAATCAGTAGCAAGCTGAAGCCTAGACCCGGAAGCACAGAACGCAAAAAGGGTCCCCTCCTCGCCTAGGTGATTGCTAGAACTGGGTCAAGGACAATAATAATGCAGCATGTACATAACCACGATCAATGTGATACAAATGTGTAAGTTGTTATCATGCTAATAAAACTGCGACCTTTTCAGGCACCCAAGAAAGTTGTCAGTGGTGTTTTAGGGTAGCAGAGTGGGGAAGCGGGGAGGGGTGACTCGCCACCTGGAGGGGGTTAGAACCCGGGCCGGGTAGGCAAAGCCGGACCCATTAGAGGCCCGGGTCAAAACGCCATCCGGGGGCGGCGGCCCTCCCCCGCCCAACCCCCTCCGGAAATTTACATGGGGGCTAGGCCAACGCGGCCAGGATTGGCCCTGGGGGCACGGGCAAGCACCCCCTCAATCAGGGGGCGAGCATAGAGGACGGAGAAAGAAGAAACCCACCCACCCACACCTAAGAATCGGGCGTCGGAGCCGCACGGTGGAGGGTAGCGGGACTAAACTAACAAAATTACCAAACAAAAGGGAAGAACTCAGTAGAATATAGATGTGAGGCTCTCACAGGGCCCTGGGGATGCCACACGGCAGGGGCAGTGAGCGAGCCAAAGGGCGGCACGCCGCCAGCAAAGTTTAGAGGTAATGCTCTCCCATGACCCTTGGGATGCCTCACGGCAGGGGCTCAGAAGGAGACAAAAAGCAAAGGAACCAATCGCAAGAAAATAGAGCAGATGCGCAAGAAAAGGCCCTTGGGATGCCAGCCAGCAGGGACCTCTGGGCGAGGGGAGGGCCCACGAAAGGGCACAGGGCGAGCGGGACGGCACTTGCAGCCCGGACAGGTCCAAACGGAGACCCGCCAAATCGGTAGCAAGCTGAAGCCTAGACCCGGAAGCACAGAACGCAAAAAGGGTCCCCTCCTCGCCTAGGTGATTGCTAGAACTGGGTCAAGGACAATAATAATGCAGCATGTACATAACCACGATCAATGTGATACAAATGTGTAAGTTGTTATCATGCTAATAAAACTGCGACCTTTTCAGGCACCCAAGAAAGTTGTCAGTGGTGTTTTAGGGTAGCAGAGTGGGGAAGCGGGGAGGGGTGACTCGCCACCTGGAGGGGGTTAAACTCAATGCAATTAATAAATTGGTAACACTGAACCAGATAAGAGCAAAAGAAAGTGAGTTCGCCTATTTTTCATTCACATCCTTCCAGACTGTGCCTCCAAAAATGATAAAGGGAAGAGCTTTCATCAAGATGAAAAATATCAACCCTAGGGTAAGAGGTGAGAAAGGGAATACAGATGTATCATCTAGACCCAGCAAATGTGAGTTTGAATCTGAAAAACAAAAGTACTCTTTTTAAACTAGTGTTCCACTCCCCATCTGAAGTTAGAGCAAAGATGAGTGTAACATGAACAGTAGGTAAAGTTTTTACATTCACAAACCAGATAGTGGAGTGTAGAAGGTGGGGTGCTCCGCTTTTCATAAGTAGTCATGGAAGACATTGAGGCTTGTGATTTTGATGAGACCACTGCATCTGCTTTGATCATGTAGTATTTTATCTATTGTCAAGTGGTCTGAAAGTAGTTTGTAAAATGCCCTCCTGATACGTTTTTTGAGTACTCTGAAAGTAGAATCAGTGCAATTGGGTGGTGCTAAGTAGAATGTGATCCCCCAAAAATGTAGGTCTGGGTAATTATTGGTGAGCTTCATGGTTTTGTGTTGTAGGTGTCTTTATTTTACACAAGAAGAAAACTAAATCTGGCTTAACAAGCAATCAAGAAATGCTGGACGACTCTCTGTGGTGCTAAGATGCACAAACGGCTTAGTTTGTCAACTTTTGTGCGCAAATTAATTATTTTTTTAATAGTTGATTTGAACGCAGCTCTGATGGCTTGGTGTAACGTAGGACCAAATCCCTGATAATTATAGAAAGCTGGAGTCAGGACTGGAACGTCACAAAAGCCCCTAGGGGTGAATGCATAGTCTCATCAACTAGTGCCATGCAAAGCAGTGTGACATGCATGGGATCCTAACACCAAATGAAAACAAGTGTAAACAGATGGACAAAATGAAAATTCTGTGCTTTTTCTAAATGTAATGCACGTAGTTTCAATAAAATAACACATTTATGTGGGTATTTAGGTGCCTTCTATTACAACACATTATTTTATTAATTTATTTGAGAGAATTCCTATCATGGAGAGAGATGCATTTGAGGCACATGCAGAATTTATTCTACTTAGAACTGCTGGATTGAAAGACAGGAATCTCACCTGCAATGGGATTGGGGCTATCGTTTGGCTAACCAGAGGAGAATGTCTCTAAGGTTGTTAACGTCAAGTATAGGCAGTGTGGGGTGTCAAGTATAGGCAGTGTGGGGCATATCTACAAGGAAATGGCGTATTGATGTGACATATTTTAAAGTGCCAAGCGGCTTCATTTAAAAAACGCAGCAATGCACAGTATTTACAACAATACAGCGCACCCCTATGTTTTCCCTTGTGACAGTGCTGAAAATAGCTGCCTAGCACCAACTCAGACACCATTGCCCCATAGTGCAAGGGTTCCTGCATTGCAGGGAATCATTGTTTATGTGCAGGAAGGTGTGCCTTCCAGGACATAAACAATCAATAATGGCATGCTTTTCTTTCTCTGTGTGTTGCAGAATGTAGCACACCTAGAAAAAGCAAAAACGAGGAGAAATAAAAGTATTTCTCCTATTTGTGCCACTCTAATGCCTGCTTGTAATGCCATGGAAATCTGGGGCAGCTTCAAAAAGCAATGGGTGTTGCAATGGAATGCACACAGCAACACCCATTGCATGCCCCTTTCACGCAGAAAACTGCGTGTAATTATACCATATTGACAAAGCAGCGTTAAGCCAGGCATAGTGGCTTAGGCCACTGTGTAAATACGGTACAGGGCATTGTGCCACCGGAACTTCATAAAACGTGACGCTCGGTGGCACAATCCCCTTGTAAATATGCCCCTGTATTCCTATCACTGGATAACATTTGGAGAGTAACCTCTGTACCCAACCCTAATGAAGGGTTGTACTCCATATCCTTTGCATTGTTGACCGTTAATGCTTTATAATTGTCCTAGATACATGCTTTGCAACCCATTGATCTATGTAAGCACATGATAACTCTGTGCTTATTATACATGCATAACTGTGTTTTATGATTGATAGATTTCTTGTTATTTTGTGTACCATGTCATGGTACTCATGCTTCCTCTGTTGCTCGACTCGCTATATAGTAAGAAGTGTAAAAAAAAGAAAATATATATATATATATTCACTGAAAAAACCATAGGTTTTACAGAAGTTATAGTTAGGAATTAGCATTTAAAAAACCTTAGATATTCCCTGAAAAAACCATAGGTTTCAGGGACGATATAGTTAGTTGGACATTTGACTCGTATAAAACCAGAGAAATTCGTCCGTTATAGTTAGTTGAGCTAACTCACGCGCCCGCAATGCACTGGTGATGACGTCACATATTACATCACTCATGACATGGTCAGTGACATCACTGATGACATCTCAAATGACATCACTGATGACATCACTGATGACATCATCCAGTGAATGTGTGTTTCTGTAAAGTTGAAATATTTTTCATATATATCTATGCCAAGGTGTATTGAAGAAAGAGTGAATTTACAAGTCCCTGAATGGGTTATTTAGTAGGTGCGTGACTGACTGTATAACCGAATGATTGAACATGTGTTACTGAATGTATGGGTTAGTGACTAAACTGTGTGAAAGTCTGTATTAGTGTCTCAGTTGGTGTATAAGCGGCTGCATTGGTTGGTGAGTAGCTACATGAGTGTCTATATGGGTTATTGATTTATTGTCTGAGTATCTGTATGAGTGCCTGAGTGTCTGTGTGGGTGGGTGGGGGGTGTGTGACTGTGTATATATGTCTGAGTGGGTGATTCACTGGTTGTATGGATTCAAAAGTACATCTGGGAAGGGCTGTATGAGTGAGTTAGTGTGTGTATGGGTGTGTTGGTGAGTGAATGAATGTCTCACTGGTATATGTGTGAGTAACTACATATGTTTTAAAGCAGTATATGTGAGTGTTGGAGTATATAAATGACTATACGTGAGAGTAAGTTATTTGAAGGAGTGGGTGTATAAAAGTGTCTGCTTGTATCAGTGACTGTATAAGACAGTAAGTATGTGTTAGTATCTGCATAAATAAGTGATGTGGTGTGTGTATAAATAACGCAGTTGGTGTGTATAACTGCATACATGAGTAAATGGGTATGTGATTGATTCTTTGCATGACTGACTAGGTGTGTGAGTAACTCTATGGATGAGTGGCGGACTGTAACTGTATGTATAGGTATATGAGTGCATATTATAGTACTGTATTGATGAGTAACTGCATGTATAAGTGAGTGGATGTGAGTGTAGACCTAGGAAATAGTGGGTGGTATGTAGAGTCTGGCATTGTTGTGTGTATGGTTTCAAAAATAGTAGTCTGTATTTTAGAGTGCCTGTATCAAAGTTTATATTAGGCCATCAGTATGTGCATCAGATTATCAGGTGGATGATGTCATCGGTGATGTTATCAGTGATGTCATTTGAGATGTCATCAGTGATGTCATCAGTGATGTCACTGACCATGTCATGAGTGATGTAATATGTGACGTCATCATCAGTGCATTGCGGGCGCGCAAGTTATAGTTAGCTCAACTAACTACAACAGGTGAATTTCTCTGGTTTTATATGAGTCAAATGTCCAACTAACTATAACGTCCCTGAAACATATGTTAATGCTAATTCCTAACTATAACGTCTGTAAAACCTATTGTTTTTTCAGTTAATTTTAAAGGTTTTTTAAATGTTAATTTCATATTTTAATCTTTAAAAAAACCTATATTTTTTCAATTTTTTTTGTAATATTTTGGAACTCAATTATCCTTTTTTGTTTTTAATTTGAAAAATATGTAATGTTTTATATCTTCAAAAAAAAGTATGTATATCTTTTATTTTTTTTAGAAAACTGAAGTCCCGTACCAGTAGTGTACCAAGGTCCATCAGCACACCAATCCTGTCCACCATATTGCTAATCTCGTAAAGGATGCGCATTTTGTGTCCGACGGGTTCGTGGCACCGCGTCCCGCATAACATCATATACATATGTGGTCGCGCCAGCTGCTACTTTGGTATGCTACGGGTACGCAGTACCAAGCCACGCCTTACGTCATGTACGTATGGGGTCACACCCGCTATGCGTTGCGTATGCCACGAGTGTACACTGCCAGGCCCTGTGTTACATCATAGATGTATGGTGTCGCGCCGGGAACGCAATTCCCTCATTTTTTTTTCGTCTCAAAACTATATCTAAATAAGTTTAAAGTGTATATGAGAACAAGCGATAATCTAAAATATTTTAAACATTTATATATTTCTGACTGTAATAAACTTATATTATGGTAATATTCTCTCAAAATCGCGTCAGGTGCGGCCTCCTTGCGCATTCGCTGTGCGATTGCCATGTGACCTTAAAGAAAAGCTTTTGATTGGTTCATAACATTTCCCATTGTAACAGTTGGAGGACCCCACCCATTTTCGCAATTCTCTCTACAGCGTTTGATGAGAGACTCCTCTTCTGCTTGCAGAGCTTTTTTGAAAACTTTTTGCTATGTACACATATCTGACAGTACACACAACATGCAACCATCATCTTCATCAGTATTCATGCTCTGCAAAGTAGCCTTCCACCTGTGATAGCCATGCATCTAAAAGCTACATAACAGAACTTTTCCCCACTGCCAAAGGTAACATGGTTGCATACGCTGTCCACAGCACAATGGGGCCAATTCACAGAACTAACTTAAGACAAAATCCTAAACTTACTACTTTTTGTATTCGTAGAAGTTAGGATTTTGTCTTAAGTCTGTCTTTAGTCTGTCTTAAGTCTGTCTTAAGTTTGTCTTAAGCCAAACTTAAGACAAAATCCTAACTTCTGTGATTACCAAAAGTAGTAAGTTTAGGATTTTGTCTTAAATTAGTTCTGTGAATCGGGCCCAATGTAATGTGGTACGGCCCAGGGGCAGTATCATGCATACATAATGAACACACGGACACAGATAGATAGTGGAAGTGGGTGCGGGCACGAGCGCTCGACTTTTATTACCAGGGTTACATATCCAGTGACGTCTGTGCTGGATGCGTGTGGGGTGAGTGTAAAGCAGCCCTCAGGGAATGGTTGCTGCTAGCATCAACTACAACAGTAATCATTGGATCACACACAGAGATTCAATAATAAAAGGGTCAATAGTTTGTGCTGCAGTAAGGTAGGGACACTAGATGTGAAATAATACAGAAAAGATTCTATCGTAAAACAACCATAACTTGTGGTATACTAACATACAGGCAGTAGATCTGAAATAATACACAAAAAGATTGTATCATAAAGGGTCCATGAGGTCTAGTGCACTTAGACAGCCACATCAAAAGCATTCAGCATGTGCACAGCCAGCAATGATGCGTGCTGCGGGCGGGCCATACTAGGAGCAATGTCTGTTGCCTGCAACACTACATCATCTGCAATAGCGACTCGATCTGAATTGTAAACACTGCTGTCTTCAGTGTAGGCCAGAGAGCGGTCAGCAAGGGCCCACAGCCACGTGGCATTGACTTGAGCTGCCCAGTTTGCCGTACGCGAAGCAACAAAAACCGTGTGCGGACCCTTGATGATGCGTATGCGTGGTGCGGACAGAGAGGACTGGAGCAATGTCTTTTGCCTACAGGACTGCGTCATCTACAATAGCGACTCGATCTGAATTGTGAACACTGGTGTCTACAGTGTAAATTGAAGGCAGTAGTGAGCACAGTCATCCATGAATACTTTTTCTCACGTACTCTTCACACAATACAACAACAGAAATCACACAAAACTCTGCAATAAATTAATCAAAACAATTCGAATTGCGATCTCTGCTGTCCACTGTGTACACTGGTATTCAGTGTTCTTTACCACTACCAAGAAGAATTTGGTCATTGTCCTAGACCTATAAGTCATCTTAAAAAACTTCTTCAAGCAAGTATACTAAAAGGCTATTGTGTATATTTCAATAGACGTTGTAGTTAGTTGCCTACTGGATTCTGTAATTAAACAATCACTCCTCCATCTGAATTGTGAGCTCTGCTGACTGCACTGTAGGCCAGAGGCAGTTGTCATTAACGCCTCACAGCCACGTGCCATTGGATTCGGACGCATGCAGTTGGTTGCACCTGATCGGAGTGGGTACACAGAAATCATCACAAACTTTAACTTCTGACATCCTCAGTCACAGAATCAACACCCCGTTTCATTGTTCCCACCTGCTGTACCACGGTGTACTCCACCGACTGTAGTCAACCAAGCCCAATAATCATGTGCAGCAGTTAGCTACGGAAGCACAGAGTCTGATGCATCTCAACGGAGGGAGTTCTGTCAAAACCAAGCAGCAAGTAATATCGGACATCGTCCATTTTGGGATCAAGACACCATTCCACTGTTGGGACCTAGAGTTGCTTGCACCTGGTCGAAGGGAGTACCTTCATCTCCACTCTCAGATACAGTTCTAACATCGTCCATTGTGGGATCAAGACCCCGTTCCACTATTCGGACCTGCTGTACCGCGGTGTACTCCACCGACTGCAGTCACCCAACCCCAATAATCATGTGCAGCAATTAGCTACGGAAGCACAGAGTCTGATGCACCTCAACGGAGGGAGTTCTGTGAAAACCAAGCAGCACGTAGTATCGGACATCGTCCATTCTGGGATCAAGACACCGTTCCACTGTTGGGACCTAGAGTTGGTTACACCTGGTCGAAGGGAGTACCTTCATCTGCACTCTCAAATGCAGTTCTAACATCGTCCGTTTTCGGATCAAGACCCAGTTCCACTGTTCGGAGCTGCTGTACCGCGGTGTACTCCACCGACTGGTGTCAACCAAGCACAATAATCATGTGCAGCACTTAGCTATGGAAGCACAGAGTCTGATGCACGTCAACGCAGGGACTTCTATGAAAATTCACAAGCAGCAGCTAATATCGGACATCGTCCATTGTGGGATCAAGACACCGTTCCACTGTTGGGACCTAGAGTTGGTTACAGCTGGTTGAGAGGAGTACCTTCATCTGCACTCTCAGATGCAGTTCTAACATCGTCCATTGTGGGATCAAGACACAGTTCCACTGTTAGTACCTCTTCGACTACTGTGTTAGTTGTATACAGAGCATTCACGGTGCTGGGCCTCAGGCTAGGAGCTGTCTGCCTGTGTCGCGGTAGCCAGCGTTGATCTCAGGAGCTGTCAGGATTGTCAAACCACGATTCAGGAAAACATTGCTGTTGAACACTGTGAGAATAAGGTCTAAAGGAAGAATTAGGAAAACAAGAGACCAATGTAAACAATGGACCAAGACTGATGCTAAGATGGCCGCCAAGAACCTCCCTTTAGGACAGCGAGTTAGCGCGCTAGTGTTTACTCGCAATCAGGTAGATCCAGGTGAAGCGCCCGCGCTGTGGCGCACTTCACCTGAGCATTAAGGCAGAGTAGGTCGCTGAAGGTCGTCGCGGAGTTTACAGGGAAAACTTCGTCACGCCCTAAGTCCGCCAATTCCCTGTTCCGGAGTTTCCAGAGGAAGACGTTTGAGAAGAGTTTCGTGTCAGTCCGAGAGGAATTCAAGTCAACTGAACTGCGCGGTAAGACTGTTCCGTGAGGAGCAGTTAGTACGCGCGCTAGAGAAGATAAGGCGGGTCGCTAGACCTTGGTGTTTCAGTAGAGAAAACGCCGTGAGGTCGTGGCCAGTATCATTTGAGTAGAGTAAGCTCTGAAGAATTTAGTCATGCGCAAATAGAACTGTGACAGAGCGAAGTGTTAATCTACCTGCACGTTTACAAGAGACGCTTTTGATTATCTGTAAGGAGAAAATTCGTTTAGAGTTTCCCAGAACGAATACTACTCATCAAAAAAGAATTAGACAGTAAAATATCGAATAGCAAGTACCACTTAAAATTAGAAGGAGAAGCAAAAGAAAGACACTTACCTTCACAGAATCCAAGTATCGCCCAGCTGTAAATCCATTAGGTGAGGAACCTGTAAATGTAAGAGGTAGAGTTAGGAAGAGAGATTTCCAATAAAAATATTAACACTTGACAACTTCAGTTACAGCACACAGAAGCAAGAAAAAAGAAAAGACACACACAACAGAAGAGAGGCAAGGGTCACACTCAGACAGGGTAGGTAATAAGACGATGGATCTAATATAGAGAGAGAGGCAGATAGACGTAGGACTAATTGTGTTACTTATATTACAGTCCTTAAGCTGTCGCGCTAGCCTGAAGAAGACAAGAAGGTGGAGTCTGAAGAAAGAAAATAAGACGCAGCAGTGTGGCCGTCTCTTCTCTGTCCAATTCCCCTTTCCCCCCTTGGGTTTGTTTGGCACTCGTGCAATAAGGTGCAGTGCTGGAGAACCTGGGAGGGGCATTGGGAGCTTGCGACGTTCTGCTCCTGTGCATTGAATCGAGCGTGGTCTGACAGAGTGAAGTGCCCACATTTAAAATAGCACCTGAGCAGAATGGCAGAAGGTTTGGACTTGAAGAAACTAGGGGAAATCTTAGAAGGTATACAAAGGGAGATGATCACAGTTCGGTAAGAGAATAGAGGGCTTAAAAAAGAAACTACAGATTTGGCCCACAAAGTGAGTAGTTTTGTATCTGGTCCTAGTTTAAATTTTCCAGCCCCACAAGAAGGGAATCTTAGTGACACCGCAGCTCCCCACCCTAAGATAACCACTCAAGTTATTCATTCTTTGTCTCCGGTAATTCCGTTGGCACCTCCTGAGCGTTTTGGAGGGGATCCCCAGAAGTCTCAAGTGTTCATAACACAGTGCACTCTACACTTCATGTGCCGTCCGGCAGTTTTCCCTGATGCGCAGTCTCGAGTGGCATTTATCTTGTCGTATTTAAGCGGAGATGCGGCGTCTTGGTCAATGCCCTTAGTGACCCGAAATGACCCAATATTATACAATTTGGAGGAGTTCAAGAAGGAATTTCTTCGAATATTCGACCGACGGAGGGTTTCCCAAGCTACCGACAACGAACTATTGGAAATAAGACAAGGCAACCGAGACTTGGTAGCCTATTTGGCCCAGTTCAATAAGCTGGTAGTAGAGACTGAATGGCCGGAGAACAAACGAGCTGCCGTGTTCTATCGTGGCTTAAAAGACGAGCTGAAGGATGCCTTAGCTCAAGTGCCCAACAGACCCACAGAGATTTCAGCGCTAATAGATTTGGTGTTAGAAATTGACTTCCGTCAAAGTGAAAGGAGAGGAGAGAGAAAAAAGGAGTATCGTCCAAGTGTACCGAGGTTTGATAGAATCAGAACGGAAGGGAGCAAGGATTTGGACTCAGCCAAGGGAGGTGAGCCAATGCAAATTGGAACAATTCGAGGTCCTCTCTCGAAGGAAGAGAAGGAGAGGCGAAGAGTAAATAAACAATGCCTATATTGTGGAAATGGGGGACATTTCGTTCGTAATTGCCCCAAGAAACCCAAACAATCACCGGCGGAAAACGCCACGCACCACCAGTAAATGGAGTTGGACTGCTGGTCGCAGAATCAAAGACAACTCCAGAAGCTCATACTCTGGCTAATACCCTGCAATCAGCATCTCCACATCTGGTGCTAATGATGACCATGCGGTTCCGAGAAAAGACGTTAACACAAGTCACTGTCATGATTGATTCAGGGGCCACGGGCAACTTTTGTGATCTTAAGTTCGCCGAAAAGATCGGATTGAAAGCCATTAAGAAAGAGAAGAGTGAAACTGTGCGAGCTGTGGATGGGACGGATCTTTCTTCAGGACCCATTGTGAGTCATACTGAGCCTGTAGAGCTAGAATCTGAAGAAGGACATTTAGAAATATTGGAATTCAACTTAATTGATGCTCCACAGTTTCAATTGATTCTAGGTCTCCCTTGGCTCACCGAGCATAATCCCACAATTGATTGGGAGGCACGAACTATAGCCTTGAATTCAAAGTATTGCAAGTCAAATTGCCATCGGGGTTGTAACAGAAAGCAAGAGAAGACACCGGCATCTCATTTGAGTGAAAAGGAGACAACCCTTTGTGTAATAAGCACAATAAAACTACCCGAAGAATACCATGAATTTCAGGATGTTTTTAACGAAGTGGAGGCTGAAAGGCTCCCTCCGCATAGAGACTATGATTGTAAAATAGATCTGGAACCAGGGACCAACCTTCCCTGCAGTAGAATCTATGCCTTGACAGAGCGAGAAAACGAGCATTTGAAGAAGTATATACAAAGATATCTAGAGAATGGATTCATTCGACCATCCCAATCGCCGGTCTCATCTCCATTATTTTTTATTCCAAAGAAGAACGGAGAATTGAGAACGTGCATAGATTATAGAGCAATCAATCGTATAACCATCAAGAATCGTTATCCTTTGCCTCTCATATCTGTGCTATTGGACCAAGTGAAAGAAGCAAGATTTTACACAAAATTATATTTGAGAGGGGCTTTCCATCTTGTCAGAATTTGTGAAGGAGACGAATGGAAGACAGCATTTCGGACCAAGCATGGGCTATATGAATATCAAGTCATGCCTTATGGATTGTGCAACGCTCCAGCTGCCTTTCAACATTTCATAAATGATGTTCTGAAGGAGTTCATAGATCAGAGTGCTATAGTATATATAGATGATATACTAATTTATTCTGACACCGAAGAAGAACATAAGGTGCATGTTAAGAAGATCTTACAGAAATTGCGAGAAAACAGCTTGTTTGTCAAATTAGAGAAGTGCGCTTTCAATGTAACTACAGTGGAGTTTTTGGGGTTCGTGCTGGCGCCAAGTGGAATAACCATGGATGAGCATAAGATCAAGGCCGTCATAGATTGGGAAACCCCTAAGTCTGTGAAAGAAATTCAAAGTTTCATTGGGTTCGCAAACTTCTATAGGAGGTTCATTCAAAACTTCTCCAAGAAGTTAATCCCCATTACAAGACTGTTAAAGAAGGGGGTTCAATTTGAATGGTCAAGGGAAGCTGAGGAGGCATTCCTGCAATTAAAGAAAGACTTTACAACAGCACCAATCTTACTCCATCCAGATCCTTCTGAGCCTTTCTTCGTAGAAACTGATGCGTCGAATTTGGCATTGGGAGGAGTATTGTCTCAAAGACACAAGACAACAGGACAATTGCACCCAGTGGCCTTCCGTTCCAGGAAATTGACAGCAGCTGAGATAAATTATACTATCACGGAAAAGGAGTTGTTGGCCATCAAGGATGCATTTAAGGATTGGAGGCATTATTTGATGGGTGCAAGACATGTGGTGACTGTGTATACAGATCATAGGAATTTGAAATTTTTAAAGTCAGCTAGAACGTTAACCCCAAGGCAATTGCGATGGTCATTGTATTTCGCAGATTTTGACTTCGTAATAACCTTTCGACCAGGGTTGCAGAATGGCAAGGCTGATGCCCTATCCAGACTGGGTACCGAAGGAGTCTTGGAAGAGATCAAGGATCAGGCTATTATCCCTGCGGAGAGGCTGGTTGGAGCGATCTTACAGGAGACCCAGAAGAAGGAGAATTTGAATGCAATGACATTGGAGGAAATGAAAGACTGGTTGGAAGGTGATTCAAGGCGAGAAATTCGCGAAGGTTTACCATATCACGATGGGGCACTATACTTGCCCACTCCAGAAATGCAGCAAAAGGCCTTAAGGGAATGTCATGATAGCATTTTGGCAGGTCATAAGGGCATGACGAAGACAGAAGAATTGGTGAGAAGACGTTTCTGGTGGCCGGATGTGAGAAAAGATATACGTCAGTATGTAGCCACATGTGAGATCTGCGCTAGGGGAAAATCGGAGCGGCAAGCACCACAAGGGTACTTGCGACCCTTACCCACACCACCTTACCCTTGGCATACAGTTACCTTAGATTTAATTGTAGATTTGCCATTGAGTCAGGGGTTTGACACAATATTAGTTTGTGTGGATGCTTTTACCAAGATGGCACATTTTGTACCTTTAAAAGGATTACCTACAGCAAAAACATTAGCACACACTTTTAGTCAGAATATTGTCCGAGCACATGGGATTCCTAAGGTTTTAATATCAGACCGGGATTCTCAGTTTTTGTCCCATTTCTGGAAGGCCTTCACCCGAAAATTGAACATAGAAACTCGATATTCCACTAGTTATCATCCTGAATCTGATGGGCAGACTGAGCGTGCCAATCAAGAATTAGAGCAGTACCTGAGACTGTGTTTACTAGATCAAGAGGGAGACTGGCCAGATTACCTGTGGGCAGCAGAATTTGCGCATAATAACGCTAAGAATATGTCCACTGGTTATTCCCCTTTTTATCTGAACTCGGGTAGGCACCCCCATCATGCATTAAGTTTTCAGGAAGTGGATGTTCCAGCAGTTACAGATTTAGTTGAACACATGACACGAGTGTATAGTCTAGCCACTAGAAATCTAACCAAAGCAAAAGAGAGTTACAAACACTATGCAGATAAAAAGAGAAGAAGGGAACCTGAGTTACAGGAAGGTGATTGGGTTTGGCTGAATACAAGAAATCTGAAACTTAAAGGGGTCAGGAAGTTTCAACCAAGATTCATAGGTCCCTATCAAATAGACAAGAAATTGAGTACCCTAAATTATCAGTTACAGTTGCCCAAGGGATTGCGAATACATCCAGTATTCCACGTTTCTCTATTGAAAAAGACTTTGAGTGGGTCAAGAATCAACAAACCCCCCAAACCAATCCAAACTGAGAGAGGAGAGGAGTTTGAAGTACAGCAGATAGTAGATTCTAAGGTGCGGAAGAGTAAATTGTACTATCTGATAGATTGGAAGGGTTATGGCCCCGAGGAAAGGTCTTGGGTGTTGTCCTCAGACACTCATGCCCCTCGATTAATTAAGGAGTACCACAGTAAATTTCCCAAAAAGCCCAAGCTGAAAGGAAGCACTTTGAGGGAGGGTACTGTCAGGATTGTCAAACCACGATTCAGGAAAACATTGCTGTTGAACACTGTGAGATTAAGGTCTAAAGGAAGAATTAGGAAAACAAGAGACCAATGGAAACAATGGACCAAGACTGATGCTAAGATGGCCGCCAAGAACCTCCCTTTAGGACAGCGAGTTAGCGCGCTAGTGTTTACTCGCAATCAGGTAGATCCAGGTGAAGGGCCCGCGCTGTGGCGCACTTCACCTGAGCATTGAGGCAGAGTAGGTCGCTGAAGGTCGTCGCGGAGTTTACAGGGAAAACTTTGTCACGCCCTAAGTCCGCCAATTCCCTGTTCCGGAGTTTCCAGAGGAAGACGTTTGAGAAGAGTTTCGTGTCAGTCTGAGAGGAATTCAAGTCAACTGAACTGCGCGGTAAGACTGTTCCGTGAGGAGCAGTTAGTACGCGCGCTAGAGAAGATAAGGCGGGTCGCTAGACCTTGGTGTTTCAGTAGAGAAAACGCCGTGAGGTCGTGGCCAGTATCATTTGAGTAGAGTAAGCTCTGAAGAATTTAGTCATGCGCAAATAGAAATGTGACAGAGCGAAGTGTTAATCTACCTGCACGTTTACAAGAGACGCTTTTGATTATCTGTAAGGAGAACATTCGTTTAGAGTTTTCCAGAACGAATACTACTCATCAAAAAAGAATTAGACAGTAAAATATCGAATAGCAAGTACCACTTAAAATTAGAAGGAGAAGCAAAAGAAAGACACTTACCTTCACAGAATCCAAGTATCGCCCAGCTGTAAATCCATTAGGTGAGGAACCTGTAAATGTAAGAGGTAGAGTTAGGAAGAGAGATTTCCAATAAAAATATTAACACTTGACAACTTCAGTTACAGCACACAGAAGCAAGAAAAAAGAAAAGACACACACAACAGAAGAGAGGCAAGGGTCACACTCAGACAGGGTAGGTAATAAGATGATGGATCTAATATAGAGAGAGAAGCAGATAGACGTAGGACTAATTGTGTTACTTATATTACAGTCCTTAAGCTGTCGCGCTAGCCTGAAGAAGACAAGAAGGTGGAGTGTGAAGAAAAAAAATAAGACGCAGCAGTGTGGCCATCTCTTCTCTGTCCAATTCCCCTTTCCTCCCTTGGGTTTGTTTGGCACTCGTGCAATAAGGTGCAATGCTGGAGAACCTGGGAGGGGCATTGGGAGCTTGCGACGGTCTGCTCCTGTGCATTGAATCGAGCGTGGTCTGACAGGAGCCTTCCCAGGTCGCAGACCTCGACCCAAAACCTTCCGCCGGCACGTGGTGGGCCCTCACATACGATGGTGTCAAAAGGTGAACTGTGGGGCATATGTGCGTCGCAGCGGCCATGACGGTTTCTAGGTAGCTGCACGCTGAGAGCATTATACCCCCAGCCACCCTCGCTCACAGCGTCAGCCTCGTGGCGGTGTAAGCTGCGCAGACCTGACAGACATGTTCGCCATTCCGGAAGAGAACCACACCTAGAGAAACGTGCCTTTTATTCATACCCCTATGCTAGCCTTGCATACGCCGAGCCAGCTCACTACGCTAAAGATTTGGGGGGGGAGGGAGCACGTACGCGCTATGTTTTCGTAATCTTCCCTACTGACTGTACTATCATGGTTGCGTCCACTGTCGACTTCACTCAATAGACCATCTGTGTATGTTGACATGTAAATGTCTGTGCTCTGCATACTCAAGTCTCTCCGGCACATCCCCTCAACACTTTGCATTGTATACTTTTATAATCAAGAATCACTTGCCACCTTCGCACATACTTTGCTCCCATCTCTCCCTGCATTCTGCATTGTGTGCCAGAGGTGCCATGCCATGTTTGGTTTGTGTACATGGCTAGCCACGGTTCCCACAGTACGTAGTGTTGTTGTGTCTGCTAGGTGTACATGTTGTTTGTCATGTTGTATGTGATTATATAAGGTAGCGCGTTTATTACAGAGCAGTGGTTTCTCCCATTTACATATCGCTGTCTTAAAGAGGATACAGAAGTTTTTCTCACAGGTGAAAAGTGCGACCACAATGGCAGTCATTCATTACTATAGGAGAATGTCCAACTGCACTACGCTTCTAAGCTTACAGCCCCCAATCTTGCGTGCTTTCTTAAAAGCACGCCAACTCGCACAATCAGACCAACATTCACACAGCAGTTATCTGCTTCTTAATAACATGGACTGCTACCCAATGTGAGTTGGCATACCGTATGTCCTTACTGTTTCAAACCGGATAACTTCCTCTGGCAATCTCTATTCCCATCCACACAAAGTAGCTCCCAAAGTTCAACTTGGCCTTCAATACCTACTTTGAAAACAGATTTTATTAAACGGAGCAAACTGAAAGCACTTTTGTTTCAAACAGAAGTGTCCGTCACTTCTCCAAAAGTAATTTATCGACTGCAGATAGCACGAACTTCAAGTAAAATACACTCCCTTTTAAATACGAACCTCCCATTACACTTTGTGAATTGTTACACAATTTTGAACACATCTTACATTTAGGTCTGGCACACTTTTTTAACATTGTCTCCTCCGGCCTTCTCACAGGCTTTCAAACTGTTTTTAGTCTAATACCAGACTTCATTCATTCGATCATCTCTGGAATAACAGCAACAGTGCCCATAATTCTCGCTCTGTTTGCGGCCATCCTACTACTATTTTAGCTTGTTAAAAATGGCTACGCTCCCTGTGGTAACAAGCATGTTTGACAGAATACGCCTCTACGCGAAGCTACATCAATACCGTGAAAAAATGGAACAACTTTTCGGCTGCCTGCCTCTATCTTTTATCAGAGCTAGCTACAACATGACATTTATTTACACATATACAACCTGCATGCAACCATCTTTTTACTGCAAAACTTGCCCAATCGACTGGCGAATGGATCTATGCCTTGCCAACATCCCAGCAAACGCTCCCAATATCCAGCAGGTAATGGAGTATCTTGAAAACCATGAACTTGATTGTTCGGGCAGTGCAGCAATGGCGGATTTAATGAAAAAATGTATCCTGGCGGAATGGGATTTCTGCGCAGCCATGAAAGATCTCCTGCAACGTGCGACCTTTGACAACATTCGTGGAACATTACTGTCTCTTCGAGGATATGAATTGGATCGCTTCGCTTTTCTCACATGATGGCAACAATCGCCTCTTGGAACATTACGCATCTCAAGCTGCTGAAGAACTTCTGGACTGCAATCTCCAAGACTTGTAAGAAATTCACTTTATTCTTGGGTTGATTTTTTCCAACTTTTTTGACTTTTTCCTATTAAATTTTTTAATACACTTCAATTGAACTATTTTCATATTATAACTTTCTAAGTATGCTTAGGCATTTGAACTCGGTTTTCATTATTGGCCCTTACCTCTCCACACTAACCAGGGATGGATGATGTATGGCCTATGCAAATACGCTATTTATTTGCTAAATTAGCCTAAACCCTACATCCATTTTGAAACCATATCTATTCTTTGTACACACGTCTCTCTGTGCCTGCCTGTTATCCACGAAGCCCTTTCACACAAATTAGCTCATCCTCAGCCTCTGCTCACGAACTGGCGATCAAGATAAAAAAACATGGCATTGTTTAGGAACTGGTTGGCACTGTGTGGTAATCGTATCCTACCTTTATTTTCATTCTATAATTTACAGTCATTCATGTCAAATAGGTATTGCTTATTTCACATGGAAGTGAAACATATAGTCTAAACCCATACTAACACCACTTGCACTGCTATGCTACAGCGGCCAGTATGCTACAGCGCCCGCAGCACATCAGTTTACAGCAATCAGCTCACGGTTTCATCCCCAAGTGTACCAGCACCTCCCCTCAGCACCATCTCACTCTGGGCAAAACAGCACTTTCACATCATTAGGGGTGAATATATCGCTTCACACTCCCTGTATAGCACACCCTAACCACCCCACAGACCTCACCGCGCTCCTACCCTCCTCTTTCCTACTCTTTTTGCCCTTTTTTCCCCTTACTCGCTTCAACGGAATCACAAAATGGCAGCCAGCACTTCCTAGCTGCAAGCGCTTGCAGCGCTCACAACCAATAAGCAGCAAGCTTGTGCTGGTAACGCCTCAGCCAATCAGAAGGCAGAATTCCCAAATATCAATATCTGTAAATTTCAATATTTCTCAAAAACTACTGAACGGATTTACACCAAATAAACAAAAGCGTGCTTTCTACACCAAGACCCTTCTCCCTGGGGTAATTCCGTTCACCCGTTTGACCTGTAGCCTTGTCTAAAGTTTCCTAGGGAAATTAACATGGAGAAAACATGTTTTGGGACCCCCTTTTTTCTCGGCCCCCTCTTGACAAATCACCCCCAAACTTTCAACATAGGAGCTGATATGAACAAAGAATTAGTTTGAAAATTTCATGAAGATTCATCAAACGACGCCAAAGTTATAAGCAAAACAAAAAATGCTCTTCCTATGGAAACTTGGTCCTAACTATAACTACCTACTGGCAACCGCCAGTAGGTAAGATGTATATGTGTATATATATATATATTACTGCTCCGCTGCACCTTTTAAAAACGGGTCACTCGCGGCGGGTGCTGCTCACACGGTGGTGCTCCGTGTTCAATATCTCGCTCCCAAATTCCTCTCTCCCGTCCGGGAAGAAGGTAGCAGCACTCACGGGTTTGGTTGGTAGCCAGTTTTAATAAGCGCTTCACAGACGCGTTTCGGGTCTCCCCTTCGTCAGTGTGTTTAACAATGTATACAGCGCAGCGCCATTTCGACATTTGTACACTCAAAGATGGCGCCCAAATAATGTATGGGGCGGCAATGTCCTTCTTTGCTTTCAATCACCCAGAAATGTGATGTGTTTTTTGTATATAAAATGGCGCTGCGCTGTATACATTGTTAAACACACTGACGAAGGGGAGACCCGAAACGCGTTTGTGAAGCGCTTAATAAAACTGGCTACCAACCAAACCCGTGAGTGCTGCTACCTTCTTCCCGGACGGGAGAGAGGAATTTGGGAGCGAGATATATATAACAAGCACTGTCACTTTAAATTTGAACTGGAAGTAGTAACCAATCAAATGTGGGGAAAAAAAGGAAAAAAAAAAAATGAATTTAAACTAACAGGTGACTTCATGGCGTGTCATGTGATCAAGGCTCCACGGAGCCGAAACGCGTCATGGCTGACTTACCTCGAGTCAAATAAAACAACTACTGCATTCAACGGTGGTCCGTGCTCCTTTACTGTGGACTTACAGGCGCTTTCCAAGGCGTAGGCGCAGGAGTGCTTTCGAGATATATATATATATATATTCACTGAAAAAACCATAGGTTTCAGGGGTGTTATAGTTAGCTGGACTTTTCACTTGTACAAAACCATTGAAATTCCCCCGTTATAGTTAGTTCAGCTAACTATAACTCGCGCGCCCGCAATGCACTGCTGATGACGTCACATATTACATCACTCATGACATGGTCAGTGACATCACTCATGACATCACTGATGACATCTCAAATGACATCACTGATGACATCACTGATGACATCATCCAGTGAATGTGTGTTATTCTGAAAATTAAATATGTTTTATATATGTATATCTCAAGGTCGATGGAAGAATAAATGGGTATATAAGTGTCTAAATGGATGATTTGTTTTTGAAAAATTGATTGTGTAACTGACTGATTAAGTGTATCATAGTGAATACATGGCTTAGTGAGTAATGTTTAAATATGTAAATATCTGTATCAGTCTCTCATTTTGTGTATAAGTGGCTGCATGGGTTGGTGAGTAGCTACATGGGTGTCTATATAGGTTATTAGTTGGTTTTTTGAGTATCAGTCTGAGTGTCTGCATGGTTCGGTGGGGGTATTACGTAGTGCATAGGTGCATGAATGAGTGACTCACTGTTTGTATGTGTTGAACACAGTATGTGTGCAGGACTGTATGGGTGGATGAGTGTGTGTATGGGTGTGTTAGTGAGTGAATGACTGTCTCAATAGTGTCTTTATGAGTAACTACATATGTTTTAAACTAGTATATGTGACTATTGGTGTATATATGTGAGTATATGTGAGAGTGAGAGATTGAAAGAGTTCCTGTATGAATAAGTATGTGTTTCTATAAGTGATTGTTTAAAAGACTAAGTATGTGTAAGTTTCCGTAGAAGTAAGTGTGGTGGTGTGTGTATAACTGTATATGCAAGTAAATGTATGTTTGATTCTTTATTAGCATGAGTGACTATGTGTGTGAGTAACTCTATGGATGAGTGGCATTGTGTAACAGGATGTATAGGTGTATGAGTACATATGATGAGTGAGTACATGTATGAGTGACTGTATTGGACTGTTGGTGAATGAGTGGATGTGTATGTGGATCTTAGAATTACTGAAGAGGTTGTTGTAACTGGTATTGGTATGTCCATTGTTTTGAAAATTTTAGTCTCTATTTTTGAATGTGTGTATCAAAGGTTATATTAGGGTGAGAGGAGGTCTGCCACTCTATCACAAGGATGATGTCATCAGTGATGTCATCAGTGATGTCATTTGAGATGTCATCAGTGATGTCATGAGTGATGTCACTGACCATGTCATGAGTGATGTAATATGTGACGTCATCAGCAGTACATTGCGGGCGCGCGAGTTATAGTTAGCTGAACTAACTATAACGGGGGAATTTCAATGGTTTTGTACAAGTGAAAAGTCCAGCTAACTATAACACCCCTGAAACCTATGGTTTTTTCAGTGAATTTCTGAGGTTTTTTAAATGCTAATTCCTAACTATAACGTGCCTGAAACCTATGGTTTTTTCTGTTAATTTCAAAGGTTTTTTAAATGCTAATTTCTAACTATGCCTACAGAGATAGGACATGTGAAGAAAGAAGAAAAAATGCACAGAAAGAAACAAAAGAAGTGCAGAAAGAAGCAACAGAAGTCCTCAAATACGAAGATAAGTGCAGGAAGAAGGATAACGTGCAGAAAGAACAAAAAGAAGAGCAGAAAGAAGCCTTGTTGCAAAATCATCCTGTACCCTCAACTTTTTCAGACGGATACTGGTGGTAACTGAGTCTGACTAACCAGTCCTAGAGCCAGTGCTATGTTAAAAGACACTTAGAATACAGTGAAAACACTTACATACACTAGGGAACATTATGCGTTGGGGTCCCCCTGTGATTAGCCTTACCTCCTCTATAAGCCCCTAGTATATAATAGGGCATGGGGATTAAAACTACCTCTTAAAACAGGCCACAGGGCGTTTTTGCACACGTTAACTCAGGCCCCGTCCCCTCCTTTCACCATTGTGTAAACACACCCTGTGTCCGTTTTTAGTTGGGAGATTAAGTTCATTTGAGTCCTGAGGGCCCTAGGGTCCAACTAGCCCACTAGGTACCTCCAGTAAGTGCCACAGAGCTGCGTTGCAGAGAGGTGTAAAAAGTGGCACGGCCTGGACGACCTCTCTGCAATGCAGCTCAGTAGCGCTTACTGGAAGCACTTGGTGGGCTAGTTAGCCCCCAGGGGCCCTCAGTATTGAAGGGAAATTATATCCCCAATTTAAAACGTGCCATGGTGCGTGTTTGCACACGTCACCTCAGGCCCCGTCCCCTCCCTTCACCACTGTGTAAACGCGCCCTGTGGCTGTTCTAAGTTGAGAGATTAAGTCCCCTTGAATCCTAAGGGTCCCTAGGGTCACACTAGACCACTAGGTACCTCCAGTAAGCGCCACAGAGCTGCGTTGCAGAGAGGTGTAAAAAGGGGCTTGGCCTCAGAACACCTGTCTGCAGCGCAGCTCCCTGGCGCATACTGGAGATGCCTGTTGGGGGCGCGTTTGCAGAGTGCTGCATGGAGGGGGCATGGCCTCCGGCACGATGCCAGTCTTTTATTTATTTTATTTTTTTAAGAAGGGGGGCTGTGTGGTTCCCCTTCTTATTCTAATTTATTGGCCCTGATGACCCCATCCCCCAGGGCCTGTCTCCTAATTATATTTTTTTGACCCCAATCCCCAGGGCCGGCCACTGTTTTTTTATTATTTTTAAAAAATATATATTTATAGACACACCTAGGACATGCTGGACAAACCGTACGTACCTATCACCATGACGATTTGCGTGATATTCATTAAAAGGCGACTATGCATGCAATTAATCCACGTGGAATGTATTTACACCACTAGTGAAGCTCTGACATGTCTGATGCTCTACCGTGCCTAATGCCGGTAGACACCCTTGTCGTTTATTTATACAAACATGGGTAGCTATTGACGGGCACATTTAATACACATGCACACCAAGCCATTCAAAGGGGATTCGACAAAAATTCGGCCAAAACTATGCAAGAAACCCCCCTCACAGTTAATAAAACACACATCCACTGCCGGATGTGTAATACTTTTTATTTTACTCTCTGGAAAGGGGACGAACATCACTTGCGAGTCACAGCGCGCTCCTGACAGAGCCCAATGCTGTGTTACACCCACCATTGCCTGCCGAGTGCCACACACCTCTGTATTGTATTCCACTAGCTAGTGCATATGCTATGACACTCTCTAGCCCATGTGCACTGTAACACCACCCCGTGAAAATGTCATGCCACACTTGTCTTCGCACGGGTTATATTGCCCCATCTAACGTGCCTTCCTCGATGCCTATGTTATAACGCACAGTGCTATGCCATACATATTACAATTTGGGATCCATATCTTTGTCACAGTGCATATGCAACGTTACACTCCCCAGCACATATTTTATATTACAACTTTAGAGACTAGTTAGGTTACACAACACTGCCCTGTGCATATTACACTCCAAGGCGCATATCGCATAGCACGCGCTAGTGCCTGTGCTATCTCGCGCTCTCCAATGAATCTGTCATTGCGCACAATGTATTGCATATTATATTTCACGCCTGGTTCATCTTATATCACACTTTTTGGTGCATAGTTTATACCATACACTATATCTAGTTTTCATTTTCAATCGTGCTCTCAGGACTATGTTCTATATAACACTGTGTTCACCTACCCTTTTCACGGGCATTACATTTTGCGATAGGGGGTGGAGGGTCAGGGGGTGTTTTTGCCAAGTGAGCCCGGAGTCACAGTCACTAACGTCTTCTTCTTCCTGAATAAAAGTGAGATTATGCTGCATACTTGTTCATATTTTAAGTAGTTTGCACAGACAAAATGTTTTAAAAACAATAAAGTTTCTAATACCCGCCTTCTCTGAACAGTTAGCTTGCTGCCCCATCCCCCTCCTCCCTATCCTCTGTTGTGTGAATCCATGGACTAGCCTCCTCCCTCCTGCCATGCATGGTCTGATGTGCTGCCACTGCCCTCAATTTAGTATGATGTACCAGTCCACTCCTCCTGCCCTCCATTGCCCAATTCTATGCCCCATCATTGACCTCCTGCTTAAACTCTGTGCTTAGCTTGCTGCCCCTATTCTCCTTCCCCCTGCCCTCCGATGTCTTTGTGCATGCCCCTGCTCCATCCTTTTTGCCCACCATGTCCCATGGACCTGCCACTCCTATCTACTCTGAGTGTTCTGTTGAGCTGCCACTCCCCTTCCACCTGCCTAGCATTGTCAGATGACTGTAACCTGTCCCTGCCACCTCCACCCTGCCTGTCCACATGCCATGCCTCTATCCTCTTCCTCCTGTCCTACATGGTCCATTGTACTGCCACACCCTTCTGCCCTCCCTGGTCTGTTGTGCTGCAACTGCTCCTCCTGCCTGCCCCGTGTGGTCTGTTGTGAGGCCCCTTCCCCTGAACTTTCTTGTCTGTGCACAGGTCCTGACCCTCCCTTCTATCCTCCATCGTCCTTTGTGCATGCCCCTGCACCCTCCTTCTTGCCCATCATAGCCATTGTGCTGCCACTGAACCCTCCCACTTGCCATGCATGGTCTTCTGTGCTGCCATGGCCCCTCCCACCTTCCCTGTGTGGTCAGTTAGCTGCCCCTGACCCCCTCCCACCTTCCCTCCATGGTCTGTGTGTATGCCATCACAGTCTCACTGTTGCTCTTCATGTTGTGTCTTGCTTCTAGTGCCCATCCTGCCTGACCTCCATGGCTATCTTGCTGCTCCTGCCCTGCCCCCTTTCCCCCAGCCCTCTGTTTACATGTGCAGACCCCTACTCCCTCCCTCCTGGCTTGTCTGTTCCATTGTAATGCCCCTGATCCGTCCCTCCTGCCCTTTATGGTCTGTTATGCTGCAGCCTTCTCTCCTGTCTGTCCATTATGGTCAGCTAGCTACCATTGCCTCTTGCCCCTCTGTTCTCTGTTGTCCATGTGCATGGTCCTGTCCCCTCCCTCTTGCTTTCTATGGATTGTTGTGCTGCACTCCCGTCCTGCATGCCCTGTGTGGTGTATTGTGCTGCTGCAAACCCTGATGCCTGCCCTGCAGGGTCAGTTTGGTGCACCTCTCCATGTCTCTCCTGTCCTCTGTTATCCAAGTCCATGTCCCTATCCCATTTCCTTCCATGATCCAATGTACCATACTTGCGAACATTTTGAACTTGGTAAGAGGGAGATTTTGAAAAAAAACTGGGGTATTGATTTTCCCCTTTGAGTTACATTGAAAAAGAGGATATTGTAGACAGGAGACAGATCAAATAAAGCCCATTTGAGCTTAAAAACATTGGACGTTTCCTGGCTGAATCGGGTCTGTTGGCATGTATGGTTGTACTACCATTGCCTCTTCCTTCTGCCCACAATGGTCTATTACATTGCCACAGCCTTGAAGGAGGGTAGATTTTGTATCACAGGGGGCCCCTGGCCCGTTCTGTCCACACCTGAAGTATGACACCCTTGTCCTTGCCTTGCCAGCCGCATTTGTAGGCCGTATTAAATTGACCAGCGGGTCCTGTGTTGCTATATAATTATCCTGAGACATCCTTACCACTCAGCCAGCATAAAACCCCTGTGTAGGCCCTTCTGTTCAATATGTAGGCCTCTTTGTTAAATTGACCATAGCTCTGCAATTTTAGTGTATAGCAGTCTGAAGGCAGGTCTGCGAGGCCTTCTGCTCCAAACTAGTAGCCCCCACCCTACCCGAGTGCTCCGTGCTCGGTATCAAAGTTCAACATCCCCCTGAAGCTGTCGACATACAGTAGGCTGCATCCTGGACTGGTACTTGCTTCCTGGGCAGGTTTCCCGCTTTTAAGGAAGTGGCAATCGCAGAGCGTCAAGTTAGGAGAACTGAGGAGATTTTATACATGAATATATTGAATTCCTGTACAATACCCATTATTTTCTGCTTGCTCTATGGAACTTACGATAAGCGATTGGCCTGAGAGACTGACCTTTTCACCCAGTCCATTGTCAGCATTAAGTGGGTAAATGACGAAATGTCTGGTAAAATCTGCAGACGAAGCTTTTGGGTAGCATACGTAGGTAGATGTAGCGTGCAAAGGAGCCCACAAAATGATATAAAAAGGGAGCACCCACAGATATCGACGGACAACCTCGCCGTCTGTATGTAGGTTAACAGGCTGTGCAGGTTTTCCCCTAGAACTGGGAGCTCTTGTCTTCCTTTGCTTAAAATGTCTTGCTCTGCTTTGCTTGAAGTATCTTATTCTATTTTACCTATATGAAATGTCATGTTATGTTTAACCATTGTTCTCTTTACTTTTGCATTTAAAAGATGTTGTATTGTAATTGCAGGAATGCTTGCTCTAAGAGTAAATGTGAGTGTCCCTAGGTAACATTTTCCTTGGTGTAACTTGTTTCTCATGATGCATTTATAGATGTGTTTTCTCTCTCTCTCTGTCAGTCCATTAATTGAGATACAGAGAATATCATGACAGCTGTATGATTATCTGGATTCTGTATTTTGTACTTTATGTCTCTATTCTGCGGTTTCTTTGAAGTTGCATCTTCTCATTAAACTGCCATCGTATTCTGCCTCCAATTCCATGTCTCATATGTCTGTTTTCTTCATTTTTGGAGCAAGCGTTCCTAGGCACCCCGGCTCAAATTAAGGTGCCCCTTTTGTCCCTGACTCACTCTCCTGCTCAGTTCTGTGGTGGCTCCCGGGGCTCTGGGGACCGCCCCTAGCTTCCTTGACCCGTAATAGATCTTCCCTCCAACAGCCTCTCTTGCAAGTCCTGTATTGTTGGTTTGTTGCCCCTGCCCCCCTTTCCACTGCCCTCCATAGTCTGTTGTGCTTCCACGGCCCTTCCTGCCTGCTCAGTGTGGTTAAATTGTTGCCTTTGCACCCTCCTACCTGCCTTCAATTTTCAGAGTCCGTGCCCCTGGCCTCTGCCTCTCAACAGTATCCTAATGAACAACTAGATTGCTAACATTCTATATTTATTACAAAAGTGTGGAACGCCTGACATCATCTTGATGTAATCAAAACTGTAATACCTAGAGCATTCCTTTAGAAATTACATATATGAGAGGGTCTTATTGGCATCAAAATTATGGTTAGTGCTCTAAAAGACTAAAATAAGGACATATTTTCTGAGTTTTCAAATAGCGACAAAGCACTTTTAAATTATTTGTTATCTTTATGTTTTTTTATCTAGTTGACAACTTGATTAAATGTTGCACTTAGGGGAGAGGATGTGGTGTTACTTCCAGAACTGCAGACTTTGCAACTGGGGAACCAGGTTGAAGTTTCTGCTTCAGCTCGACATTCTGTGATTCTGGTCAAATCACTTAGTCTCCCCATGTCTACAACCAAAATGAATTTGTTCTTGTGTGATGTAACCAATGCTCATGTAAAGCACTCCAATACCTGACAAGTCTGCACTATATAACACTGCAAAAACACAAAATAATAAGTGTTTTGCACACTTCTGTCATTGGGCTATATTTGGGCTATATCTGGGTGATTTTGGGCTACATTTGGGCTCTTTTGTCTCCGGTGGCCATCTTGGGAGATTTATTTGTTATGAAGTTTCCTAATTTCCTCATGTACTGCAGCCTCCTCAGTCGGAAATGCTTTCAGTTTTTTACTTTGATTCCATCATGAAGGTATTCAGATATGTCACACATTTGCCATGAATTCTGAATGTTAGCACTCTAGTTGCTCATTAGATCACTGTAGTAAAACTACTGTTCACCATGGAAGTCTGCTCCTGGTATTAAAAGTGCATGTTTCAGTCTGCATGTCAGAATTTTTTAATGAAATAGAAGAGGATTTGAGAAGTCACTCAAAATGTGCCCTCATTTTCTTTCTTCAGCATTAATCATAATTTCTATGGCATAATGAACCCCCTCATTGTGTTCCTTTTTAAATTAAATGTTTTAAGTGTTACCAGTTTATTCCAATCAAGATGGCTTCAGGTGTGCCATACTTTTGTCATAATGAAGACAGTAAGTGCTCTAGTTGTTTTTAAGAACATTCTTGGACATTCTGTCACTGGGCTATACTTGGGCTACATCTGGGTGATATTTGGGCTACATTTGGGCTCTTTTGTCTCTGGTGGCCATCTTGGGAGACTTATTTGTTATGAAGTTTCCTAATTTCCTCATTTACTGCAGTCTCCTCAGTAGGAAATACTTTCAGTTTTTTACTTTGATTCCATCAAGAAGGCATTCAAATGTGTCACACATTTGCCATAAAATCAGAATGTTAGCACTCTTTTTGCTCATTAGATCACTGTAGTAAAGCTACTGCTCACCAGGGAAAACTGCTGCTGGTATTGAAAGTGCATGTTTCAGTCTGCATGTCAGGATTTGAGAAGTCACTCAAAATGTGCCCTAATTTTTCTTTCTGCAGCACTAATCATACTTTTTATGGAAAAATGAACCCCCTCATTTTGTTCCTTTTTAAATTAAATCTTTTAAGAGTTACCACTTTAATCCAAGCAAGATGGCTTCAGGTGTGCCATACATTTATCATAAGTAGGACGGTTAGCGCTCTAGTAGTTCTTTGGAACACTCTGGAAAGCTGCAGTAGAACACAAAGGAATCAACTGACAGTCTCTGCCCTTGTTGGATGTACATGTTTTACTGAGAATGTCAGACTTCATTCTCACATGACTGAGAAAGATAATGTGAATTTACAGAAAATAAGCTCTCAGTTTAGCTTATAGATCACCTTCCAAACCTCTGTGGTAAAAGCATGAGAAAATATTTTTCTCTCAATCATGATATCCCAGCAGAAGGCTTTTTCACATGGTGAAATCACCTTAGAACATACCACAATTCCTAAAATGAGTATGGTACCATCAACAAATGATTTATAATGTAACTAAAGTCTTAAAATCTTCTATTAACTGCAATGCTTTTTAATGAGGTGCTATCATGTATATTGGTCCCAAGATGGCTGCCAACACTTCTTGGATGAAGTGCTGACAGCCAATCAGATCTCAGGATGAGATGTGTGGTTAGGCTCCGCCCACATATATATATTGATTTAAATGCTATTTTCTCAGGAACTACTGAACAGATTTACACCAGACCTACAAAAGGCACTTCCTTGACCTGAGGACTACCTATCTGCCAAATTTCAAGTAACTCTGTTCAGCCGTTCGGGCTGTAGCTGTGTCTAAAGGTCCTATGGAAAAATGCATGGGAAAAACGCGTTTTGGGACCCCCCTTTTTTCTCAGCCCCCGCTTGACGAATCCCCCCGAGACTTTTAGGGTAGGAGCGGAGCGTAGCGCCCCACCTATTTTGAAAATTTCGCGAGGATTCATCGACCGGCGCCAAAGTTATTCCAAATAGAATGTTGCGGATTTCCTATGGAAACAGGGTCCTAACTATAACTATCTACTGGCGACCGCCAGTAGATAATATATATATTCACAAAAAAAAACATAGGTTTCACACACGTCATCAGTAGTGGATTGCGGTCGCGCAAGTTATAGTTAGCTGAACTAACTATAACGGGGGAATTTCAATGGTTTTTTACGAGTGAAATGTCCAGGTAACTATAACATGTGTGAAACCTCTGTTTTTTTCAGTGAATTTGCAAGGTTTTTTAAATGCTAATTCCTAACTATAACGTGTGTGAAACCTAAGGTTTTTTTAGTGAATTTGTAAGGTTTTTTTAAATGCTAATTTATGTATGTATTATTATATTTTTTATATATTTATTTTACAATAAACTACCTATGTATATAGTTATAGATTTACTGTATCCTTTAATATGGAATGGCTCAGCTCTTTTATTTTGAATTTGGATAAAGATGAACAGCATAGTTAATATCTTCTATAAACTTATAAACAGTTTAAAATGTTTTAGTTTTTTTAAGGGTTTTTCACAGTGCGTGCACCGTGCGTGCACCGTGCGCGCACCGTGCGCACACAGTACGCGCACCGTGCGCGCACAGTACGCACACCGTGCGCGCACCGTGCGCGCAACCTGCGATTTTTTGAAAAAAAAGAAAATGTTTTTTTCACCCTTCGGGGTCCTTCAGAGACCCCCTGACAAAGGCTAGGGGGTCAGGAACTCTCTACCCTGCCCCCTTTTCACGTTCTCCACCTTTCTTTTTCACTGTCACACACAAAACGGCGTCCGACACCATGCGCGCACCCCGCAAATTTTTGAAAAAAAATAAAATGTTTTTTTCACCCTTCGGGGTCCTTCAGGGACCCCCTGACAAAGGCTAGTGGGTCAGGAACTCTCTACCCTTCCCCCTTTTCACGTTCTCCACATTTCTTTTTCACTGTTACACACAAAATGGCGTCCGACACTTCCTGATTTCGACCGATTGGAATGTTGACTGACATCTAACTACCAATCAGAATTACGGTCGCGGACATTTGGTGTGCGCACAGTGCGCGCATATAGATATTTATGTACATTTAACTGCAATTTTCTCAGGAACTACTGAACAGATTGACACCATATATGCAAAAGGCACATGCCTGACCTGAGGACTACCTCTTTGCCAAATTTCATGTAATTTTGTTCAGCCGTTCGGGCTGTACCTTCGACTAAAGGTCCTATGGAAAAATGCATGGGGAAAACGCGTTTTGGGACCCCCTTTTTTCTCAGCCCCCGCTTGACGAATCACCCCAAGACTTTCAGGGTAGGAGCTGAGTGGAGCACCCCATTAGTTTTGAAAATTTCACGAAGATAAGTCAACCGGCGCCAAAGTGGCGCCAAAGTTATTCAAAATAGAATTTTCAGATTTCCTATGGGAACTCGGTCCTAACTATAACTATCTGTTGGCGACCGCCAGTAGATAATATATATATATAATATATATATGTTCACGGACAATCCTCAACAAAAGCAACAAAACACGGATATAGGAATGCCATTAACATCTACAGCAGTTAAAGGTTTGAAGGATAACTACCGTATATTGGAGAAATTGATGCACAAGGAGACTGCAAAATGGTGGGAGGCCAAATCCCTCCAGAGGTATTTAGACGTAGGCAGAATCCCGAGGGGGCTTAGAATTATGCTAGCCCCGAGTTACGATACCCCAAACCCACAGATGATGGCAGAGTGGGCGGAGTGTAACTTGGACTCCTCTCGCAAATTAGTAGTTATACTGGTGAAATACGCAGAAATAGATAGACTAGAATTACAACATCAAATTGAAAATCTCAGTAAGGAAATTGAACAACAAGGTGATGACCAAATGAGAAAAAAATATCATGAAGAAATGACAGCTAGACCCAACAAAGAAGAGGAAAAAATAAAACAAAGAAAAACATACAAGTTTCAACGAGACAAAGATGATTATGCCAATGGCCAGATTTTTACTTTTTCACGTAAATAGGATGCTTATAAAAACAAATCGATGAAAAGCAATAAATTGCGGCAAGAACAAACTGGAGCATATGGTGTACTATCTCCCTCGACTTCGGACCTAAGTTTGGCAGTCGAAAGTGAAGGTGAGATGGAAAATATGGGAAATAGACCGACCCCAGGGGCAACTAAGCCATCCCTGGGTGAAGAACTGGACTGCCTCCGGATGAGTCGCAGGGACACCCTTAGACCTAGGGTAAATCAAACGTCAAAAAACGAAGGACAAAGAACAGGCGGGAACGAAGGAGGGCAGCCAGACAAAGGAGGCAACAATGGAAACAAAAAACCAATGAGAGGGCGAGGACAATGGAGGAAACGATAATACCCATAAATACCAGTAATTTGGGGACTTTGGAAACAAGTGTTAAACCGAGTATTGAAAATAGTACTATTATTAATCTTACTGAAATGGATCTAAACCAATCTGAAAAACAGATCCTCTCACTTGGTCTCTCCTTTTGCCCCTCAACTAACTTTGATTATACCAACACTAGAGCCGATATCTACAAGTTTGTGAGGAAACTTAAACTCACAAAATTTCATCAAGGCAAGACAAATCCTCCAACTATTTTACAAACTACACAGACCAATCACAACCCACCAGCTATAACGGAGATGGGCAACTTAAATGTTGCTGACATTGGACCGCTCAAGGATTTGATCAGTCTCAATCGAGAAGGCGATGATTTTGGGGATTGTGATTTGGAACTGGTAACCCAGGATCTACTCTCACCTGGTTTTGAAACTTGCACCAAACCTGTAACCATGTTTAAATAAACATCTAAGTTACCACCAATCCTGCCTCGTGATGCCATTGATTTATTTAATGAACAAGTGGTGGCGGAAATTAAATAACTTTATATAACCACCAGTAAGAATTTTGCACCTACCAATAATGAGGAACGCAAATACCACCAACTGATGGACAAAATTAGGAAAAACAAACAGGTGGTAATCAGAAATGCGGATAAAGGGGGAAATGTGGTTTTATGGACACTTAAAGACTATGCAGAGGAGGCAGCTAAACATCTTAACGACACAAACTGCTACCGTAAAAGTACTATGGACAAATTCAAACAGGCACAACATAATTTCTTTGGAAAACTACTGGCCTGGAAAAGTGCAGGCCTCCTCAATTTGCAAGAGTTCAAATTCCTGAAAAAAGAAAACCCTACTATCCCCCTACTTTATTTCGTTCCAAAGGTCCACAAGTCTATTAATAAGCCACCTGGAAGGCCTATTATCTCGGCATGCGATGGCCTACTGGAAAACATGTCTATTTACATTGACTCTTTCCTACAGCAACATGTGAAATCCCTCAGATCTTATGTACAAGATACAAGTGACTTTATTCGAAAAATTGAAGAGATTAGGTGGCATGAGGACTATTGCCTTATTGCATTGGCTGTTACAGCTCTTTACACTTGTATACGCAACCATGATGGAGTTAGAGCTGTTGAGTACTTTTTGGCTAATCGACCTATGAAGTTTGCAAAACATAATCAGATGTTATTAGATCTTTGAAGATTCTGTTTAGAAAACAATTTGTTTCTATATAACAGCCAAATTTACCAACAGGTGCAAGGTGTAGCCATGGGGGCCAGCTTCTCCCCTAGTTATGCTTGTCTCTTTATGGGATGGTGGGAGGAGCTGGTCCTCATGAAACAATATGCACAGATTTTTGAAAACAATATAATCGCATGGTTGCGTTTTATCGATGATTTGTTTGTCGTATGGAAGGGGCTTATGCAAGATGCACATGACTTTGTTGCTAAAATTAACATGAATGACCTCAATCTTAAGTTTACATGTGACATATTTAGCGAGTCTATAACATTTCTAGACACGAAGATTTACATCACCCCTATGGGCCTTGCCACGACTTTATTTAGAAAACCGACAGCGGGCAACTCGATATTGCACGCATCAAGTGCCCACCCTCTCTACTTGATTAACAGTATCCCCTACGGGGAAATGTTAAGAATAAAAAGAATCTGTAGTGCAGAGAATGATATGCAAGAAAAACAGGAAGAATGCAGAGATAGATTCTTGCAACGGGGGTATAAGAACCATGTAGTTTAAGCGGCAATATTTAAATCTAGATCAAAAGCGAGGCAAGACCTGCTACAATATAAATCCAAGACCAACATCATGGTGAAAGACAGGATAAGGGAACCTATCAGGCTCATTCTGGGATACAGTAGACAAGAAGGACAAATTAGAGCAATAATCAGACAAAATTGGCCAATATTAAGGGGGGATCCTGTTATAGGGGGAGCCTTACCCAAAAAACCTTCCATTACATTTAGAAAAACTGTATCTATGGGTAATACACTAGTAAAGAATAACCCAGAGTTAGTGGAACCTAATACATGGCTAGCCCCTAGAACAGGTTTCTATAAATGTACCCAATGTAAAGCATGTCAATATGGAGTCAATACTAAAAGCTATCAAACGGCTTTTAGCTCTAAAAAACACCTCATATTGAAATATCTGTCCTGCAAAACTGACTTTGCTGTTTACGCACTCACATGTAGTTGCAATCTAACTTATATAGGCAGCACTAAGCTGCCAGTCCATAAAAGAATCTTGCAACACATGCGAGCCATAACTAACAAAGATCCTAGTTACCCTGTTGCTAGGCACTTTAAGGAACAGCATCAAAGTAATCTTAAACACTTTAAATACTATGTGTTGGATTCAGTGCCTTTCACCAAGAGGGGAGGACACAGGGAAAGAAATCTTCGGCGTCTTGAGACTAGATTTATTCTGGAAATGGATACTAAGCACCCTAGGGGTTTAAATGTTTGTGAGGATTTACATACATATCTATGAGATAAACCCCTTTCATTCGCACAAATTATACATTATACTTTATATTATATTTCATGCCATAATGACATTTGACTAGTATCCATTTAGCCTTGAAAATGTATTCTTAATGCTATTTTGTTGAGACTATATTATATCATGGTAGCTTTTTATGTACATTTTAGGAGTATTTTAGCTAATTTATTGACAATTTTAGGTTGAAATGATTTTATAATATGGTTTTATAATTCATTATGTGGGAATCAACCTATTACTTTGTTCATAGATTATACATGGATCTACTTCCATCTTTCTCTATTCTTATTCTGTGAAAACTATCTGCACGATGGTATTGACATCCTATCCTCTTGCTATGGTATTAACACCATATAAAATCCTTTAATATATGTATATTAAATACCTATGTTATCCGCACTTTCTTTTGCACATAAGCACCTTTTTGCACCATTTTTTGCACATTTGCACATATATATATATAGTATAAACATTCAATAAAATCATAAATAGTTCAAATTGGGATCTCGTTTTTAGAACAAATAGGGATATGGGGGCATTTCCTCTCTTTATGCACTTAGACACTTTATATACAATATTTTAACATGGTTGAGCTACGCATTTTGGATGATTGTAGCAGGATTATGTAGAGGGGCCAAGTTGTATTTATACTGTGATATGCCCATCTGCTTTTGTAATCTAGTTGGTGAATAGCAAAAAGAATATTGTGCCAACCAAAATTGATTATCATTATCAGGAATACTAAAGCTTCATTTTTAATCATTTGAATTTATTCTATGAATTTTATTTTGACTGATATCTAATTTTATGATATGAATTCCAACCTGTCACAGTCACAAAACATCCAGAGGCATTAAGCCCAAACACATTTTCAAATTGTATTTGCATTTAACGCTATGCATACTTGTAATGCCATCAAATGTAGTAACTCTTCTATGTTTACATTTTGTTGATTGTTTGCACTATTTAAAGTTAAAGAAGTATGCCGCTCATGCGCTGTTGTGTGAGCAAGGTCGGAGTTTCCGACCTAAACGCGTCATGGCGACATGGTGGTGAATTAAATATATATCACTATTGACGAATCTGGGTCTGCTCTTGCTTTCCAGCAACACAAAGGAGTTAAGGCAAGGATCATTGATATAAATATATATATATATATATATATATATATATATATATATATATATATATATATATATATATATCTATATATCATAGGAAATCTCAAAATTCTATTTTGAATAACTTTGGCGCCGATTGACGAATCTTCGCGAAATTTTCAAACCTAATGGGGCGCTCCGCTCCGCTCCTACCCTGAAAGTCTCGGGGTGATTCGTTAAGCGGGGGCCGAGAAAAAGGGGGGGTCCCAAAACACGTTTTCCCCATGGATTTTTCCATAGGGACTTTAGTCGCAGCTACAGCCCGAACGGCTGAACAGAATTACGTGAAATTTGGCAGAGAGGTAGCCATAAGGTCCGTTTGGTGCCTTTTGCAGGTTTGGTGTAAATCTGTTCAGTATTTTCTGAGAAAATAGCATTTAAATCAATATATATATCTATACGCGCGCAGCGTGCGCGCAGGGTGCGCGCAGCGTGCGCGCAGGGTGCGCGCACTCGGCCGTCCGCGAGCGCACTTCTGATTGGTTGTTACATCTTAGTAAACATTCAAATCGGTCGAAACCAGGAAGTGTCGGCCGCCATTTTGTCTCTCGCACTGAGAGGGGGGTGAAACACAAAGGAGAAAAACATGTAAAGGGGGCACGCTGGACAGTTCCTGACCCCCTTGCAGGGGTCAAGGGGTCCCAGGAGGTCCCCCAAGGGCAATTAAAAAAATTTATTTTTTTTCGGTAAATCGCCGAGTGCGCGAAGCGTGCGCGCACTATAGAAATGAAAAAAATTCCGCGAGGTTCGCGCAGCGTGCGCGCACGGTGTAAATGCTTAAAAATAAAATTGCAATGTCAGTCCCCCCGTGAGCGCACGCTGCGCGCTGCGCAGTGTGCGTGCATGGCTTTTCAAAGTAATAACAGTTTATGCCAAAACCCTTAACAACAAAGCGTATCATGTGTCCTCCTTGTGCGGACGGTGCGCGAAGCGCACCGTGCGTACATGGCCCATTAAGCGTAACGTGGGCGCGCGGTGCGCGTAGCGCACTGCGTGCCCACCGTGCGTGCACGGTGCGCAAAGTGCACCGTGCATGCACGGCACTAACTGCGTAAAGTGGGCGCGCGGTGCGCAAAGCGCACCGCGTGCTCACCGTGCACGCACGGAACGAACTGCGTGAAGTGGGCACGCGGTGCGCAAAGCGCACCGCGTGCCCACCGTGCGCACACCGTGCGCGAAGCGCACCGTGTGCGCACGGCACGAACGGCGTAAAGTAACTTAGCATTTAAAAAACCGTACAAATTCACTGAAAAAACCATAGGTTTCACACACGTTATAGTTAGGAATTAGCATTTAAAAAACCTTGCAAATTCACTTAAAAAACCATAGGTTTCACACATGTTATAGTTAGCTGGGCATTTTCCCCGTGAAAAACCAATGAAATTCCCCCGTTATAGTTAGTGCAGGCAACTATAACTCACGTGACCGTAATCCGCTGCTGATGACGTCAGATATTACCGCCACGGGACGGTGACTTGCAGTGCACTGAGGTAGGGCTATGCGAGCTGAGCGTGTACCCGTCGATGTACAAGGGGAATGTCATGGAGGGTGGCGGGGGACAGTGGAAGGTGTCCTTCCAGGGCATGATGCAGAGGGCAGAAGCAAGCAGGAAAAGGCTAATGGTGGAGTTGAATGCTACAGACTCCACTTTTCCACCTTGTCAGTTTCAGCTACATGTATATGAGGACAACCTCCAGACCATGGGCTCAGACGCCACAGACGTTCAAACAGAGATTGCCCATGAATTTCAGGGCACACACTCAGTGGCACCAGAGCTGGAAGGGGATGCAGTCTGCGATGAGGCCTGTACAATGACATGGACTCTGCTATGTAGAGAGCAGCACTCATTTCATATTGTGTGACCTACTCCACCGTAGTGTGTTCCGGAGGCAGCGGTCAGCAGGGGCCCACAGCCACGTGTGGTAGGCATGCGCTGCACAGAGTCGTGACTCCAGTGCAGTTGTCGGTAGTGTCCCATCACCTCCGTAAAGGTGAGCCTTGTCTCCTCCAGACTGAAGCGCGTCTTCCTCTTACTCCTCTCCTTGCGTACTGTGACATGAACACTGCCATGAAGAAATCAAGACTCAGTTCCAAAAGTACGACCTAGTAGGCCGCAGTGACCACTGGAGGCAGCGGTCAGCGCGGGCCAACCGCTGTCCAGCCATCTCCTCCTGCATCTCTCACACACAACGTTGGAATGGCATTTGTATTAGATTTGTGGCTGACGTAGGTAGTGGCACCAGAGCTGAGCGGGGTGTGCAGCCTGCAAGGAGGCCGTGTCCTGCCTGTGATGGACTGCATTGGATTGGTGTGAGGCCTGCAGGACCGCAGTGCAGGCCAAAGGCCGGAGACAGCAGGGGCCCACAGACACGTTTGGTGGGAGTCCTATGCACAGACTTGGTGGCACCACATCAGACGGAGTATAGTGACATGAACTCAGCCTTAAATCATGTTCTCTGCCATGGTGTAATCAAAACTCAGTTCCAAATGTGTGTCCTACTTGTCCGCTGTGTAAGCCGGTGGAGTACGTCAACGATAAAGGAGTTCCGCGGGCCTGTGTCGTGGAGGCCGTGATGGTCCGAGGAGTCGGCCAAGGTCAGGGGCTTCGGGCTTGGAGCTTGCACCGGCACGTGGTGGGCCCTCTTTGACACACGCCGGTGTCGGCAGGTGGGCATTGAGGGCTGGGTGTGCAGGGGCGGGCAGGACTGGTTCAGGGACCAGTGTCCCTGGGTGCAGCAGGCACACATGCTCACAGGCAACCCCGCTCACGGCGTAGGCCTCATGGTGGGGTGAGAGGTGCCGCTCTGGCAGGGACGTTGGGCATTCCGGAAGAGGACCACGCCCAGGGCTACGTGCTTTTTATTCACACCCCTACGCTGACCTGGCGAACGCCGGGCCAGCCCACTCCGCACACGCTTACAGAGGGGGATGTAACAAAGTAGCTTTCCTTGATCTCCCCCACTGGCTGGGGTGACATGGCACTGTCCACTTCACTCCAACACCAGCAGTATGTGTCGACATGGATATGTGTGTGGTCTGCATCCTGCAGTCTGTCCAGCACAACCACACCACACTTGGCAATGTGTGCGATCTCATTCATCAGTCAAATCGCCTCCTTCACACATGCCTGGTCCCCACCTCTTCCGACATTCTGCTATTGTGTGGCCGAGGTGCCATGCCATTGATGGGTAATGTACATGGCTGGCCCAGGTTCCCACAGTGAGTTGTGCTGTTGTGTCTGGTGGGTGTGCATGTTGTATGTGAGCTTGTGACGTGTGCATTTCCTGTGTTGTGAGTTGCATGATTGTGGAGTTGAGGTGTGTGGTGTGTGAATTTGGTACTTACAGACAAGCAGTACATTTCCATAGGTGCTAACCTGGAAGCGCTGGTTGATGATGGACTTTCGAACAATGTATGAATCATGCACACTGCCTGGGTAGTTGGCGACGACATTGGTGAAGAGTCCCCGGTGGTCCACTATTGCCTGCACATTGATGGAATGCGTGTGCTTTCTGTTGCGGTAATTGTGTGCAGTGTCAGCGGGGGGCACAAGTAGGACATGTGTGCAGTCAATTGCCCCCAACACGTGCGGGAATGCAGCTATGGCATAGAAACCTTGCTTGGTCTCCAGCTGTTCCTGCGCAGTGTGGGGGAAGTATAGGTACTGGGGTACCAAGCTGATGATGGCATCCAGGACAGGTTTGAGGCACTTGGATAGGGCTGGCTGTGAGACTCCTCCGACTCTGGCGGTTGTTGGTTGGAAGGTACCAGAGGCCAACAGATGCAGCACAGCCAGCAGCTTTGTTTGTGGAGGGATGTTGGTTGTCTGCTGTGTTGGTACTGTCAGCCTGTGGGCTATGATGTTCAGGATGGGGAGGATTCTTGTCCTTTTGAGCCTGTAGTTGATAATTACATACTCTGGTATCATGTCTGTGAGGCTGGTGCATTTTCTAATGGTCAGCAGTCTGTGTCTGCGCTGCCTCTGTGGTGGTCCGGGGGGGCGGGGTCAGGGGCTCCAGGGGGGGTGGCGGTACTGGGGGTCTGTGGCGGTGGGTGTTGTGGGCCTGTTGGGGCTCCGAGCTGCATGATGAGTAGCTCCATGGCATCTGTTTGTTGTTCTTCAGGTGTGGCTCTGGGCTGGGCTTCCTTTTGTGGTGCAGGCTGCCATCTGACTTTACACCAGGTCAGAATAGGTGTTAATTTCCTGCTGCTAACGTGCCTTATCGCCTGTTCTGAGTTCATATCGCCGATCTGGCTGGTCGTTGAGAATGTTGCGGAGTGGTGTTGTCGCGGCTTTTGGCACGGGAATGCCTACTTTGCATCTCATTAGCAATAGTTGCCGGGAACATCTGTGGCGATGTTTAACTGGTGCACCGGCTGGTGAATGGGGTGATACATTTATCACGACTTTGGCTGCGATAAAGGGCCAATAACTCAGCAATAACTCCTTGAGAATATGCCCCTGAGACTTTCCCAGTCTGTTGAACGTGATGTACTTAATAAAGGACGACCAAATAACATACTATGTAACAAGTCATGTCACAGAATAGACTCTGGGAATGCCTGAGTCTAATGTAGCAGAATTGTGAGAGGATCCTCAAATGTATTGTGCAGTAAATGTTTCTTCTTGCTTGTTCCCAAGTAGTGCATACCCTGTAAATCATGTATTTGTGTATTGAATGTATGAAATCCTTCATCTGAAATCCTATAAAAGGACATGATTTCTCTATGTAAGGAGCTCACCCGTTTCCTTTTCTTAGAAGGCAAATCTTTGCAGGATACTCCATAGAACTTTACTGAGTTCATGTATGTTATGATTTATATGCTTATGTGTTTAGTTTATTATTGGCTCGCCTGATGTACCTTGTACTAATATTCTTTGAACTTTTAAACTCTAGCCTTTGTCTGTCATTCTTATTGAGAATGTTTGCAGCTTCATCCTGTTGTATGGAAATTTAATAAAAAGAGACTTGTCCATCAGGGAGCATCACAGTCCATTAGAGACTATTCCGTATGCATTTGTCCAAGTAAATGAGACACAGTTTGCACACTGACATAAGCATTACACAAAAAGCTTTCACCTAGTAGAATGTTTAGGGGACATCCCTGGAAAATTCCCGACCTTTACAGTCTGATTAACACAAATGACATACAGATAATCATGGCCTGGAATGTTGGCAGGTGTTGTTTTGTGCTGTAGCCACCATCCAAACCACTGAAGTCTAATCTTTAATATGAACTCAAAAATGAAAATCTAGCTACATCCTCATCCCTCGACTAATGCTTACACAACTACAAACAGCCTGTCCCTCAGTTACCCCCGGGCTCTGAGGAGTTGCCTAGTGGTTGATGTTATGTATTAATTGTGTGAGCTTTGTTTTTAACTCTTACCACTACACTAGTATGAGTTGGGGGCCTACAATTGAAGATCTGAATCTTTCATCACAAAGTCAAGCACAGGGAAATAAGGGATGTATGACGTTACAACGCACACTTTTACAACGCATGCACTTACAACGCATTTTTTACAACGCAAAATCCATTACAACGCATGACATTACAACGCATGACACTACAACGCATTTTTAAAAAATACCTTTACAACGCATTGCCATTACAACGCATACTACCTTTACAACGCATACCATTACAACGCATTATATTAAATTACATTTAAGGTAAGTATTAGATAGTATAGGGGCAAAAATTACTATTCTAACTCCAGGGGGTGCAACAGTAGGGTAAGTGTTGGATAGTATAGGGGTAAAAATTACTATTCTAACTCCAGGGGGTGCAACAGTAGGGTAAGTGTTGGATAGTATAGGGGTAAAAATTACTATTCTAACTCCAGGGGGTGCAACAGTAGGGTAAGTGTTGGATAGTATAGGGGTAAAAATTACTATTCTAACTCCAGGGGGTGCAACAGTAGGGTAAGTGTTGGATAGAATAGGGGTAAAAATTACTATTCTAACTCCAGGGGGTGCAACAGTAGGGTAAGTGTTGGATAGTATAGGGGTAAAAATTACTATTCTAACTCCAGGGGGTGCAACAGTAGGGTAAGTGTTGGATAGTATAGGGGTAACAATTACTATTCTAACTCCAGGGGGTGCAACAGTAGGGTAAGTGTTGGATAGTATAGGGGTAAAAATTACTATTCTAACTCCAGGGGGTGCAACAGTAGGGTAAGTGTTGGATAGTATAGGGGTAAAAATTACTATTCTAACTCCAGGGGGTGCAACAGTAGGGTAAGTGTTGGATAGTATAGGGGTAAAAATTACTATTCTAACTCCAGGGGGTGCAACAGTAGGGTAAGTGTTGGATAGTATAGGGGTAAAAATTACTATTCTAACTCCAGGGGGTGCAACAGTAGGTTAAGTGTTGGATAGAATAGGGGTAAAAATTACTATTCTAACTCCAGGGGGTGCAACAGTAGGGTAAGTGTTGGATAGTATAGGGGTAAAAATTACTATTCTAACTCCAGGGGGTGCATCAGTAGGGTAAGTGTTGGATAGTATAGGGGTAAAAATTACTATTCTAACTCCAGGGGGTGCAACAGTAGGGTAAGTGTTGGATAGTGTAGTGTGATATTATGCGTTGTAATGGTATGCGTTGTAATGGTAGTATGCGTTGTAATGGAATGCGTTGTAAAGGTAGTTTTTAAAAATGCGTTGTAGTGTCATGCGTTGTAATGTCATGCGTTGTAATGGATTATGCGTTGTAAAAAATGCGTTGTAATGGTAGTGCGTTGTAAAAGTTGCGTTGTAAAGGTTGTTCCCCGGAAATAAGATGTACTGACAAAGCCATAATTCTGCCCCAGGGTAGTGACTGTGTCAGTAATTGATCAAGCATTCCACCTATCACTAGTTAGTCGTCTTTATGAGTAACCCTAAATGAGACAAATATGTTCCAAGCCAATCCCCCTAACTCTCAGTGTCATGACTCAAGATGTATCTCAATGATGAGGCCTAGCAAATTCAAAAACATGGGTAAGGTTGCTTGTGTTCTCATACAGAGGGCACATATCCAAGCGGTTCCTGATGTATTGCTCATGTTGGGGTGTAACCGAGACTGATTTGCATAAGTTTGTCCAAGTCCGGACTGACATACACAGCAAAACAATAAATAGACTGGAATATGCCCCTGGCATTGGTGGATACTAAATAAAGCATTCAATTCTTATTTTTTTCATTCTCAGCAAGAAACCCTCAGTGCAATGTGGGTGCTTCGATATGCGTCATGTAGATCACTGTGCCACAGGATTTAAGCTGCACACCTCAGCAATGAGGCCAAACAAGTCTAGAGTTGCTTGTATTGCTGTACATAGGGGCTGCAGCCAACCATTTTGAGGCGGGCCAAGTGTGGTTTGCCTGTGCTTCATCCCTGTCTATGGTGGCACAGTGACCTAAAAACTTGGACTGGAACTGGTCCTCTACTGATTAACAGTGAATAAGATGAATTCGAACATTGTATTGATCACTATACATTCATCCCAGTGAGCACCCTACTTAACCAGTGACTGAGAATATCTCAGCCATCAGTTCTTTGCTATTTCTTCTTCTCAACCCTAAGAAGGATAGGTATGCCCAGATAATGTTCTGTAAATCACTGGGCCATAAGACTTAAGAAGTACCTCATAGATGAGATCAACAAGCCAGATGCCTAAATGCATTCCCGCACTCTGGGAATATGGCATAGCAGTTTGGACAGGACCGTCCCTTTTGGCATAGTGCCAAGACTGATTTGCAAGTATAGTGGCAAAGTGATCAGAAATTGATAGACTTCAGTGCAACCAAGAGTAATTCCATTATTGGATGATGATTCATGCATCCCATGCATCACTTTGTGTTTATATCAGTGTGTGTCCATAGGTGGGGCAGAATGAAACACACATGGGTCCCTTAGCTCACTGTACCGTGGGAAAGAAGCTGTACCTCACTGATGAGGCCCAACAAAGTCAAAACATGTCACAATTGATTGTGTTTACAAACAGAGGTGACATGGACTAGCAGTTAAGGCTGGACTGTCCCGTTTGGGAGAGGACCAGGGTTGATTTGCATATGGTTGATCTCTGTCCGTAGTGGTACAGTAAGCAGAACAATTATGTTATGGCATGGTGTCCAGAATTATTAGAAGTGACGTGGGTTATTTAACACCACTCCTCCCAATCTGGATTCCGCAGCAACCACAGCACCGAGACCGCCCTCCTAGCCGCCACAGACGACATCCGCACTCTCCTGGGTCAGGGCCACATGGCAGCCCTCATCCTCCTTGACTTCTCAGCAGCATTCGACACCGTCTCCCACCGCGCACTCACCACCGGATTCTATGACACCTTGGAATACAAGTAACTGCCCTAGTCTGAATCCGCTCATTCCACCCTTCCTCTCCGAATGCACAGACATCATGAGGAGGAGTTGGCCTAACGGCTATGGCGATCGTCCTCAAATCTGTGGAATTGGGTTCAAGTCTCGGGAATGACGCTAAACATCCTGTGATTCTGGGCAAATCACTTAATCTCCCCGTGCCTAACAAAAATGAATGTGTGTCCTCATGTAACGTAACTGGTGCTATGTAAAGCACTCTGATACCCGATTCAGGTCAAGTTTGCGCTATATAAAACTATGGAAAAAAAATCAGCTGTGGAGTACCTCAAGAAACATTGCTCAGCCCCACGCTCTTCAACATCTACATGGCCCCCCTCGCCACTATCATCAGAAAGCATGGACTCAGCATAGTATCCTATGCCAACGACACCCAGCTCATTCTCTCCCTCACCAAGCAACCCAACACCACCAGACTCAGCTTCCAGGAAGAGATGAAAGATGTCACATTCCGGATGAGCAGCAGCTGCCGGAAGCTAAACACGGAGAAGACAGAAGTCCTCGTCCTCTGATCTACCCCCTCTGCATGGTACAACACCTGGTGGCCCACAGCAACCCCCTGACACCCACGGACCATGCCCACAACCTTGGCCTCATACTCGAATCCTCCCTCACCATGACCCAACAGATCAACGTGCTTCAACACCCTACGCATCCTCCGCAACACCTTCAAATGGATCCCCCCCCGAATCTAGAAAAGTCTTCACCCAGGCACTCATAACCAGCAGACTGCACTACAGAAATGCCCTCTATGCCGAAATCAACAAATCCCTACTGCGCAAATTCTAGACCATCCAGAACACCGCTGCTAGACTCATCCTCGGAATTACCACGCCAAGACCACATCCAGGGCCTGACTGGGAACCGAATCCGGCCCTGGAAAACTACTCGTCTGTACCCTACCCTTGGGGGGGAGGAGGGGGTACGGCTGTGCTGTTTGCTGGGGTCGTTTTTGGCGATTTTATGCAGGGGCCGATATTGCCGGCCCAGGTAACAAAAGCAGCCCCCAGGGGGCCCAAAACTAGCCCCACCCTGGCAGCCCACTGGGGAAACGCCCCGTGCCCGCTACAGTCAGTCCGGCCCTGACCACATCACCCAGCACCTTCAAGACCTCCATTGGCTCCCAGTAGACAAGTGAGTGACCTTCAATCTGCTCACTCACGCCTTCAAATCCCACCACAACATTGGGCCCCAATACCTCAATGAAAGAGTCTCCTACTATGCACCCAAGAGAATCCTCCGCTCTGCCAACCTAGCCTTGGCCAAAACCCCTCGTATCCGCAGAGCCAGAATGGGAGGAAGAGCCTACTCCTACATCGCAGCAATGACCGGGAACGAACTCCCCCTCAGCATCAGACGATCTCCCACTCTGCAAGCATTCAGGCAGAGCCTCAAGACCTGGCTCTTTGGATGAGATGAAGCTGCACGATAACCCACCCCTCTCTCCACCCAGCGTCTTGAGACCCTCATGGGTGCGTAGCGTGCTTCACAAATCCCTGATTGATTGATTGATTCCAACAATCACCTTTTGTTCTACTCTGTGATTTAAACTAAGTGGGATGGGTAAGGGTAAGCTCAGATTTGGATTCTGTAGCTCAAGGGGCTATATGACTAAAGAGGTTCGGCAAGATCAAACGTTTTTCATGGGTTCCAGTACAGAAAAGACATGTAATAGCATTTTATGTTAGGCTGCCTTTTTTGTACGAAGGAACAACTGATTTTAATATGGTTGCTGCATGCCAATGACGATACAGAGAACAAAAACAGTGGACTAGAATATGGCCCAAAGCAATAAATTACAAGTGATTGAAAGTGAAGAATTACATCCTTCAATTTGACTTATTCTAAACTTTTAAATTGTGATATGCAGGACTGCAAGCTTCCTCAAAGACAGAACTAAGTACAGCGTAGCAGTGGCACACACGTCTTATATTCAAAGAGCAGAAACAATACAAGCTTCTTTCATATATCTCAAATCTTTACATTACAGGCAAGAGCCCAGCAAGCAACACGTATAAAACAGGACCATTATGAGGCACATAACGGTGCAAGATTTCCCTTATCATCAGCATTATTGAGTTATCATATTGTATGATCTCAAAATAGTTACACAAAAGAAAAAAAGCATGAGAAAGCCAAAGAGCGGTAAGGGCAAGAGGGACCATTTCACAAAACCAGCAAAAAGGAAGGTTGTGCTGCGACTATTCAAAGTGCACTTCTCTAACAAGACTGCATCTGAAGTTGAGGTTCAAGTTCTGAAGGGGCAGATACTAGCAAACAAACACTATTTTTGTTGTTTGCAACAGCCTCTTCCCCTTATGGATGCAGCATTTCAGTGAGGACTTATCACAACATATTTGTTTTTAAAATTATATGCCCTCCTTTTATCCCATAATTTTAATAAGTTTGATCATAATTATCCACCTCAGAGCACTGTGTTCCTTTATCAGAACTCTCAATGCCAAATTATTCTACAAAGAGGAACTAATGAGATCATGTTATATTATAAATGCATCTCTGCAGTCATGTAGACAAATCCTGGAGCTACTACATAATATAACAACACTCTCATTACTACCTTAGCTACAGTTATTAGTCCAATGCCACCTCATAATGTCCTGATGTTAGTAATTGCTGTAAAAAATAGGGATTATTACTTTGGGAGGGGTATACCTGTCAAATCAATACATCCCCTCTGATTAGATCAAAATCCAGTTCTGATAGAATCTCTTCTTCTCATTTTGTAGCTATGATCAGGCAATCCCAAGAGAGGTGTGTGCTCAGTTCAAGGAGTACCAACAATGTTAAAGTAAAGAAAACAACACAATAACATTTTTACATGAATGTAGGAAAATAGAGAAACTTTATCATCAGAATAGGTTAATGGGAAGGACAAATGTACATTTTAAAAGTTTTAAGGCGAAAAGATTCGAGAAAAAGTCAAGCACTATGGAAAAAAGAACAGTTTGAGGTGGACTGGGACCTTGGCACAATTCCTAGCCAGCTTGGAGGACAGCTACACCAGTGGGTTGTTCCAGTCAAAGGTTTTACCTTCAGAATTAACATCCAAACGTATTCTAGTCATCCTGCAGCCCATTGCTCCCCAGGGCAGGCTTCAAGGCACTAAGCCTCTTTAAAGACAGGTCACATGTAGTGTCTAGTCCTCTTTAGTCAGTTATAGTCAGGCGTTTTCCTGCTTTTTGTGTCTCTGAAGCAGGTAAACAGGAGGTCAACAATTTGACCCCTGGAGAGCAGTTCGAATCTCTTGGTTCTAGCAGGATTCAGAAGTCCTTGTTTCTTTGTATAAGTCCCCTTCTTCCAGCAGGAGCCAGGAATCAGGATTCTTCTTCGAGCAGTGCCTTTTTCTTCAGATGGAGTCTTCTCAGATCCAGGAATGTTCTGAGGAGATGGCAGTGGAGGTGCCAGATTTATTCTGTCCACTAACTAGTGATGGGAGGAATTCTAGGACCCAATCCTAACAATTTTCTCACAGTTCCCCCGTCTCCTTTTGCAGCACTTACTCTTGCTCTTACTTTAAAATTATCCACAATTCCTTGTTTCAAGATGATGACACCGAGCTGCCCCAGGCAGGCCTGTCTTTTGCTTTTAGGCTATGTTCCTACTTGACAGGTTCAAAACTGATTCTCTTTCTTGCTGTGGCTAAAGCTTAACTGACCAGGATGGTCCTAAGAATGAGTAGGAGAAGCCCTCCTTGAAATCTTAAATTCAAAAGAGGTAGTGCTAAAGCTGCCCTTTTTTCTACCAAATGTTGCAGGCCATTCCCAGATGCCTATTACCAGCTAAGTGGTGAGAAGTTAACATCTACTGGCATTTGCTGGGCCCAGAGTTGCGTCATTGTCCTCAGAGCCAGACTTGTTTATTTTCTCAGCCAAAGATGTGTATTCCAGTGTGATAGGTGGCAAAGCTGGTTTCAAGACAGTTATTGCTCAGGCAGTCTCAAGTACATCTTTACAAAGTTAATTTTCTGCTTATGTTATGAAAATTCTGCCTTCCTCATTAAGCCAGATTTTAAAAAACTAAGCAGAAAATAACTTTGAAAAGGTTTTCTAGCCCTTTTCTAAGCGGATGTTGAAAATAGCGATTTTTATCGCACCTAGGCCTAAAATGTCAGGACTGGCCAACATAGTGAAATAGCTTTTGGGTTTTATTTCAATGTGAGGGCACAATAACATCAATATGTACTGTGTTCTGTGTTTACATGGTAACACCCTTCCTGTGGGTTTTCAAAGCACACTTTAGGGGTGACCCATGAGTATATAAAGATAGGCCTCTTTTACATAGCAAAAGCATTTTCCATGCCATGTATCACTGCACTTCCTTTAAACTTCAGCTTAGCCAGAGCACAGTAGTGCTTCTGGCAGAAAGACATTTTCATTACATGTATATTTCTTACCGCCAACAACAATTCAAACACAAGGTCTACTATCAGAGTGACTCATACAGTAATCACACTGCTGTGCTTGTGGTGTAAGATGGGACATATTCAACTAATACATCCATCAGGGTGAATGAAAAGTATTGATACAGTTGATTCAGCAATACCTAAAGATTGATTAACATCAAGATGACTAGAGGTCAATAGTACAGATGGAATCAGTCCTGAAGTAACCTTTTGATTTACGATAGTGTCAAAACATTAATGACACATTCTGCCATGTAACTTGATCCATTCTGTATGGAAAACTGCTAAAACAATTGGAGGACCCCCATCCACTACTAAGTTATGACACAACCTCAGATGTATCAGTAATTTAAGGTTTCGCTGTAAATATATGCACCACTGTGACCACTGCGCAGTCTGCACTTAAACTAACTAGGGGCATATTATCAAGAAACCGCGTTAAAATTATCGAGAATTCCCATAGAATCTCATGTTCTGGTGTCAACATGGGCTTCTATTGGAATTCTTTGCAGCATATTATCAAGCCCATTATCGCCGCTTTAGCAGCAGTTTTCTGCCGCTAAAGCGGCGATAATTTTAACGCTGTACTTGATAATATGCCCCTTAGTTTTTCAAACACTGTGATTTGAGAGTAAAAAGTATCTTTGAATGAGAAAGTCCTGCCTTGTATTTATTTGCTCCATAGATTTTGTTATACAATTTGTGTGTTAAATGAGTGAAAAGACACATGTGTATTCATATTGACATAAGACCTATGCTGCTAGCCATGTTTAAATGAGCCTCATAGGACAATTGTTACATTATTTCTAGCTATTTACCCTTGTCCCAGTTGGGTATAATCGTCATTTGCTATGGACTTAGAGGGAAGTTAGAAAGGCCAAAGTGGAAGCTCTAATGTACAGGAGCATTTGTAGAGTGCGGCTAATCGCCCATGAGGGTCTCCAGGCACTGATTAGTAGTGTTAAAGTGCACAGACTCGTCACCCTGCAAAAATAGCGTTTAGAAAAATGTGGAAAAAAACAGCTGGAAGGGTCATGCAGGAAAGTGGAAATTGCTGCAATTACATACCAGTATTATGTTATAGTGCCCCAAATCTGTTTTGTTCACACAACTTTTAAAAATATTCATAATCAGTACAACCTTAAGAGTACGATTCCAACTAATAAATATGGGAGAAAAGCCCCCCAAATAGTTTTTCCAAACATCCGAAAGGCCTATTTCCTCATTGGCCCTTAGCTACTCCAAACCTTACTAGTTGTCCTCTGTTCTTTCACATCGTTAAAAAAAAGGTCTATACTTTGTCACCCCCATCGTCTTAATTCTTCCTAAACACACTACCATGTCATCATCAAATCATCAAAACAAACTTTATTCGGCTGAAAGCAGACAACCATAAAAGTACAAACAGTGCAGTTTACAAATAGAAATAAAAAATAAAACAATATAGCCATTACAATTTAAAAGCAGCAAGAAATAAACAAACTTGCCACAATACAAGAACATCTCTAGCAAACCTTTCCTTTTTATAAAAATACAAAAAGACTTATCAATGAAGATTCCATTATTGGAGTAGACGGGGTAAATAATATCTACAAGTTCTGCCTATGCCTCAGGACTAGTTTAAAAAAAGTAACTATCGGTTTAGCAGATAGCTCAGTATCCAGATATTGAAGGGCCAAAAAAGCAGGGCGACACCTGCGGAAACCCCAGATCTTTAAAATCGGGGTAAGCCAACGTTTCCGTATATCCTGGTAGAATTTACAGAACAATACTATATGAATCGTAGATTGAGAAGAGCTCTCATCACAAGGGCAAAGTTGTAGTGATTTTTCCCAGATATTAGATTTTGGAAACGTGACCAAATGATGAAAAATGTTTAGTCTAAATTTTATTAAGAGAAGTCTCTCAAAATCCGTACAGTTAAAAGTTAAATAGGGCTGAATTGACAGGGTCGTTTGGACCAACAACGAGTGTTGTACAGTCGGTTTAACAAACTCATTGGTCACTCTCAAGGATTCTAAATGAGCCATACACAGCTTTTTAAGTTGTTTCCTCGGTAATTCGGCTATTGTCAAGGGAGAATGAAAAAATCATGCCATTCCCAAATCGTCGAGGAATCTCTTTATATAAGAGATCAATCCAATCTTATGTGCACGGTCTAAAGCTATACAGTCCTTAATGAACCCTTGAGAAAGAGTAGTGGCGTTAGATGTCCAAATGCGATGCCATAATAATAGGGGTTGAATCCTAATCAGGTCTGTAAGATAGGGCAGACCCAATTCTGAGTGACAAACATAGGTTCAGTTCAGTTCAGTAATACTTAATTTCGGCCTAATAGCCATAAAAGCCAAATACAACAATAAATAACACATTTACATACATTGCCATGATATACAATTACATACAATTGACAAAAAGTGGTTTTATCTCCATGATTAAGCAATACCGGATATTAAAATATGAATAAGAATATTAAATTAATTAAAAGCCAGATTTTAAAAATGAATAACACTGAATAAAACTGAGGAAGACTAGATGTCTTAGAACTATGTGGCAAGGGAAATGGGTAGGTTACCCCCCTTGCGTTACAATTTATGACCAAACCGTTTCCTAATAAGGTACACATTAAATAAGAATCTTCTTATACCAAACACCACTAGTTGTGAGGTGTTAGATTTTAATATGCGCTCTGCTACTTTGTAGGATCTGACCCCCACGTGTTTACAAAGGGGTTTGATCCAGCAGATCCTCGGTTTCTTGTATGCCGGGCAAAAGAAGAGTAGATGAACATCATCTTCCCTTGCCCCTAAGGAACAGAGGGTGCACAAATCCGAACCTTTTTCCCCGCTCCACCTGCATGTGTAAGCACTGATCGATAAGACCCCATACCTAAATTGCGAATATAATGATTTTGCTAGTGGAGGGCCAATCTCATCCATAAATTCTTCAAAGTTGGGTGTGTCTTTTATATTTAGGAAATTCTGAGTCAATATGCCATTCGTAGATCCAAGCATTAGCTCACCGTTGACATAGGACCAGAAAGTATCCTTTAGAATTTTTTTTGAGAACAGAGTCATGTTCTGTGGAACCTCCCAAAAATGTGAGAGCCCAAGGGCCATATGTAGGTAGCCCAATACCGGTCGGTAACGGCCGATTTTCGGTAATTATACCGTTACCGACCGGTATTTAGGCTTTTGATATGTAGGGGGATCATTTCTGTATTCGGTAATTTACCGAATCGGTAATTTTACCGATTCGGTAAATACCGAATACAGAAATGAGATGTAGGGGGAGTGTGTGGTGGGTGTGGGGATTCGTTATTGACCACCAACTGAAATTTGGTGGTAAATGACGAATGACTCAGTAAATGCATTTTGTGGCCCTTAGATGTGTGCAATGTGGCAGACACACATGCCCTCAGGGCATGTATGTGTGCCACATGTGCACACATGCAGGAATCAGGGGTGCAACAGGGTGTCAATGTGACACCCTGCCACCCTTGATTGAGCTCCCCCCATTACCGATTCGGTATTTACCGATTCGGTAATGGTAACTGGCTTCCCATTGATTCCTATGGGCCTCCTGGCCCATAGGAATCAATGAGATACAGGTTACCATTACCGAATCGGTAAATACCGATTCTAAAATACCGACACTTACCGAATCGGTATTTTTTTACCTACATTACATTTACCGATTCATAAATACCGAATCAGTAAAATTCGGTATTTAAGAATCGGTAAATGTAATTTACCTACATAAGGCCCCTAGTCTCTTAAACCACTTGCATATATATTTTAGCCATGGGGTTTTCAAGTGCTCATCAATCTGGATTAGTTCGGTCAAACCACGCTTATAATCGCTCAACTCCGGGGTTGACCAAACCCTAACCCAATACAACAATGGTCTCAATAATGCTAAATACTCTGTTCTTTTGAGATTAATATCGAGGAATACGGGGACAAGGGGGGTTCTTGCCGGAATTTTAAGTAGTCTACGTACAAAATTGTTTTCTACCTTCCCAAATTTGTTAGTACAGCAGTATCCCCATGCCTCGGCACCATAGAGAGCAGCTGATTGGGCCTTCGCTTTAAATACCTCAAGTGCTGGAGAAATGGCTTTAGAATAGCCAGCACCATGCACTTTTAAGATAGGCAGTGAATTTTGTTTAAGGGATAATATACTTTTATCCAACTGTCCTTTCCAAGTCAGATTATTATCCAGCGTCAGACCCAAATAGTTAAAACTTCCTACCTGTTCCAATTTACGATTCTCTAAGAACAGATTTTTCCTAAGGGTTTTTTTGGGATTTATGGCCATATATTTGGTTTTAATTGGATTTATTTCTAACCCCTTCTCCACACAATATTTTTGGAAGGAGTTAACCAAATTTTGTAAACCTCTCGGAGTCTGAGAAATAAGAATAGTGTCATCAGCAAATAATAAGGACGTGATTGTTTCTCCGTCCAGTTTCGGGGAATCGTGCACACAATTCCTTACAAACACACAAACATAGGTCGATGTGGCCCGCGGGGCGGCCAAAAGAAATCTTTAAAAGCTGTTCTCCACCCTTTGGACCTCCTCGACTTTAGCGTGACCCCAAATACCAGCCCCATAAATAACACTACCTATACATTTTGCCCTGTAGATCTCCAGAAGTTCAACCGTTGGTCGTCTGCCTAACTTATTAGCAAAGTTAACCAGGGCAGCTGTAGTTCTTACAAAGGTGAGTTTCCTGGACTCAATAGCACTTTTTCATGAGCATTTGTGATCAAATACTATGCCCAAATATGGATACAAAGAGGTGCTCTCTACTTTTTGGTTATCGACAATAAAGGTCTTTTTATTCTTTTTCCTTGACCCTATAGACATCACAAAAGTTTTTTTGATATTGATCTGTAGGTCAAGATTGGCCATAAAAGTATGGTATTTCGTGAGAGCACACTGTAATTCATTAGGAGTGCGTGCTAGGATTATAGCATCGTCAGCATAGAGTAGGGCCGGTATAGAACGGTTGTTTATACAGGGAATGTCCTGTGCCCCTATTAACATGGCTTTTTCCAAACTGTTGGTATATAGGTTGAATAAAAAAGGGGCCAGGACACAACCCTGCCTTACACCGCGCTCCACTCTGAAAGACTTTGTCACCTCACCCCCCAGTCCGTATCTCACACGAGCTGCAGCGTCTGAGTATAGTTCGCGCAGAAAAGTTATAAGGGGCGCCTCTATACCCATATTCTCTCAAATATCCCACAGCTTGGTGTGGTTGACGCAGTCAAATGCTGCAGAAAGGTCCACATATGCTAAATAAAGTGCTCCCCCTTTTGCATTGACATATTTACCTATTATTAAAGATAAATTGAGGGCTTGCTCGATGGTGCCCAAACCCTCGCGAAACCCAAACTGAAGATCGGAAAGAGCTTTGTTATCAAGAGCCCAATGCTGGAGCCGCTCCAGAATGACACGCCCAGCGACTTTCCCTAGCGAATCTAATAGGGAGATTGGTCGATAGCAAGATGGCAAATGGTGGTCCCCTTTTTTAAAAATAGGGACAAGAGTTGATTGGGACCAAGAATCTATGGGCCCCAATACACAGGATGCTTGAAGGACCCTGGTTAAAATTGGGGACCACAGGTCCATAGTAAATTTGTAGAAATCAACTGGGACCCCGTCGGGGCCCGGGGCTTTACCATTTTTGCTAGCCATTAAGGCGTGCTCCACCTCTTCATGAGAGATATTAATTGACAGAGGGAAAGCAGCTTTATTTGACCTAGGAAAAGTTAAAAGTGTGGTGGTTGGAGAAAGGCTGAATATTCGCTCAAAATAGTCAAGCCATGTTTGTTCATCAATCGCCACCTCAACACTAGGTTTTAGAGATGATTCCGTTAAAAAAGGGGACTTCACAACCTTCCAAAAGACAGCACTATCTCTGAAGGCACATGTTTTGTGCAATTGGTCCCAGAGATCTTTTTTCAAGTCGTCCTTCCGGCGCTTTAGAGCCTGCTTATAGTTGTTTCTAAGGGCTACAATCTCCTTTCTATCTCTTATCTTATTGTGGAGGGCTACTTTCAAGCTCTGATAAGCTTTTGTACAAGAAGAGTCAAACCATCCCCTCGATTTGGTTTTGCTATTCTTGAGTTCTACAAATAAAGTTTCCTTTATTGCTACCAGCAACAGAGCAAAGTTTTCCATAATTCCCTCGTGAGAAGTAGCAGGATCAAGGCAATTAATAATCGCTGGGGTCATTCTTGCAACTAAAGATGCTGTGATTCCCTTCGGGTCCACTTTTTCCCACCTTAGAGAATATCCATTTAGTCTATCTATTGTTAAATTATTTTGGGTTAAAGTCACCTCAATGTTAAGCCTCTCATGTTTCTTGGGGATTTTTAGTGTGAGACTAATATAATAATGGTCACTGATGGCAATATCGTGGGTTTTACAAGTGGATAGGTCATTAGCCGCTGCCGTGGAAGAAAAAATAAAATCAACTGTGGTTGGCCTGCCTCTACCGACAAAAGTTGGAACTACAGGAATAGGAGGATTCACCATATCATTTACAAGTGCAAGGTCTAAACCACACAGAATCTCATTCAGAGATTGCCCAGGTAGAGTATGGGAAAAGTGGGTTATTGGATCACCATTTTCGTCCTCAATTCCACAGACTAATTTCCCACTCTGAGTGCATAAATATTGGTTGAAATCTCCGCCCCATATTAAGACTAGTTCCTTGTGAACTTTTATGGATAATTCTTGGAGGCAATGATATATTTCATTCATTACCTTCATAAGTTCATCCACGGAAAGATTATTGTAAAAATTCACACGTACTATAGCTTTATTGTTATTCAAATGAAGAATAAGAATTTGAAAATTTGTGGCCAATTTTAGTGGAACTATTGATGAAAATCGGAGGATATTTGATATGAAAATAGACAAACCACCCTTTGCCCTGCCGGAGGAAGAAGATAGTGCGAAAGTGGAGAAAAATAGTTCTTAAAGCCCTCGAGATGAATTTCATATGGAGCCCATGTTTCCTGGAAGCACAAAATGTCAAAGCCGCATATAAATGCAAGCCAGATATCATTATTGGCCTTTGATCTAAGACCGGCCACGTTCCAGAAAAGTATTTTAAGTAAAGGGTCATCCTTATTAGTCGGAGGTTTCAAAGCTATTCCCGAGGGATCCTCATGGCTGGGAATTTGGGTGACGTGTGAGGAGATATCTTCAATCACAAGACCACCCCGGGGCCGATCATCTAGAAGCATACCAGGGGTTAGTAGGGTACTGCCAGACTTTGATGTCAAGCCCTCCGACTGGAGTCAATCCACTCTCTCCAGTTCAGAAAGCTGTTCAAAGTGATTGAAAGTCGGGATGTTGTATCGTGATTCAACCCCTTTCGCCCGATCTACAGTTGGTAAAACCCTAGGGGGGTTGGATAACTGATAAGGCAGAAATTGGGGGTAAAAAAAGGTCAAATCCCTGACTTGGATATCAGTATTAGGATTATAGGGAAAACAATTACGTATATGACGAACAACTCGCCTGTCCCTAAAGTTTACAATAATACAATCCCCCATCGTGTCCTTTCTTCTACGACCCAGCCAGCTTAGCTTATCCTTCTAGAAAACAATATCTCCCCAGAAATATTTAGCGGGAGCGGCCTATTCTTATTTAGCCAAAATGCAACTTTGTTTCTTAACTCGGGGAAGGTCTCGACTTTCCCTAATGGTAGCTCTGGGACATCAACTAGAACTATAGTATATGGTAGTGATTGTGGTGGTAGATCAATATGTGAGAGTGGCATTTTTGAGGCGGCTAATGTAGGGCGATCCCTAGGGGGAGCTGTAGTATCTATCGTTTGGTTTACGGGTTCAAAATCCCTAGATGGGTCGCCCCCCACTTTTTCCGAGAGTATAAGTACCCCTGGTGCCTCCGGAGGAGGCTTAACAGGCTTAACAGTAGGATCAGCATTCGCTGGTGTAATAGATATTACAGGCCTAGGGGCAGTTGGCAACTGTCATTTCAGATCGAGTTATTTTAGGCCTGATGTTTGGAGATGTAGAGAAACATTTTAAATGTACTCTGTCTAGCAGGTCCCTTTGGATAGTAAAGGAATCTTTCATGGCTGTTTCCATGTTGTCTATTTTTTCTCCTATGCGCTTTACCCTTTCTTGGAGTGGAGCCAGTAGAGACTTCATAAGATGTTCCATTTTTTCAAAAAGCCCATCACTAAATAAAGGAGTGGGCAAAAGACTAGGTGGTTGCTCTACTGGTAAAACACGAGGGCCATTTTCGTGAGTTAATGTAGAAGCTGACTTACGTGAGTTATTATCAACGTTTTTCCTTATTATGGGAGGAGGTTTAGGAACAGCTTTCTTATGAGTACAACCACCATTAGGGCGTTTTGATTTTTTTACATTTTTTACGTTTTCTCCATCTCTATTAGTTTGTTTTAAACTGCTTCTAGCCTTCTGCCCTCTTGTTGTTACCCTCAGAATGTGCATATCCGGATTTAGCGACAGGGGGGAAACCAGGATTGGGGTTGTAGGTATCTGGCAGATAGAATTGTCGGAGGAGTCCCCTGTCTGAGCTAAGGAATCATGGGGAGGTACAGTCAGAAAAGTGGTAGGAGTCAAGGATAGCCTAGATAAAACTGATAAGGATTGAGGGGGTACATTATCAGAAGTAGGAACTACACCCTGGGTTGTAAAGATAGGATAAGATCCTGGGAGTGCAACAAAAGATGGAGCCAGAATCGAATCCTGTGAGTTAATAGTGAGAGATGAAGTATTGACCAAAAGTGGAGGGGGAAAAGTGCCAGCAGGAAGGGAGAGGCGGCGTTCAGTATTTTCTATGGCAGTAGCCACCACTTTTTGCAGCATACGATCAATTGCTGTCAGACTAGGTAATGATTGATTTGACGTTTCTCTTTGTTTTAAAGCATGGGGAGATATTGCAGGAGTTACCCTGCTCATTTTACCCATCTGCAAATAAATCAGTGAGGATACAAAACCACAGAAGAAACAAAAATCACAGAATGGATGGTGATCAATCAATAGAGGTGGCCTGTCCCGGCCACACCCGGCCACTAACGGCCACAAACGGTCCCGCCCTTGTCCCGGGCTTCTCCCGGCGCGCGACCGCATAGCGGGATACTTAGATTCTTTTATACAGGGAACAACAGGGGCGGGAAGAGGACACAGCTGAGCGTGGTTACGGGGCTGCTGGTCCTCACAGTCCCGTCCGGATAGTCCTCCCACAATCTGTACACAGGGCCAAAGTTCCGCTCTCTTCACAGAAGCGTATGCCACAGAAAGTAATATTAACTCAGTTCAAGTGCACACCAGGCTCCCTCTGACTGCAAACGGCACCCGCGAAGCGGGGGCCGTAAGTCGTTAAGAGGGCTCACACATCAGCAGGGGCGGGAAGAGGACACAGCTGAGCGTGGTTACGGGGCTGCTGGTCCTCGCAGTCCCGTCCGGATAGTCCTCCCACAATCTGTACACAGGGCCAAAGTTCCGCTCCCTTCACAGAAGCGTATGCCACAGAAAGTAATATTAACTCAGTTCAAGTGCACACCAGGCTCCCTCTGACTGCGAACGGGACCCGCGAAGCGGGGGCCGTGAGTCGTTAAGAGGGCTCAAACATCAGCAGGGGCGGGAAGAGGACACAGCTGAGCATGGTTATGGGGCTGCTGGTCCTCGCAGTCCCGTCTGGATAGTCCTCCCACAATCTGTACACAGGGCCAAAGTTCCGCTCTCTTCACAGAAGCGTATGCCACAGAAAGTAATATTAACTCAGTTCAAGTGCACACCAGGCTCCCTCTGACTGCGAACGGGACCCGCGAAGCGGGGGCCGTGAGTCGTTAAGAGGGCTCAAACATCAGCGGGGGCGGGAAGAGGACACAGCTGAGCGTGGTTACGGGGCTGCTGGACCTCGCAGTCCCGTCCGGATAGTCCTCCCACAATCTGTACTCAGGGCCAAAGTTCCGCTCTCTTCACAGAAGCGTATGCCACAGAAAGTAATATTAACTCAGTTCAAGTGCACACCAGGCTCCCTCTGACTGCGAACGGCTCCCGCGAAGCGGGGGCCGTGAGTCGTTAAGAGGGCTCAAACATCAGCAGGGGCGGGAAGAGGACACAGCTGAGCGTGGTTACGGGGCTGCTGGTCCTCGCAGTCCCGTCCGGATAGTCCTCCCACAATCTGTACACAGGGCCAAAGTTCCGCTCTCTTCACAGAAGCGTATGCCACAGAAAGTAATATTAACTCAGTTCAAGAGCACACCAGGCTCCCTCATACTGCGAACGGCTCCCGCGAAGCGGGGGCCGTGAGTCGTTAAGAGGGCTCAAACATCAGCAGGGGCGGGAAGAGGACACAGCTGAGCGTGGTTACGGGGCTGCTGGTCCTCACAGTCCCGTCCGGATAGTCCTCCCACAATCTGTACACAGGGCCAAAGTTCCGCTCTCTTCACAGAAGAGTATGCCACAGAAAGTAATATTAACTCAGTTTAAGTGCACACCAGGCTCCCTCTGACTGCGAACGCAACCAGCCACAAACGCAGCCACCACTATTAAACAGTGAACAAGCCTCTCCATTGCCGCAGCGATATTCGGTTTCACCTTCCTGATCCACCACTGCTCTTTCTTCTACCATGTCACATGACCTTCACTACGAAAAGTCCTCAAAGCTTGGGGGCAGATTTACAATAACTGGCGCATTCCTGCATATTAGCAGGGATGCGTCAGTTATTTTGCGTGACACAAGTAACCCCTTGCGCCACCATGGATGCACCGCATTAACAATGCAGCGCACCGTGGCGCAAGGATAGACAGATGCGTCATGCATCTGTCATCGTAAGGGTGACGCAGTGCTGAAGTTGTGTCGCAAGCGCGACACAACTCCAGCACTGCTCAGGGGTGCCCTATACCTAATATGCTGCATCACTCCTTACGCCTGCTTGAAGGCGTAAGGATTTGACACAGCGGGTTCTTGTAGATTTCACTGCGTCACTTTTACAGGGCTTCCTTGCAACGGAACTCCCACCCTGCATGCATTATACCTGACGCAGGTATAATGTAGCGCAGGGCTTTACAACGTGATGCATCTCACTAGATGCGTCTTGCTGTAAATATGTTGTATAGTGGTTTATTGTTTACGCAGCCGTTGCGTCACAAAAGTGAAGTAATGGCGGTGTAAAAGTGTCGCAAGGGGCTTGTAAATCTGCCCCTTGATTTTCAATGGCATAAAGGGAATTGTCCAAATTACCTTTCCACGTTCATGCCTCTTCAAACCCGGACTCATACCCTGCTACTCTGTGCCAACTGACTCCACTCCCTCATAACACATGGACCCTGCCTACTAAGTAGAAGCATAGCACCCAGAGGTTGATCAGCCCATTGCAGATACATTTCCAATATATCCCATTGAAAAATTGTTCACTACAATGTTGAGTTTCCTCCTAGACTTCTCTACCATCCCATGCTCCTTGGTCCCTCTTCATTGAAATCTAGGAAAGCTTGGACCATATGACTCATATGACCCCAACCATACTGGGGATCTTTCTTCATGGCCATTGATATCTGCCCTCTAATCAGCTTTGAGGGGTAATCCCCCAGGTGAATCAACAGTATCTACTGCAGGCTTTAAGTACGCTAGAGAGCATCCACACTAGCTGGTAACATCTCATCTCAGGTCTACCGAAGTAAAGTATAAGTGTATTTGGCAACCACATGCCATTGTACTTCTTCTTTCTGTCCACCCACTTTTGGGCTACATTATTTAGGAATGCCCTGTCAACCACACTGTCTTCTGCTTGACCGATTCTCCTGTTAAAATTAATACTCGCGATCAGTACCAGACAGTTAAGCTGAAATAAAACTCACTTTATGTATAAAGTGGAGAGGTCCTCAGTTGGTCTTATTGCTGTGCATGCCTTCAGGAGGCACACAGGCAGAATTTGGATGCTGCAATGCATTCTTGATCAAAGATTGCACCCCTGCCTGCTTAGTTTGTCTTGGGCCTCCTAAGACTGGTTACGAAATAATCATCATATAGGAACACCTCCCAAATCTTGAGGCTTGGCTCCTGTTGGATATTGGGTTACTAGCTGAGGGAGTTGAAATCCTACTGAAGCAGGAACCACAATTTCTGTCAGGGTGAAACACAAACAAACCCCAAATTAACCTGTGCTTAACCCTTTGGTAGGTTGGCACAAAGTAGTCGGACTTAATTTAGAGGCAATGTGAAAAATTATTTATGCAACACAAGAAAACTCAAACATCAATTTAGTAAAATAGAGTAAAATGTAATAAATTATTTGAGAGCAATACAACAAATTCCGATCAGTATAACCAAAGATATGCAATTTTAAAGATTTAAATGAAAATAGTACCTAGTAGCACACAACTCCGACTGTGGTTATCTAGTTGCAATGGACTGGGACAAAGTCACAAGTTCAGGCCAATCCCAATGGAGCGCGGGCCTGATACATGGACCCAGTTAGGCACTGTAAACAAGAGTACCTTCAATTCTGTTTGCAGAATGTTGCGAGATCCTGTGTCGAGGATGCGTCATGCAGCAGTGGTTCTGGGGAACTGTGAGGCTGCGATGCAAGGTCCTGTTTCGTTGTCGAGGATGCTGTTGCGAAGTTGTGAATCGAAGATGTGATGGGCACCGGCTGGTCATGAAGAAGTTCGGCTTGCAAGGCAGAGTCCTGCGTTGTCATCGAGGATGGCGTCGACTAGGGGCTTGCGATGTGAAGGACTGCGTAGTAGATGTGTCTCAAAGCGTCGGTTCCGAGGAGGCTGTGGGCTGTGATGCAATGTCCTGTGTCTGGGATGCATCACTCTGCAGTGGTTCCAAAGTAGAGCTGCAAAGGGATGTATTGTGCTGCATCGATTCTGCCCACAGGACCACAGAGCATCTTCAGATCCACTTCCAAGGGTTCAAGACTAGGGTGGCACCACTTGGGGGACAGGACTCACAGCAGACTGAGTCAAGGTGCTGGGTTCAGGGTGTTTGGAAACTCTTCTGTCACTGAGGCTTCCGGTCAGGATACTAACCAGCTGGCCCCTGGAGTCACTCTGATCTTCCTCGATTCAAGATGCAGGTCCAGTCCTTCACTCAGACAGCAGGGCAATAGCGTGGCAGTCCTTCTTGCAGAGCAGCACAGCAGTTACCAATTGCCAAGTTACTATTAGAGCCTTCTTCTAATGGCCCTATTCTGACCCCTTGAATCAATCAATCAATCAATCAATCATCAATCAATCAGGGGTTTATAAAGAGCACTACTCACCCATGAGGGTCTCAAGGCGCTAGGGGGCGGCAGCTCTGGATCATTCGAAGAGCCATGTCTTGAGGCCCTTCCTGAAAGTGTGCAAGGTTGGGGAGCGTCTGATGTTCATGGGGAGCTCGTTCCAGGTCTTGGCTGCAATGTAGGAGAAGGCTCTCCCGCCTCTTTTGTTTCTGCGGATGCGGGGGACCTCTGCTAGAGCGAGGTCGGAGGAGCGGAGGTTCCTCTTGGGTACGTGAAAGGATACTCTCTCATTGAGGTATTTAGGTCTGGTGTTGTTGAGGGATTTGTAGGCGTGAGTGAGGAGTTTGAAGGTGACCCTCTTCCTGACGGGGAGCCAGTGGTGTCTCGTAGGTGTTGGGTCATGTGTTCGTGACGCGGCGTTCCGAGGACAAATCTGGCAGTGGCGTTCTGGATTTTCTGGAGTTTGTGTAGAAGTGCTCTGTTGATTCCGGCGTATAGGGCGTTGCCGTAGTCCAGTCTGCTGGTTATGAGCGTATGGGTGACGGTCTTTCTGCAGTTGGGGAGGATTCATTTGAAGGCCTTGCGGAGGATGCGCATGCAGTTGAAGCTGGTGGACGCGAGGGAGGAGTCGAGGATGATGCCGAGGTTTCGTGTGTGGTCTGTAGGAGTGGGTGGACTCCCGAGGGTGGAGGGCCACCAGGTGTTGTCCCAGGCGGAGGTGCAGGGTCTGAGGATGAGGACCTTGGTCTTCTCTGAGTTGAGCTTGAATGCCAGATACAACAACATGGCTCTCTTTAAAAAAACAAATAGATGACATTTACCTGCCATTTCAAGACATTGGAGGTGATTTAAAGCAGGAACCTTTCAGACATAGGGAAGAAGAATGTGTACCTAAACTCACAGAATTCCCCTGTATCTCCTATGAGAATTGTGTTTGACTCTTAGCTAAAGTCAAATCGGCCTCCTCTCTTGACCCTGATCCACCCCACATTCTGCTTAAAGCTGCTAACATCTATTCTACAGTCTAAACAGACAAGGCAAACCTCTCCCTTGAGAAGCGAATTGTAACCGTAGCATGGAAACACGCAATGGGGAAAGCTATATTAAAAAAACCTAACCTCCACTTAGGTTGTCTAGGGAACTTCTGACCTATCTCGCTCCTTCTGGGACTGAGTAAGGTGCTGGAAAAATATGTTAACTCACACCTCTCAGACTTCATAGAAGCCAAAAACATCCTGCATCCCATCCAGACTGGCTTTCAGCCCAAGGATAGCACTAGAATCACACTTTTGGCTGTTATGGCAGAGGCAAAAATAAAACAAGATCTAGGTGGTACGGTAGCCTTCATAATCCTGGACCTAAGTAGTCCCTTCGACACAGTGGACCATAGGATCCTTATTAAGAGAGTTTGGAATGCAGGAGTATCAGGTCTGGCCCTTAAATGGGTCCGCTCATTTCTGGCTGACAGATCTTTTCAAGTCTTCGACAAAGCATGTTCCTCCGACATTTTTCCTCTGAGACGCGAGGTACCACAGGAATCTTCTTTGAGACCCACGTTGTTTAACCTATAGAAGCAAACTTTGGCCAACATTGTACTGCCTTTTGGGATCTCACTGGTGTCCTATGTGGATGACACCCAGTTGGTGTTCTCCTTTACCACAAGTAGCCAGCTGGATGGACAAGTCTTGTCTCGAGCTCAATGGAAACAAAACCAATCTTATGATATTAGAAAACAGAAGTTCTCATCCTCAGCTCCACTCCCATATGACAACACCTGGTGCCCCTCTGCCCTCGGAAACCCACCCACCCTGACAGAGCATGCACGTGAGTTCAGCATCATAGTAGACTCATCGCTCACTATGAATCGCCAGATCAACGCCGTGTTCTCCGCATGCTTTAACACCCTCCACATACTACATAAAACATTCAAAGGGATACCCTCCGACTCCAGGAAACAGTTACTCATGCCCTCATAACCAGCAGACTGGACTATGGCAAAGCCCTGTACTCCGGAATCAATAAAAAAACTCCCCCGCAAACTCCAGAATGCCTAGAACGCCACAGCCAGACTATTCCTCAATATCCCACGGCACAACCTCATCACCCAACACCTCCATGACCACCACTGGTTCCCAGTTGAAAGAAGAATAACTTTCAAGCTGCTGACGCACGTCCTCCACAAGATTGGACGACAATACCTCAACAACTGCCTCTCCTTCTCCCTCCAGAAACCTCTGCTCGGCTGACCTCTTCCTAGCCATCGTCCCATGCTTCTATAGGAAAAGAGTGGGTGGAAGGTCCTTCTCCTACCTCGCAGCCAAGACCTAGAACAATCTCCCCTTCACCTCTGGTAAAGCCTGACACTGCACCAATTCAGGAAAGACCTCAAGATCTTGCTCTTTGAATGACACCAACAGAGCTGCACACCCTCCCACAGGGCCTGGAGACCCTAACGGTGAGTAGTGCACTTTGCACACCCCTGATTGATTGATTGATTGGTTGATTGATTGATTGATGGAACAATGCAAATCCTCATCTACTCCTGGGTTGGCCTGACTGTTTAGGTCCACCCTGCCCCTAAAACAGCTGTCAAGAGTTTGGGGGTATGGCTTACCCTCTCCATGGAGACCCAGGTAACAAAACTCTCAGCCTGCTGCTATGGGATCCTTGGATTGTTGCGAAACATTCTGCACCTGATTCCTCCTCTTTCCAGGAGGGTAGCAGTCGAGGTTTTGATTCTCTCTCACAAGTATTACAAAAAATCCCTTCACTTGGGAGTCCCTAAAGCCGTGATTGATAATCTTCAGGTGGTGTAAAATGAGGCAGCAAGGACCCTGTTAAACATTCCTAGACACCACCCAGCACATCAGGCCCTGGCTGACTTACATTGGCTCCCAGTCATGCAGAGGATCAATTTCAAGGCACTGTGTATCTCTCACAGAGCCTTTCGAGATCAAGGTCCCTCCATCTCCAGATAGCTGATTGATCCCTATAAACCTGGTGGAGCTCCAAGATCTGCTCACACCCTATGGCTGTAGTCCCATCCGTGAAGAGGGTGGGAAAGGGAGGAAGAGCCTTTAGATTTAACATGGCAAAACTTTGGAACTCCCTGCCTCTCTCTTTCCGGAACATTTGATATTGAATTATCCTTCATGAAACAGTTCAAAACCCTCCTAAGAAGCCTGTGGTCACAGTCTGTGTTGCCCAACAGGGTTATAATGCCTTCGGGTTCACCACAAGCTTAATAAATTTCCCTACAATAACAACAGAACATACCATAACAGTTCTTCTGTGTCTTTCACAAGTCAGAGGTATACTGAAGAGCTGGGTTTGAAAGCCCAGTATTTATACCTGGTGCCCACTTGAATTAGGTGAGGTTCTGGAGGATACCACCCCCAGAGGAGATTGGAATTTCCCACCTCCTTGCACGAGACCCAAGATTGTCTTGGGTCACAATAGACTAGTGTCAAACCCTTTGTGAGCGTGCTCAGGCAGAGCTTTTGTGGTGGTAGGTGACTGCTCCCCCCCTCATCCTGCCAACACTTATCTTACCTTTGTCTTACTGTCTGGGAGGAATACACAAAGACCAACTGCCAGCTACACCTAGTCATGTGATGGAGGAAGAAGGCTGCAGGCACCAAATGGTTGGGACAGAAAATGCCAAATTTCTAAAAGTGGCATTTTCAGAATTCTGACTTAAAATCTACAATTAAAGAGGGTTTAAGTTACAATTCTTTAGATACCAAAATTGACATTTTCACCTGCTCCCAATTTAAAGTTATCACTTATTAAATTTGGGAGAGGCAGAGTTTTTCAGTACAAGAACATATAAGACTTGCATGTCCAAATTTTAACTACACTGCTCAATGCCCTCTGAGCGGTTTATTGGTTACCCTAGGGATGACTTATATATATTAAAAATGAAGGTTTAGGCCTGGCAAAGGGTTTATTTTACACACACACAAAAGAAAGGAAGAGGTAATATCGTGGACTATTCTGTCAGTGGGAGCTGCTTGTCATTCTGCAATGGGAAATACCATCTTGTTTAAATACTGCCCTCACACACTAGATCATGTCATGCTTCATCATAGGGCGCGCATCAACATCCTGATGCAGACCAATGCCTAGGATGGAACGAAACATTTTTTTTTGGTATCAAAAGGGTTGATGAACTAAAATCCATCCCTCTGTCCCATCTGGGACCAGGATCCTCTCAACATAGAAAAAATCTAAAATTACCTCAGGGATCGTTCACTTCATTTCTATTTTGAACTTCCCCGGTAGGATTTAAACTGGTTAAAGTGGAGGTGTTCCTGGATCATTAGTATCTGTGCCCTCTAAAGGTATGGGTTGTTATATCTACATGTTTCAGCTCTCTATAAGCCCAAGGGGTTTGCAAACCTTCCTCAGGATTAGGATCCCTCTTCTGCAGGCGTAATTTGAAACACCCCTACATTCAGTACCTTCTATCTTCAGGTATGTGTGAATTGTACAAGTTGTGTTTTGTTGTTAGGAATATTGCCCAAGGATTATTTTGCCAGGTTGAAATGGCAGTTTAAAACCACACGGTTAGAAATTGGAGTTTTGGTCACCTAGGCCATGTGCCAAAGTCAGGCAGAAACCACCACTCAAGTCAGGATAAGGGAGTTACACTCCTAAAATAACCCCTGCTCACCCCCTTGGTAACTTGGAACAAGCAGTCAGGCTTATCTTAAAGGCAGTGTGTAAAGCATTTGCACATAACCAACAGTAATACAGTGTAAGCACTACAAAAGGACACCACACCATTTTAGAAAAATATCCATTTTTTTTTATATTTAAGACAAGACCAAAAACGATAAAAATCCACAATACAGTACTTAAAAATCTTCAACTATCAAAATATGCTTGAAAAATAGTTCCTTGATGTCGATAGCTCCGTCCGGGACTATCACGGCGTCTTAAGCAAGCAAATCCAAACAGTTCTGGCTGACAGCGGCGTTGTGGGCCAGCTATGGTGTCGGGAAGACCTGCAAACAGTACCTTTTAGAAATGCAGGGTGTCGGCGACCTCTCGTTGAGCTTCCGAAAGCACGGCGTCCACAGGCGTCATTCCGGAGGTCGGTTCAGGAGTTGTCGGGGTCCTTGAAGTGACACGTGTTGTAGGTCGAACTCCCCTCTGTTGAAGTCAGGAGCGATGGCGTCGGCAGGCGTCGGGTGCTGTGGTGCGAAGTGCAGCGGTGCGGCGTGACGTGTCCTCAGGTCACGGTGCGAGCCGTGGCTCGGTGGCGGCTTCAGATGGTGGCGTCGGTGAGACCAGGGTCACGGTGTGAGGTGAAGGCGGTGCTCGTCGCGGTGCTGCCAGGTCACGGTGCAAGCAGCGGCGTCGTCGTGGCTGAAGTGCTGTTGTTGTCTGACAAACTGGAGTCGATGGTGTCGGCGTTGGTAGGCCAAGGCTGCGCTGCGGGATGAGGGCGGTGCGTCGTGTAACTTTACGAGCAGTGCCCTCGAACCACGGTGCAAGCAGCAGCGTAGATTTCGGCGTAGAGGTGCGTCATCGGGGATACCAAGGCGTCGTCGTGAAGTGAGGCAGTGCGATGTGCGGTGCCCACAGGTCATGGTGCGAGCAGCGGCTCGGTTGCGGCGTCGTCGGTGAGATCAGGGTCGCGGTGCATCATTGCGGCGGTGCCCTCTGCGGTGCCTTCAGGACACGGAGTCAGCAGCGGAGTCGTAGACAGCATCGGGTTGCTTTTTCCTCTGTTGCAGCACAAAACACACAGTACCCAGGGCAGAAGAGCTTGAAGTCTTTGCTGTTCCTGAGACTTCTTGAGCAGGTGGCAAGCTCTACCTCAAGCCCTTGGAGAAACTCACAAAAGTAGATTGCAGAAAGTTCAGTCCAGTCCTTTCACTGCCCAAGACAGAAGCAGCCACTGCAGGCCAACACAACAAAGCACACAGCAAAGTGGTAGTTCCTCCTCACAGCTTCTCCAGCTCTTCTTCTTGGCAGTCTTCTTGATCCAAAAGAGTTCTAAAAGTCAGGGGTCTGGGCCCCAATATTTATATCCCAAAATCCTTTGATCTCTTAGGCAGAGTGTCTGTACCCAGCCAGAACCAGTTCTGCCTTCGCTGGTGTGACTTCCTGGCAGGAGGTGGAGACGGCATGGTCAGAGGCAGACCAGGCCCTTTGAGGTGCAAGGAAATCTCCTCCCCCTTCCCCATTTGCAGCCCAGGTCTATTCAGCCCTTTCCTGACCCACCGAGACTATCTGGAGCCACTCCTGCTCCCCAGCCTTCTGTCATCCAAAACCCAGACAGGCAATCCACATTCCAGCAGAGGCACACAGGATGACTGAGCAAGAAAATACCTACTTTCTAAAAGTGGTATTTTCAAACACAGAATGTAAAAATCAACTTCACTAAAAGATGCATCTTTAGATTCTGAGTTCAGGCATACTAAACTTTATTTTCCTACCTAATTCCCCGGGCCAATTATGTTTATTAGATGTTATAAACAAACTTCCCATTCTGCCCTATGGGGAACAGGTAGCCTTGCAAGAGCAAAAAACGAAATTGGCCGTACTTCACTATCAGGACATGCCACACTCACCAGGGCATATCCTACCTTTCACATACACTGCATCTGGCCCTTGGGCCTACCTTAGGGGTGGCTGACATGTAAGAAAAGGGAAGGTGAGGGACTGGCAAGTGTGTGCACTGGCCAAGTCGACATGGCAGTTACAAACTACGCGCAGACTCCGCAATGGCGGGTCTGAGTTACCTTTTACCGGCAGTTCGTGTGGGCGGTACAATCCCGTGCTGCAGGCCACCAACGGCATTTGATTCACAGGCCCTGGCACATGCAGTGTATTTACTAGGAACTGACACATAAATCAAACAGGCCAATCATGGAAACACCAATCTATTTTACCACAGGAGCACTTGCACTTTACCACTGATAAGCAGTGAGAAAAGTGCGCAGAAACACTAAGTCAGCACAAACAGAGTTAGAACCGGGAGGTCAGAAGGCAAAAAACTCAGGAGGCTGGAAGGCAAACACTTGGTTTACAATCACGCCATGAATGTCAGGTTCAACATCTCCACTCTCCTATTCTAGATTGAGCCACCATTTTCTTACCCTCATGGCCCCAAAATATGCCAGCTGCAATGCTTCCTTAAACATGCATATCTCTGTGACCAGCTTCTCAAAGTCATTCATAGGTTTCTTATCTTTTTTGTAGTTGGCCCCAGCCTTTCATATCCACCCTGCAGTAATGATTGTGTGTGGGATCAAGCCTGTCTCAAATTTAGTGAAATGCATGACACCTGTGCCCATGTCTTGCTTCTTCCACTGTTGAATGTCCAGTGGATGTGTTTCTCCACCACTTAACAAACACAAGAAGATGATGGACGGAGCGCTGAAACTTTTCAGACACTAACCCCCAGTCACAGATCTGGGTGAATCCATCATCATTGTTTAGCTCACTTCGCCAACCCAGTTCAGACACAGCTATATGCAAATCAGTCTTGACCCTGTGCCTCATGGGAACCGTCCAGCCTGAACTGCCAAGCCATGTCTTCCCTGGACCGGAAACAAGCATCCTGGGACTGGTTTCGGGCTAACAGCTCTCATCAGCCAGCCTAGCTTGAATACAGTGGCAAAGTGAGCAAGGGACCCACGCCTGGGCATACCCTGCCAACTTAGGGTAAACAAAGCAAACACAAGGAGATGATGGACGGATCGCTGAAACTTTTCAGACACTCACCCCCAGTCACAGATCTGGCACAGGGCAGGGCTGGATTGCATATAGCTGGGTCTGACCTGAGGTGGTGAAGTGAGCTAAAGAATGATGAAGGATTCAACCCAAATCTGTGACCGGGGGTGAGTGTTTGAAAAGTTTCAGCGCTACGCCATCATCTCCTTGTGTTTGCTTTCTCTACCACTAGCCTTGCCTCCTCACCACACCGCCAAATCGTCCAGACCTGCCACTGGCCGAAATGTTGCCAGTACCTACGGTAATGTTTGTCTTTGTTGCTAGTGAACTATCAATCAATGTTTTTTGGTCTGGTCTACCATTTCCATACTTTGGGTGGAATTGGTGTCAGCCAGGGGTAGGCCTGTGAGGTCAGCTCCCTGAACTTCTTCACCTGAAATAGAGATTGAGAATTCGCAGATGAGTCACCTTGAATCACGTTGTGGCCTAATTTCTATGTTTGCTCTCAGTTGTCGTACTGTTAGCTGTCAGTCTAATATGAGTACCTGTGAGCAGCATGTTGAGGCATTGTATGAGCTCGCTCATACAATGCTTGATTGTCAAACCACAGCACAATTGTTTTGCTACACCACTTGTCCTCCCATAGGTGGAATGCCACCACTATGGAGAAGAGTTCCAGTAATATGATGTTCTTTGTCAATCCCCTCCCTTTCCAAATATTTGACTGCCTCTTTATGCACAATGCCTTGCCTATATTGCTCCAAATCATGTGTTACCTGCTGCACCAGTGAACAACTGGGCCTTCCTTGACAAGTGTTACAGCTCTCGCCTGATCAATGCCCCGTTCAATTCTGACACAAACATGTCCCACATCTTCAAATCATTCTGAACCCTTGCCAATGGGCTCAGAAGAAGGTGTTTCTTGGTCACCCTTATTGTGAGTTAGGCGGGTGCCTGGTAAATGCCAGCTGGGATGACCCGTGGGTAAAAATATATCCAGCCTAGCATCTCCTGTACCTCTTGAAGGGTGACTTGAACTTGCTCACTATTTTCCGTATCATGTTGCACAGTTCCTCCATTTTCTCCTGTGCAACCTGCACACCTCTAGCTCGGATCCAAGTTCTGAGCCTAGGAGGGTCAGTTTGGTCATTAGGCCAACTGTCTTGGCCTGCACTAGTGGTACCTCTTGGGATGCTTAGCTCAAGAAAAGCTTCCATCAAGGACTAGCATTGCTCACTACCCGGGTGGCCCATGAGGTGGGAAATCATCCAGATAGTGGAGCTTGTCCACTCCACAATGGCATTTGTTCAGCTCCCTCTCCAGAAATGTTCTACACATTAAGAAGTAGCGGTGTGATATTGAGGACCCCATTGGCTGACCCTTGTCATAATAGACCTGTCTATCAACCTAGAAGAGTAGCACGTTGAAACTATTAGGGTGCACTGGCAGCAAGTGGAATGCAAATTCTGTTTGCCTTCACCATCAGTGTGCCTGATCCAGCGCAAACAAACAACTCGGGAAAAAGGTGAGAACACAACTGTCCTCCTTGCGTCGCAGACCCGCCGTCACACTAAATCATTCACACATGCATTCATTGGTGGGGCCCATAACACCAACACTCGCACGTTTCTCTCTTTCACAGGTCTGCACACAGGAGGGGGGATGATGCGCTGGACATGTGGGTGGGAGTACCTTATAACCTATAGGGAAAGAAAAGTTATCTTACATCATATACATTAACCTTCGCCACCTATAGATTCCTAATCCTAAACATAAAGGCACTCTGTCCACTTGGTCAATCGGACCAAATAGTTGGATTGGTTGATGGTGATTTTAGAACCAGCTAAAACACTTTTAAGACTCAGAATCCTTTATTCTCTTTAAAAGAACCACAAACTCATATTTTCTTAATCAATAATTGTGTATCTACATTTTTCATTAAATTAGCATTTGTCTCTTCAAATTTTAGAATTTCTAGATCAATTTAATTAAATCACAGAACACCATATTTACCTATTCTGGCTATCTGGGTTTTCTCTAATTCATTGGCTCAACATAACCGAATTTTGTCGTTAAATTGTCCAAGGATCAGGCCAGATTTCAGAGTCCGAAAGTCCTTTGCTCAGCACGTTACAGTCCCAAAGATCATCAAAGGACCAGAAATCGTGCCAGCATCCGTCATCGAAAGGTCTCAAAAAGCGTAGCGACCATCTCCCTCGCATCATCTTTACCCCTCCCTATTCTATTACTCTTTTATAATAAATTTTCGGGATAACATGAAACATTTTTGGGCAGAGAAGAGAGATGATTGGCCAAGAGAAATCATCCAATTTTGTATTGTCTGGTTTCACAGGGTTTTTGCTGATGAGTTCTCCAGCTATGAGCAAATTTCCGAATGTTGCAATTTTTAAATTCATTCATTGTTCATTTATAACAGTTCTTGTCTTCTGGGTTTTTTTGGCAGCGCCCCAGTAACCTATCCTTGACAGGAACAGCGTGTACAGAGGTCATTAGGGAATTCACAGTACCATCCGAGTCTGCGCACTAGGCTTCGCGCATCACAAGACGGTGGCCACTTCTGAATCCGTACTCTGCCGCCATCTTTTGTTAGGCCAAGATGTCAACTTAAGCGAAACAAACACAAAAGAGTAATCAATACAAAGAAATGATGCTTCTAATGTTATACCCTCACTAATCCCTTTTTGTATTAGTATTTTCCTAGCTTATAGCAACATTTAAAGCAGTATATTCACCTTTACGGTCCTCCACGAAGGTGCAAACATTACAAAAACAACATAAAGCATGCGATATCTAATTATCACATATACTACTGTTGATATGCGTACGTATTTTAGATATTAAAGTTATTTTGCAATGCAAATAGCAAGTTCCCACGTGTAATTCATGTATGCAGGTTGGTTAATCTTAATATATCACCGCACACGATTAGTAAATTATAAGTAGGTTATTCAGTTAATAGTTTCATGCAAAATAGAGGAGGTATACAAAATGGGCACCGGCTGGTCATGAAGAAGTTCGGCTTGCAAGGCAGAGTCCTGCGTTGTCATCGAGGATGGCGTCGACTAGGGGCTTGCGATGTGAAGGACTGCGTAGTAGATGTGTCTCAAAGCGTCGGTTCCGAGGAGGCTGTGGGCTGTGATGCAATGTCCTGTGTCTGGGATGCATCACTCTGCAGTGGTTCCAAAGTAGAGCTGCAAAGGGATGTATTGTGCTGCATCGATTCTGCCCACAGGACCACAGAGCATCTTCAGATCCACTTCCAAGGGTTCAAGACTAGGGTGGCACCACTTGGGGGACAGGACTCACAGCAGACTGAGTCAAGGTGCTGGGTTCAGGGTGTTTGGAAACTCTTCTGTCACTGAGGCTTCCGGTCAGGATACTAACCAGCTGGCCTCTGGAGTCACTCTGATCTTCCTCGATTCAAGATGCAGGTCCAGTCCTTCACTCAGACAGCAGGGCAATAGCGTGGCAGTCCTTCTTGCAGAGCAGCACAGCAGTTACCAATTGCCAAGTTACTATTAGAGCCTTCTTCTAATGGCCCTATTCTGACCCCTTGAATCAATCAATCAATCAATCAATCATCAATCAATCAGGGGTTTATAAAGAGCACTACTCACCCATGAGGGTCTCAAGGCGCTAGGGGGTGGCAGCTCTGGATCATTCGAAGAGCCATGTCTTGAGGCCCTTCCTGAAAGTGTCCAAGGTTGGGGAGCGTCTGATGTTCATGGGGAGCTCGTTCCAGGTCTTGGCTGCAATGTAGGAGAAGGCTCTCCCGCCTCTTTTGTTTCTGCGGATGCGGGGGACCTCTGCTAGAGCGAGGTCGGAGGAGCGGAGGTTCCTCTTGGGTACGTGAAAGGATACTCTCTCATTGAGGTATTTAGGTCTGGTGTTGTTGAGGGATTTGTAGGCGTGAGTGAGGAGTTTGAAGGTGACCCTCTTCCTGACGGGGAGCCAGTGGTGTCTCGTAGGTGTTGGGTCATGTGTTCGTGACGCGGCGTTCCGAGGACAAATCTGGCAGTGGCGTTCTGGATTTTCTGGAGTTTGTGTAGAAGTGCTCTGTTGATTCCGGCGTATAGGGCGTTGCCGTAGTCCAGTCTGCTGGTTATGAGCGTATGGGTGACGGTCTTTCTGCAGTTGGGGAGGATTCATTTGAAGGCCTTGCGGAGGATGCGCATGCAGTTGAAGCTGGTGGACGCGAGGGAGGAGTCGAGGATGATGCCGAGGTTTCGTGTGTGGTCTGTAGGAGTGGGTGGACTCCCGAGGGTGGAGGGCCACCAGGTGTTGTCCCAGGCGGAGGTGCAGGGTCTGAGGATGAGGACCTTGGTCTTCTCTGAGTTGAGCTTGAATGCCAGATACAACAACATGGCTCTCTTTAAAAAAACAAATAGATGACATTTACCTGCCATTTCAATACATTGGAGGTGATTTAAAGCAGGAACCTTTCAGACATAGGGAAGAAGAATGTGTACCTAAACTCACAGAATTCCCCTGTATCTCCTATGAGAATTGTGTTTGACTCTTAGCGAAAGTCAAATCGGCCTCCTCTCTTGACCCTGATCCACCCCACATTCTGCTTAAAGCTGCTAACATCTATTCTACAGTCTAAACAGACAAGGCAAACCTCTCCCTTGAGAAGCGAATTGTAACCGTAGCATGGAAACACGCAATGGGGAAAGCTATATTAAAAAAACCTAACCTCCACTTAGGTTGTCTGGGGAACTTCTGACCTATCTCGCTCCTTCTGGGACTGAGTAAGGTGCTGGAAAAATATGTTAACTCACACCTCTCAGACTTCATAGAAGCCAAAAACATCCTGCATCCCATCCAGACTGGCTTTCAGCCCAAGGATAGCACTAGAATCACACTTTTGGCTGTTATGGCAGAGGCAAAAATAAAACAAGATCTAGGTGGTACGGTAGCCTTCATAATCCTGGACCTAAGTAGTCCCTTCGACACAGTGGACCATAGGATCCTTATTAAGAGAGTTTGGAATGCAGGAGTATCAGGTCTGGCCCTTAAATGGGTCCGCTCATTTCTGGCTGACAGATCTTTTCAAGTCTTCGACAAAGCATGTTCCTCCGACATTTTTCCTCTGAGACGCGAGGTACCACAGGAATCTTCTTTGAGACCCACGTTGTTTAACCTATAGAAGCAAACTTTGGCCAACATTGTACTGCCTTTTGGGATCTCACTGGTGTCCTATGTGGATGACACCCAGTTGGTGTTCTCCTTTACCACAAGTAGCCAGCTGGATGGACAAGTCTTGTCTCGAGCTCAATGGAAACAAAACCAATCTTATGATATTAGAAAACAGAAGTTCTCATCCTCAGCTCCACTCCCATATGACAACACCTGGTGCCCCTCTGCCCTCGGAAACCCACCCACCCTGACAGAGCATGCACGTGAGTTCAGCATCATAGTAGACTCATCGCTCACTATGAATCGCCAGATCAACGCCGTGTTCTCCGCATGCTTTAACACCCTCCACATACTACATAAAACATTCAAAGGGATACCCTCCGACTCCAGGAAACAGTTACTCATGCCCTCATAACCAGCAGACTGGACTATGGCAAAGCCCTGTACTCCGGAATCAATAAAAAAACTCCCCCGCAAACTCCAGAATGCCTAGAACGCCACAGCCAGACTATTCCTCAATATCCCACGGCACAACCTCATCACCCAACACCTCCATGACCACCACTGGTTCCCAGTTGAAAGAAGAATAACTTTCAAGCTGCTGACGCACGTCCTCCACAAGATTGGACGACAATACCTCAACAACTGCCTCTCCTTCTATGCCTCCAGAAACCTCTGCTCGGCTGACCTCTTCCTAGCCATCGTCCCATGCTTCTATAGGAAAAGAGTGGGTGGAAGGTCCTTCTCCTACCTCGCAGCCAAGACCTAGAACAATCTCCCCTTCACCTCTGGTAAAGCCTGACACTGCACCAATTCAGGAAAGACCTCAAGATCTTGCTCTTTGAATGACACCAACAGAGCTGCACACCCTCCCACAGGGCCTGGAGACCCTAACGGTGAGTAGTGCACTTTGCACACCCCTGATTGATTGATTGATTGGTTGATTGATTGATTGATGGAACAATGCAAATCCTCATCTACTCCTGGGTTGGCCTGACTGTTTAGGTCCACCCTGCCCCTAAAACAGCTGTCAAGAGTTTGGGGGTATGGCTTACCCTCTCCATGGAGACCCAGGTAACAAAACTCTCAGCCTGCTGCTATGGGATCCTTGGATTGTTGCGAAACATTCTGCACCTGATTCCTCCTCTTTCCAGGAGGGTAGCAGTCGAGGTTTTGATTCTCTCTCACAAGTATTACAAAAAATCCCTTCACTTGGGAGTCCCTAAAGCCGTGATTGATAATCTTCAGGTGGTGTAAAATGAGGCAGCAAGGACCCTGTTAAACATTCCTAGACACCACCCAGCACATCAGGCCCTGGCTGACTTACATTGGCTCCCAGTCATGCAGAGGATCAATTTCAAGGCACTGTGTATCTCTCACAGAGCCTTTCGAGATCAAGGTCCCTCCATCTCCAGATAGCTGATTGATCCCTATAAACCTGGTGGAGCTCCAAGATCTGCTCACACCCTATGGCTGTAGTCCCATCCGTGAAGAGGGTGGGAAAGGGAGGAAGAGCCTTTAGATTTAACATGGCAAATCTTTGGAACTCCCTGCCTCTCTCTTTCCGGAACATTTGATATTGAATTATCCTTCATGAAACAGTTCAAAACCCTCCTAAGAAGCCTTTGGTCACAGTCTGTGTTGCCCAACAGGGTTATAATGCCTTCGGGTTCACCACAAGCTTAATACATTTCCCTACAATAACAACAGAACATACCATAACAGTTCTTCTGTGTCTTTCACAAGTCAGAGGTATACTGAAGAGCTGGGTTTGAAAGCCCAGTATTTATACCTGGTGCCCACTTGAATTAGGTGAGGTTCTGGAGGATACCACCCCCAGAGGAGATTGGAATTTCCCACCTCCTTGCACGAGACCCAAGATTGTCTTGGGTCACAATAGACTAGTGTCAAACCCTTTGTGAGCGTGCTCAGGCAGAGCTTTTGTGGTGGTAGGTGACTGCTCCCCCCCTCATCCTGCCAACACTTATCTTCCCTTTGTCTTACTGTCTGGGAGGAATACACAAAGACCAACTGCCAGCTACACCTAGTCATGTGATGGAGGAAGAAGGCTGCAGGCACCAAATGGTTGGGACAAAAAATGCCAAATTTCTAAAAGTGGCATTTTCAGAATTCTGACTTAAAATCTACAATTAAAGAGGGTTTAAGTTACAATTCTTTAGATACCAAAATTGACATTTTCACCTGCTCCCAATTTAAAGTTATCACTTATTAAATTTGGGAGAGGCAGAGTTTTTCAGTACAAGAACATATAAGACTTGCATGTCCAAATTTTAACTACACTGCTCAATGCCCTCTGAGCGGTTTATTGGTTACCCTAGGGATGACTTATATATATTAAAAATGAAGGTTTAGGCCTGGCAAAGGGTTTATTTTACACACACACAAAAGAAAGGAAGAGGTAATATCGTGGACTATTCTGTCAGTGGGAGCTGCTTGTCATTCTGCAATGGGAAATACCATCTTGTTTTGTAGTGAGTTCTCTCTGAATACGTACAGGCATTGTTAAGTTAGCATAACCACGTTAAATGTTAGAAAGCCATCTTTTTGCTTTTGCACACGACACTGCGTTTACATGTTATTTCTTAAAACAAACTGCTGACTCGAGACTTGCTTCACACAAGAGCAATCTGTTGTTACCATCCCAGGCTCTGCGCAGCGACCTTGGTCTGTACACGGTGTGACAAATAGTCTGGATTATTACACAATGCATGTTTTCTACTCTAGGTTGATCGGCCCACTATTTAGCCATAACACACGCGCAGCTGCACATACCTGAAAGTTGGTGCTTTTAATATCACAGACATCATGTTTATTATTCAGACCGAAGACGAGCCTTCCTGCGAGAAGACTCCTGATGCTCCTGTGATGTGATTTCACTAAGCTGATCTTTGAGGTATGGGGTCCCCTATTCAAGCCTAAGAGACCTTCTATTAGCATAATAATAATATTAGCTTCTTAGTAAAGGGAAGGTGGTAGTATCCACTGTCATTATAACATGATCACCCCTTTTATATTCTATGGTATTGTAACTATGTTGCTGGTTTTGATATTAATCATTTGTCTGCTTGTATTAGCCAAAGTACTGCATCTTAGGACACGTGGTCTATAAAAATAAACCCCTTTTATTTACAACGTGTCTCTGTTGATTATTGTTGTGGACTGATGTGAGAATAATATACGAACAGGTATTTCCGATTCCCACCATTCCTGAGTATGTACTGAGTCGCTTGTTCTGGGTTGTCTATTCATTGGGACCGCCGAGCCAAATCTCGGATAACGAATGGGACACTTATGCTAGCCGGATACTGGGTTCTGGGTTCTGAGGTGAGTTTCTGGTACACCACAATTCACTGAGGTCCTGGGGTTCTTCGCATAGTTCTGTGTATCAGCAGAATCCCTGCAACATGGCGCACCTAACGTTTGGTCTATGAGTTGAAACGCCTTAGTAGTGCTTACATTTAGTCCACAGCACCCTCATTCTTGTTTCCGGATAACAAGTCTGACGGATTTAAACCTACCTAGTTCTATTGATATAGGTTCCTTCAAGCTTGATCATTAAAAAGGTTATTGAACCCTTGTGCTACTGAATACTTGAAGTATAGCTTGTCCTTATGGCAGTAGACATTGCGGCGCACAGCCGTGCAGCTCTGAAACGTCATTTGACGCAGTATGGGGTGCCGGAAACGGGCATGGACGTCATCTTTGTGGTGGGAGCCGATGCGGCTCACCCGTTTGAGTTGTTCTATTCCTGGGTGACGATTCCGGCAGTCAGTGGGGATGACGATACCTTTCATTCTTACACTGCTACTGCCGTGCCTGCTAACTATGCGCCGTATAGGACACAGGAGATACCAATATCTGCTTGGCAACATCAGATTTGGTTTAATGGCGCCCTCCCCCATGTGGTTATACCGCCGAGAATGGGCCCTTTATCAATTGCAGGGGCCACTTGGCCGGTACTAGCCGGATTTACGCCTCATCCCCGTTACCTCACGGTGACGGTGGCTGAATTGCGTGTACTACACACTGCCCTTATATCAGTATATAGGGCGTTGGTGCAGTATGTGTCGCGCACTGTACAGGCGGGGGCGCCTGTTAGTGCGGGACAACCTAGTGATCGTCACGCGGTGGTCATTAGTCCTGTTATGGTCAATTCTGTTATGGGCAAGCGCCCCCTCACAAGGGATGATTATCCTTTTTGGCTTGCTGAAAAATTTGACCAAATAGCGGCGGTTTATCCGCATACAACTCCTGTGGAAAAACACAGGATCCTCACCATTAGTTTGCCTAAAGACTTAGTTCCCCATATAGATGATTGTGTATCCTGGGGTAAGATTTTTGCTGCGACGTACGCGCAGTGCTTTGGCACTCCGTCTATGTTACAGCTGCCCTCCATAATTAAACAGGTTCAAGAGGACCATGGAGCGGAGTCTGCGATAGAATTGGGGATGCGGCTCCTCGGAGATTTTGGCCTGGTGGCTACCATGATAATGGGAAACCTTAAGGGTGATGCGTTGCACTTTCAGGTTCGTAATGAACTGAAGAAAGTTGCTGAAGAGGACAAGCCGCAGGAATTTGCAAAAATAATTTCAGAAGCATATCGTGATTTGGGTCGTAGCTCTTTAGGAGTTAAGCCTGTGATCAAAAATCCCGATTCTAAGCAGCAGGGTAAGGCAGAAACTTCTGGTAAGGATGGTCGGCCAATTTTTCCAAAACAACCTTGGCGGACTAAACAACAGGGAAAGCAGCAGCAGAAACAGGGCTCTCGGCCTGCCTCTCCCGTACAGTCAAGTAGTGAACGCACTTATGATCTGCGAGATCGTGCTACTATTAAGTCTCCTGATAGATTTCAGGTTTCTGAACCGCGCTCTCCTCGTTCTTCACAGGAAACATCGGCTACACAGTCTGGTGGCGGAGGCGGTGGCAAAGGTCGGGGTACTCCACAACAGCGTGACCAACCCCGACAGACTGAGGGTAAAGGCAAGCAGGACGAGTTTGCTCGACAAAGACCCCCGTTTCAGAAGAAGAAAGTGGCGGCTCTGACGGCAAAATATGCCTCAGATAGTGCGGACACAGCTTCAGAACCGGACATGGGCGCTGACGCTACTGGACAGCGCGGCAGAAATTACCATAGTCCGTCAAGCTCTGCGTCCATTTCTGGCGGCGACAGCAACTGATGTATTGGTTACTGTTGAAACAGCTGACACCAGAGTGGCTCCCCCTGATAGACTTTATGAAATAGTCTTATTAATAGAGGGTGACATACAACGTACTATAAAAGGGATTTTTTGGGATAATCTGACCACCACCTATGATATCCTCCTAGCGGAGGCAGATTGGCCCCCAGCCTTCATTTTGGAAGCTCCTAGAGGGGAGGAGAAAATCCTCCCGTCCTTTGCGCACACGGTGCCTAAGGACCAAGCTGAAATGTACGCTGGTGAGTGGGCGCTGGCACTTGCGCCAGCGGTATATCGTACTCAAGTGGGTTGGGACCGGTTGTCCCCCTGCCATGAGATTCCATTGCGGTCTATGCCCCAGCCTCAGCCCCAATATCCCATGCGTCGTAAAGCTAGACCTCACGTCGCGGCGATCCTTGAACAATTGGAATATCAGGGTGTAATTGAAACTTGTGTGTCCCCTATGAATAACCCTTTATTCACTGTAACGAAGCCTGACGGCTCGTACCGTTTAGTTTTGGATTACCGGCACCTAAACTCCCATTGCCGGACCTGCGCGGTACAGAATACACATAGCTCGGCTCTAGTCGACAGTCTTGTGCGTAAACGGTTTAAAACGACACTTGACATTTCCAATGGCTTTTTTAGCCATAACCTGTCCACACTGAGTAGCCAGTGGACAGCGTTTACTTCGGGCGGTAAACAAAAACAGTTTACGAGATTAGCCATGGGCTACAAAAATAGCCCTGGCGTCTTTTCCGCTCGCGTGGTTTCTCTCTTAGAAAGAATAGACCCCGAGGCATACTCCTATGTTGACGATATCTACCTCACGGATGACGAGCTGTTGCCGCATCTGTCTCGAGTCGACAATATTGTAGTGAGTTTTGCTGACTATGGCTACAAATTCAATTTTGCGAAGTCTCACATCGCGGAATATACAGTGTTGTTTTTGGGCTACGAGCTCAATAATGAAGGAAAGGGGTTAGCTCCCCACTTTCTGGAGAAGTGCGCATGCTTGAGTGCGCCGACGACACTAAAGAAATTACAATCTCTGCTGGGCTTTCTGAATTTCGGCCGTACGTACATTCCTGATTATGCCCAGCGTATCAAGCCGCTTTACGCCTTGGTACAACCCACATTTTCAAAGTCTAGCTGGCAGCTGGAACATTCTAAAATTTTACAGTCTTTACAGGCTGACCTTCTTGCTTCACAATATTTGCTGACACGTGATAACCGCACTAACCTGGTAATAAGAATAGTGCCAGGCGCCGTGGGTTTCACGTATTTGACGTTTAATGAGGGCGATACAGTCCCCATTGCGTACAAATCCCACTTGTACACCTCTGCTGAATTACGTTTTTCCGCAGTCGAAAAAGTTCTGACTGCTGTACAGATGGCGATCCTTAAGGAACGCGCACTGTCAAATGGGAAACAGATTCTGGTTGTAACACCCTATCCTGCCTTAGAAGCGGTGACAAAGGCAAGTGTACCAAATTCTAAAGCTTTGCATCCTCGGTGGATACAATGGGCCACAACACTGACGTCGCCAGACGTCACCTACATCTTTGATGCCTCATTACAGACTCAAGAGTTCTTGCAGTATGAATTCGTTCATCCGGCTCCTCTGTCTTTGCGCCCGCTCGAAGAATACCATTGTGTCATATACACTGACGGGTCTGCGCAGCCCGCAATTGGATCAAAGCACGCTTACTCAGCGGCTTGCGCAATTGTCGTAGGTACTTTCGTAAATGGTGAATTCCAATCTGATGCAGTGCATACGCAGTCATTGGGCGATTGTACCGCGCAATTGGCGGAGCTTCGGGCTCTAGTGCTTGCACTGGAGTTTGCTGATCCCCGAGTCACTACTCTAATAGTGAGTGATTCTTTCTACTGTGTCCAGTCCTATAATGACAATTTACACTTCTGGTCTCAGAATGACTATCGAGACACAAAAGGTGGCACAATTACGCATAAAACGCTTTGGGTTCGAGTGGCAGACTTTAAAGAACGTCTCCCTCTCGTGAATGTTATTCACACTCTTGGTCACCAACGACTTGGTGTCCATGCTGTCGGTAACAGCTTGGCTGACGAGGCAGCAAAAACAGCAGTGGCTACATACTTAGTGGCAGCAGTTACCAGATCAAAGAGTAAGATTGATGATGACATCTTGGCAGCTATTGCTGCTACAGAAAAGGGAGGCGATTACCCGAAGGGTTTTCCTTCTCGTTACATTTACCATTTAAGTCCTGATAATGTCCCATTAGTGAGGATTAACGACGTTGGAGACAGAATTATTCCCAACGCGGACTGCAGACCCGCACTGATTCTGGCTGCTCATGAGGGGTTGGCGTCTGCCCACGCCGGAGTGTCAGCCACAATATCTCTGCTACAACAACGTTACTGGTGGTTTGGTTTATATAAACAAGCGCGCGCTTATGTTCTTGATTGTGACATTTGCCAACAGATTAAACCTTCTACTGTTGCGCGCCCATCACAAACACAGTTGTACATCTCCAATAAACCATTTGGTTGTGTTTATTTGGATCACTGCGGTCCTTTTTCTTCTGATACTGCGTACAAGTACATCTTGGTTGCAGTGGATTCGTGCACACGTTTTCTGTGGGTATGGCCACAAAGGAGTGCTGACTCGCGGACTGTCATCAGAGATTTGCGTGTCTTTGTGGGAACTTTTGCGTGTGGTACCTTCCATTCTGATCAGGGCCCTGCGTTCGCCTCTAAGGCTTACAAGGAGGCTATGAGAAATTTGGGGGTCCTAGTCAAATTTTCGTCCCCCTACCGACCTGAGGGTAATAGTGTGGTGGAGCGAATGAACCGTGACTTAAAGCAATCATTGACAGCCCGTGTTTTAGGCACAGGCCGGAACTGGCTAGCCCATTTGTATAACGTCCAACGTGCACTTAATAATCTCCCTAGAAGGTCTCTGGGTGGGCGGACCCCGTACATGATGCTCTTCGGAATCAGAATGTTTGTACCAGACCTTGATGGTCTAGACATGGCGGCGTCGGCCGCACCCTTTGACGTAGATGATCACTGTGCTGTTTTACAGACTCTACAAGAAGCCAGAGACACTCTATCGAAGGAACACTTGCCCTCCACATCTGAAGTTGAAGTTCAGGTTCCGGTAGTCGGCTGGCTACCGCGAGTTGGAGATCTGGTCCGTGAGAAGGTGGAGAACAAGAAGGAGTTCGGCCCCTCTTATCGTGCACCAGTTCCAGTGCTTGGAGTGCAGGGTACAAGAACAGTCATTTTACCTCCACTTCCTGGTCGCAAAGAAAACAGGTACATCTCTATTGACAATGTCAAACTTCAGCGAGTGGCCGATACTTCTTAGTATGACTCCAGCAGTTTCCTGCCAGACGATGCAAAGAAATTCAATGTTGGCTCTTGCTTCTAACACCTTGCCTGATGTTGCCATCGAGATGCAATCGGTTACTGATCCCTTGTTGATACCATCGGCTGGTGGTTTGCCCGAAGAGACTGAGTATGCTTATCCTACACGTGGTCCCTCACCTGTTTTACAATCTACAGCACTTGGCCAGTCCCGTTTCTCCTTTGACACTAACTCATTGCCCTCAAGCCCCCCATCAAACATTGCTGTTTTTTTCAGCTGGTTTAAGAGACATTTTTTGATTGCCCCTTGGACATACATTTGGCTGTTGCTTTTCAGTGTTTTTTTGTTTATGTCCATTGGATTCGTGATAGTTTTTTTCCGTCTTGTGGATGGCCACTATTTGAGTGAGAGATCGACAATTAGACTTATCAATGGAACTTTGGCCCCCCACTCCTCGTCCCACGTCATGAAGAGGGACCAGACTTTTGTGAATATTACTGCCTGGCCCGTCTTGGATGGAATCGCATGGGATGCTGTTAAATTCCAAATTCATGGCCCTTCTGAGGTCATTAATGTGCCAAATGTATTTCGTGTTTCTATGGGTGATGTGGTTAGGCAGAACATACGTTCTGATGATTGGGATGTACACGCCATTGAATCACTGTTTTCTGATTTGAAATATTATGCCGCTTTTGATGCTGAAGATTTATACGAAAATGCGGCTAATTATGCGGAACAGTATTGTTTTCAACATTATGGCAATCATTTCCTGCATAAAGCAAATACATTTAGAAATTTTGTAAATTTTACCCAATGGGAACACTGTCCCACTCCCGAATTCGGAAGTTCACAAACACTAGTTAACAAGTATTCATATTTTACCGATTTCAGTGTTTCCAACCCGGCAGCGTTTTATTTTAAGGTGCTGCCTGAGTCTGCCGCAAAGGTTAGACTGACACACACAAAGTTACTTTATTCCAAGTCCTTTATGGACGAGTTGTCAATCAAAGGTTATGATGTGTGGAAGGCTACTATTGATCTGAAATCGGTTTGGGGTTCCAAGCCGTGGCAGGTACAGGGTACAGAGGCTTTACATCGTGCCTGTCTTATACCAAATCATATTTTGTTTTTAAATTCATCCATCTTCCAAACCACCTGTTTTGGATTGGCTACTTCTAAACAATTAAAGTCACCTTCTGTGCCGGATCTGGGCGCTTATCCCAATTGGGATAACCACACAGATCTGTCCCTTGCTGCTTTGCAATCCTTAGTTTCAAATACGTCTTTCAATATTTCGAAAGTTAATAGTGAGGGTTGGTTAATTTGGCAAAGCAGTTCAGATATCTGTCAACGACGTTTTCTGGGACTGAAACCGGGGTATACTCAGGAACGCGTAGACCCTCGGTTTGAGTCGTCACATACTGTAACTACATACTCTGTGGGCAAGTTATGTCAATCTTGGCTGCGACATTCCACTTTGGCGTCTGTCAAAGTTCATTTATCACAATTACATGACAAAATAGATTTGAATGATTTTGTTAGGGGTCCTGTGGGTGGCAGAACCAAAAGGTGGGCGTATGCTATTTACAACGAAGTCTGGAAGTTGTCGCAGATTGAGGCGGCTTCCAGATTGAGGGCTATTGACCAAGCCAACATGGAAAAGGTTTTAGCCGTTATAGATAACAGCATTAGCACTCTCTCTTCTAGGATTTATACATTAGATAATATTGTTTCATCAGTTGTTGATATTGTGCATGATGATGTGTCTGTGTTATATCATGGTCAAAACCAGTTGCGTTCTGTTATGCAGTTTGCATGGACGTTGCAGACGTTGAAGGCAGGGAAGGTCCCTTGGGACTATCTGAACACTACATCGTTATTCCTTCCCTTTAACCTTACTGACAAGCAGCGATTTATGTCCATGAAGGATGCTACATATTCATTGTTGCATATTGAAAAGTTAGAACCGTTACCTTTCTCAGTAGCAGAGATCAATTCGGCTACGTGGCTAGCACACGGATTGATAACTCTACCTTTCGCGCTTTTTAAGTTTACGTCTTGTATGAAACATTATGCTTTGGGTAGATATGAACCGCTGGGCACCGCTTTCATACATGAGGTTTGGTCCCTCCCCTTTACGTATCGATGTACTAGGGACGGGACTGAGGTTTATTTGAAAGGCGAGGAATGTACCACGTCACCAGACCATTCCTTGGTATGTAGACACATTCAATTACACGGCGCATGCAATGTACAAGCCCCGAACTTGGCCTGCGTCCTACGAGGTATCCCAGTGCCTGTGATTACGCCTTCTTTCACGCTGCTTGCAAACGGTAGTTATTTAATTTTGAATAATGAAGCTTGCTGCGGGATGTTAGTGGGAATCCCGTACATAGTAACTGTCTCGCAGAAAGTTGTCTGCTGCAATAATGTTCTCTTTCCACCCCCGCATGGGCGGCTGGATGCTTCCATCTGGCCTTCGATTCCAACCTTGAAAGCAGAGTTCAACAAGTTGAGCAGAATAAGAGCCCTATTGTCCCAAAAAGAGGTGTCTTTGACTTCATCTCGTGAAACATTCGTCCTTCACGTTGCTAATACGCGCACTGAGGTACAGGCGCTTCTGAATACTGACCTCCCCCTGCATTTCGGCTCTTTGATCCAAACTATTTTCAATGCCTCGTCCACGACCGGCCTGGCTCATTTTTTTAAACTTGTGGGCTCGGGTCTCGTGACCTCTTTCTAAACTATTTTTGGTGTGGTTCCGGGATTTTTTCATTCACTTTTCTCGAGCATCTTTGGAGGTGTTCCGCTGCTTCTGGCACTAGTGGCGGGTGTGCTGCTTTTCCTTTTCATACTACGGAATGGCTGCTCCTTCTGTGCCACACGTGCACCTGTCCCGCCTGCATCTTCTTCGGGATAGGATGCTTGACTTTTATGGAACTCTGCCATTGGCGACCTTAAGCCTGGCATATGGATTATCCTTCCGGTATTGCTACTTCACCTGCGTGCAGCCTGTGCTTCACTGCCTGGATTGTCCCTTTGAATGGCCTTTGGATTTGTGCTTGACCAGCCTGGTGTCTCCGGTGCCAGATTTCGATCGACTGATGAGGCCCTTAGTGTCTCACGAGTTGACCTGTTCTGGTGTCCGGATAATGGCTTGTGGTGCTGCACATGGGATCCTGGGTAATTGGGACATCTCTACAGCTGCCTACAACTTCTTATCTATGAGCTATTTGGAGGAACATTCCGGGTGCCCTCTGATCGTGCTGGAAGCTCCGATGATTGAAGAACACGTGTGTTCCTTTTCGTTGATGGATTGGATGGCTGAGACTTTCGCTGGCCCTGCAAATGATGTGTTATTGGAAGCAGTTGCCATATATGCTGCCTATACATTCATGGATTAACTGCACTGTCGTCCTTGGCGCCTGACGCTCCTGGACAGCACCCTGCCGCGGCATTTACTTTTTTCTTTCTCTTTTTTTCTCCCTGATGGTTGTTTTGAGTTTTTTTTTTTTTGATTAATTATCTATTTTTTCGGACACCACAGTTTCCCCTTTTGCTTTTCCATTTTTTCGTTTCAGACTTTAACTCATTCTGAACCTTTGGATTGGTTACGCCTTGTTCTGCTCTGACGAAACTGAACTCTGCGTTCTCTCTTTTCTTGCCTACTAAATAGTGCTTCGATCAAGGGGGCGTGTAGTGAGTTCTCTCTGAATACGTACAGGCATTGTTAAGTTAGCATAACCACGTTAAATGTTAGAAAGCCATCTTTTTGCTTTTGCACACGACACTGCGTTTACATGTTATTTCTTAAAACAAACTGCTGACTCGAGACTTGCTTCACACAAGAGCAATCTGTTGTTACCATCCCAGGCTCTGCGCAGCGACCTTGGTCTGTACACGGTGTGACAAATAGTCTGGATTATTACACAATGCATGTTTTCTACTCTAGGTTGATCGGCCCACTATTTAGCCATAACACACGCGCAGCTGCACATACCTGAAAGTTGGTGCTTTTAATATCACAGACATCATGTTTATTATTCAGACCGAAGACGAGCCTTCCTGCGAGAAGACTCCTGATGCTCCTGTGATGTGATTTCACTAAGCTGATCTTTGAGGTATGGGGTCCCCTATTCAAGCCTAAGAGACCTTCTATTAGCATAATAATAATATTAGCTTCTTAGTAAAGGGAAGGTGGTAGTATCCACTGTCATTATAACATGATCACCCCTTTTATATTCTATGGTATTGTAACTATGTTGCTGGTTTTGATATTAATCATTTGTCTGCTTGTATTAGCCAAAGTACTGCATCTTAGGACACGTGGTCTATAAAAATAAACCCCTTTTATTTACAACGTGTCTCTGTTGATTATTGTTGTGGACTGATGTGAGAATAATATACGAACAGGTATTTCCGATTCCCACCATTCCTGAGTATGTACTGAGTCGCTTGTTCTGGGTTGTCTATTCATTGGGACCGCCGAGCCAAATCTCGGATAACGAATGGGACACTTATGCTAGCCGGATACTGGGTTCTGGGTTCTGAGGTGAGTTTCTGGTACACCACAATTCACTGAGGTCCTGGGGTTCTTCGCATAGTTCTGTGTATCAGCAGAATCCCTGCAACAGTTTAAATACTGCCCTCACACACTAGATCATGTCATGCTTCATCATAGGGCGCGCATCAACATCCTGATGCAGACCAATGCCTAGGATGGAACGAAACATTTTTTTTTGGTATCAAAAGGGTTGATGAACTAAAATCCATCCCTCTGTCCCATCTGGGACCAGGATCCTCTCAACATAGAAAAAATCTAAAATTACCTCAGGGATCGTTCACTTCATTTCTATTTTGAACTTCCCCGGTAGGATTTAAACTGGTTAAAGTGGAGGTGTTCCTGGATCATTAGTACCTGTGCCCTCTAAAGGTATGGGTTGTTATATCTACATGTTTCAGCTCTCTATAAGCCCAAGGGGTTTGCAAACCTTCCTCAGGATTAGGATCCCTCTTCTGCAGGCGTAATTTGAAACACCCCTACATTCAGTACCTTCTATCTTCAGGTATGTGTGAATTGTACAAGTTGTGTTTTGTTGTTAGGAATATTGCCCAAGGATTATTTTGCCAGGTTGAAATGGCAGTTTAAAACCACACTGTTAGAAATTGGAGTTTTGGTCGCCTAGGCCATGTGCCAAAGTCAGGCAGAAACCACCACTCAAGTCAGGATAAGGGAGTTACACTCCTAAAATAACCCCTGCTCACCCCCTTGGTAACTTGGAACAAGCAGTCAGGCTTATCTTAAAGGCAGTGTGTAAAGCATTTGCACATAACCAACAGTAATACAGTGTAAGCACTACAAAAGGACACCACACCATTTTAGAAAAATATCCATTTTTTTTTATATTTAAGACAAGACCAAAAACGATAAAAATCCACAATACAGTACTTAAAAATCTTCAACTATCAAAATATGCTTGAAAAATAGTTCCTTGATGTCGATAGCTCCGTCCGGGACTATCACGGCGTCTTAAGCAAGCAAATCCAAACAGTTCTGGCTGACAGCGGCGTCGTGGGCCAGCTATGGTGTCGGGAAGAACTGCAAACAGTACCTTTTAGAAATGCAGGGTGTCGGCGACCTCTCGTTGAGCTTCCGAAAGCACGGCATCCACAGGCGTCATTCCGGAGGTCAGTTCAGGAGTCGTCGGGGTCCTTGAAGTGACACGTGTTGTAGGTCGAACTCCCCTCTGTTGAAGTCAGGAGCGATGGCGTGGGCAGGCGTCGGGTGCTGTGGTGCGAAGTGCAGCGGTGCGGCGTGACGTGTCCTCAGGTCGCGGTGCGAGCCGTGGCTCGGTGGCGGCTTCAGATGGTGGCGTCGGTGAGACCAGGGTCACGGTGTGAGGTGAAGGCGGTGCTCGTCGCGGTGCTGCCAGGTCACGGTGCAAGCAGCGGCGTCGTCGTGGCTGAAGTGCTGTTGTTGTCTGACAAACTGGAGTCGATGGTGTCGGCGTTGGTAGGCCAAGGCTGCGCTGCGGGATGAGGGCGGTGCGTCGTGTAACTTTACGAGCAGTGCCCTCGAACCACGGTGCAAGCAGCAGCGTAGATTTCGGCGTAGAGGTGCGTCATCGGGGATACCAAGGCGTCGTCGTGAAGTGAGGCAGTGCGATGTGCGGTGCCCACAGGTCATGGTGCGAGCAGCGGCTCGGTTGCAGCATCGTCGGTGAGATCAGGGTCGCGGTGCATCATTGCGGCGGTGCCCTCTGCGGTGCCTTCAGGACACGGAGTCAGCAGCGGAGTTGTAGACAGCATCGGGTTGCTTTTTCCTCTGTTGCAGCACAAAACACACAGTACCCAGTGCTGAGGGCAGAAGAGCTTGAAGTCTTTGCTGTTCCTGAGACTTCTTGAGCAGGTGGCAAGCTCTACCTCAAGCCCTTGGAGAAACTCACAAAAGTAGATTGCAGAAAGTTCAGTCCAGTCCTTTCACTGCCCAAGACAGAAGCAGCCACTGCAGGCCAACACAACAAAGCACACAGCAAAGTGGTAGTTCCTCCTCACAGCTTCTCCAGCTCTTCTTCTTGGCAGTCTTCTTGATCCAAAAGAGTTCTAAAAGTCAGGGGTCTGGGCCCCAATATTTATATCCCAAAATCCTTTGATCTCTTAGGCAGAGTGTCTGTACCCAGCCAGAACCAGTTCTGCCTTCGCTGGTGTGACTTCCTGGCAGGAGGTGGAGACGGCATGGTCAGAGGCAGACCAGGCCCTTTGAGGTGCAAGGAAATCTCCTCCCCCTTCCCCATTTGCAGCCCAGGTCTATTCAGCCCTTTCCTGACTCACCTAGACTATCTGGAGCCACTCCTGCTCCCCAGCCTTCTGTCATCCAAAACCCAGACAGGCAATCCACATTCCAGCAGAGGCACACAGGATGACTGAGCAAGAAAATACCTACTTTCTAAAAGTGGTATTTTCAAACACAGAATGTAAAAATCAACTTCACTAAAAGATGTATCTTTAGATTCTGAGTTCAGGCATACTAAACTTTATTTTCCTACCTAATTCCCCGGGCCAGTTATGTTTATTAGATGTTATAAACAAACTTCCCATTCTGCCCTATGGGGAACAGGTAGCCTTGCAAGAGCAAAAAACGAAATTGGCCGTACTTCACTATCAGGACATGCCACCCTCACCAGGGCATATCCTACCTTTCACATACACTGCATCTGGCCCTTGGGCCTACCTTAGGGGTGGCTGACATGTAAGAAAAGGGAAGGTGAGGGACTGGCAAGTGTGTGCACTGGCCAAGTCTACATGGCAGTTACAAACTACGCGCAGACTCCGCAATGGCGGGTCTGAGTTACCTTTTACCGACAGTTCGTGTGGGCGGTACAATCCCGTGCTGCAGGCCACCAACGGCATTTGATTCACAGGCCCTGGCACATGCAGTGTATTTACTAGGAACTGACACATAAATCAAACTGGCCAATCATGGAAACACCAATCTATTTTACCACAGGAGCACTTGCACTTTACCACTGATTAGCAGTGAGAAAAGTGCGCAGAAACACTAAGTCAGCACAAACAGAGTTAGAACCGGGAGGTCAGAAGGCAAAAAACTCAGGAGGCTGGAAGGCAAACACTTGGTTTACAATCACGCCATGAATGTCAGGTTCAACATCTCCACTCTCCTATTCTAGATTGAGCCACCATTTTCTTACCCTCATGGCCCCAAAATTTGCCAGCTGCAATGCTTCCTTAAACATGCATATCTCTGTGACCAGCTTCTCAAAGTCATTCATAGGTTTCTTATCTTTTTTGTAGTTGCCCCCAGCCTTTCATATCCACCCTGCAGTAATGATTGTGTGTGGGATCGAGCCTGTCTCAAATTTAGTGAAATGCATGACACCTGTGCCCATGTCTTGCTTCTTCCACTGTTGAATGTCCAGTGGATGTGTTTCTCCACCACTTAACAAACACAAGAAGATGATGGACGGAGCGCTGAAACTTTTCAGACACTAACCCCCAGTCACAGATCTGGGTGAATCCATCATCATTGTTTAGCTCACTTCGCCACCCCAGTTCAGACACAGCTATATGCAAATCAGTCTTGACCCTGTGCCTCATGGGAACCGTCCAGCCTGAACTGCCAAGCCATGTCTTCCCTGGACCGGAAACAAGCATCCTGGGACTGGTTTCGGGCTAACAGCTCTCATCAGCCAGCCTAGCTTGAATACAGTGGCAAAGTGAGCAAGGGACCCACGCCTGGGCATACCCTGCCAACTTAGGGTGAACAAAGCAAACACAAGGAGATGATGGATGGATCGCTGAAACTTTTCAGACACTCACCCCCAGTCACAGATCTGGCACAGGGCAGGGCTGGATTGCATATAGCTGGGTCTGACCTGAGGTGGTGAAGTGAGCTAAAGAATGATGAAGGATTCAACCCAAATCTGTGACCGGGGGTGAGTGTTTGAAAAGTTTCAGCGCTCCGCCATCATCTCCTTGTGTTTGCTTTCTCTACCACTAGCCTTGCCTCCTCACCACACCGCCAAATCGTCCAGACCTGCCACTGGCCGAAATGTTGCCAGTACCTACGGTAATGTTTGTCTTTGTTGCTAGTGAACTATCAATCAATGTTTTTTGGTCTGGTCTACCATTTCCATACTTTGGGTGGAATTGGTGTCAGCCAGGGGTAGGCCTGTGAGGTCAGCTCCCTGAACTTCTTCACCTGAAATAGAGATTGAGAATTCGCAGATGAGTCACCTTGAATCACGTTGTGGCCTAATTTCTATGTTTGCTCTCAGTTGTCGTACTGTTAGCTGTCAGTCTAATATGAGTACCTGTGAGCAGCATGTTGAGGCATTGTATGAGCTCGCTCATACAATGCTTGATTGTCAAACCACAGCACAATTGTTTTGCTACACCACTTGTCCTCCCATAGGTGGAATGCCACCACTATGGAGAAGAGTTCCAGTAATATGATGTTCTTTGTCAATCCCCTCCCTTTCCAAATATTTGACTGCCTCTTTATGCACAATGCTGTGCCTATATTGCTCCAAATCATGTGTTACCTGCTGCACCAGTGAACAACTGGGCCTTCCTTGACAAGTGTTACAGCTCTCGCCTGATCAATGCCCCGTTCAATTCTGACACAAACATGTCCCACATCTTCAAATCATTCTGAACCCTTGCCAATGGGCTCAGAAGAAGGTGTTTCTTGGTCACCCTTATTGTGAGTTAGGCGGGTGCCTGGTAAATGCCAGCTGGGATGACCAGTGGGTAAAAATATATCCAGCCTAGCATCTCCTGTACCTCTTGAAGGGTGACTTGAACTTGCTCACTATTTTCCGTATCATGTTGCACAGTTCCTCCATTTTCTCCTGTGCAACCTGCACACCTCTAGCTCGGATCCAAGTTCTGAGCCTAGGAGGGTCAGTTTGGTCATTAGGCCAACTGTCTTGGCCTGCACTAGTGGTACCTCTTGGGATGCTTAGCTCAAGAAAAGCTTCCATCAAGGACTAGCATTGCTCACTACCCGGGTGGCCCATGAGGTGGGAAATCATCCAGATAGTGGAGCTTGTCCACTCCACAATGGCATTTGTTCAGCTCCCTCTCCAGAAATGTTCTACACATTAAGAAGTAGCGGTGTGATATTGAGGACCCCATTGGCCGACCCTTGTCATAATAGACCTGTCTATCAACCTAGAAGAGTAGCACGTTGAAACTATTAGGGTGCACTGGCAGCAAGTGGAATGCAAATTCTGTTTGCCTTCACCATCAGTGTGCCTGATCCAGCGCAAACAAACAACTCGGGAAAAAGGTGAGAACACAACTGTCCTCCTTGCGTCGCAGACCCGCCGTCACACTAAATCATTCACACATGCATTCATTGGTGGGGCCCATAACACCAACACTCGCACGTTTCTCTCTTTCACAGGTCTGCACACAGGAGGGGGGATGATGCGCTGGACATGTGGGTGGGAGTACCTTATAACCTATAGGGAAAGAAAAGTTATCTTACATCATATACATTAACCTTCGCCACCTATAGATTCCTAATCCTAAACATAAAGGCACTCTGTCCACTTGGTCAATCGGACCAAATAGTTGGATTGGTTGATGGTGATTTTAGAACCAGCTAAAACACTTTTAAGACTCAGAATCCTCTATTCTCTTTAAAAGAACCACAAACTCATATTTTCTTAATCAATAATTGTGTATCTACATTTTTCATTAAATTAGCATTTGTCTCTTCAAATTTTAGAATTTCTAGATCAATTTAATTAAATCACAGAACACCATATTTACCTATTCTGGCTATCTGGGTTTTCTCTAATTCATTGGCTCAACATAACCGAATTTTGTCGTTAAATTGTCCAAGGATCAGGCCAGATTTCAGAGTCCGAAAGTCCTTTGCTCAGCACGTTACAGTCCCAAAGATCATCAAAGGACCAGAAATCGTGCCAGCATCCGTCATCGAAAGGTCTCAAAAAGCGTAGCGACCATCTCCCTCGCATCATCTTTACCCCTCCCTATTCTACTACTCTTTTATAATAAATTTTCGGGATAACATGAAACATTTTTGGGCAGAGAAGAGAGATGATTGGCCAAGAGAAATCGTCCGATTTTGTATTGTCTGGTTTCACAGGGTTTTTGCTGATGAGTTCTCCAGCTATGAGCAAATTTCCGAATGTTGCAATTTTTAAATTCATTCATTGTTCATTTATAACAGTTCTTGTCTTCTGGGTTTTTTGGCAGCGCCCCAGTAACCTATCCTTGACAGGAACAGTGTGTACAGAGGTCATTAGGGAATTCACAGTACCATCCGAGTCTGCGCACTAGGCTTCGCGCATCACAAGACGGTGGCCACTTCTGAATCCGTACTCTGCCGCCATCTTTTGTTAGGCCAAGATGTCAACTTAAGCGAAACAAACACAAAAGAGTAATCAATACAAAGAAATTATGCTTCTAATGTTATACCCTCACTAATCCCTTTTTGTATTAGTATTTTCCTAGTTTATAGCAACATTTAAAGCAGTATATTCACCTTTACGGTCCTCCACGAAGGTGCAAACATTACAAAAACAACATAAAGCATGCGATATCTAATTATCACATATACTACTGTTGATATGCGTACGTATTTTAGATATTAAAGTTATTTTGCAATGCAAATAGCAAGTTCCCACGTGTAATTCATGTATGCAGGTTGGTTAATCTTAATATATCACCGCACACGATTAGTAAATTATAAGTAGGTTATTCAGTTAATAGTTTCATGCAAAATAGAGGAGGTATACAAAATTTTGCACTACCTGCTCCATCAATCCCCCCTTTGGTGAGTTTTTTAAACATCACCACACTACCTTTAAAATTTTGGAAAAAATTTAGTAAAAGAAATGAATTCAATACTCTTAATCTTTTGTTAGATTACATTACTGTTTTCCCTGTCTCTTCTTCTCTCATTTTTCTATACATATTGTCTTTCCACTCTTCTTATTCTACTTCTTAAAATTCTCTTTTTCTTTCTTTGTCTTTATTTCTTACAGTTTCTCTTTCTATGTTTTTTTGTAATTTCCTTTTCTTGCTACATAAACATCCTAGTCTTAGAATTAATACTAAAATAATCACACATGTTACTGGAATTAATATTTTACCAATAAAGGTACTACCTAGCTTAAGTAAGAAGTTCTTAGTAGTAGAAAACTTTTTCCCCATCTTTTCCCAATTACCTTCAACCTCCAGTGGAACAATTTCCTCATGCAAATCAGTTATATTCTTAAAGTAAGTCTTTAACTCTTGACTTTCGTCAGGAATGTAAGTACAACAATGTTGAACTTTCAACATTGCACAGACTCCACCCTCTTTTGCCAAAATTATATCAAGGGCAAGTCGATTTTGCATTACCATGGCACGCATTGCAACCATTTCAGTATTTACCAATAAAAATCCTCCAGAGGTGCTTGTTGACAAGCGATCCACTACTGTTGATAGTTTTCTAATTTTATGTGTATTCAGAGATATTCCCACTGCTGGTATCAACGCTCTGAAAATGTCTCCTACAATTTCTGACCAAGATTCTCTTTTCCTACGTGTTAGTTGACTACCTAACTCATGTGCACCATCTTTTCCTCTTCCCACATGGAATATCTTTGGGAAAACCAGGCCTAGATAACATGTGCCATACCAATGATCTGGTAATCGATAATATGCTTTGTTCCCGCAGATAGAATATAATCCAGGAAAAACTGGATCATTTCCTCCTTTAAATCCCCATACTCCCATGATTCTATAAGTATCATGGCAATCACTGGTACCTACAAAATAATTATCATATGCAGTTTGATTTCTTCTAATACACAACTTCCATTTCTGAGGCCAATCTAAAGCCATTGTAGGACTAGCTTCTCCTTTCAAATGTTTTTCTCTTTCAACGTCCCAGACTGTCTTTTCTTTTTTTCTCTCAGGTACTTTCCTTTGCATTTTCAATCTCCTTTCTTCAACCATATCCAAGAAAACTTTCTCCTCCTTCTTTAAACTGCAAGTTAGATTATTTCTAAATATTGATTCTAATGTTAATTCTTTAGTTTCTAAGAAAAATTCCCCTAACACTTTTGCAGGTTTAACTTTATTCAACTTGTTAATTACAGGTACTTGTGAAAATACATTATCTACATCTGAAAAATAATATTCTAATTTCCCTATTTTGTGAAACAAACTTGCTATTACACTACATGTTATTCCATATGTTACTGGAAGGTGATGGTAAGTCACTCCCTCAGATACAGACGCTGGCAATTGCATACAGACGTAGCAATCCCTCACGTCCATCGTCTTCACATATTCGTATAGTAATTTTGAAAATACATTGACAGAAAAATCATTTATGGACCTATCTTTATATAAATAATTTTTATCTATTTTAGTCGGATACCTCTTCTGAGTCTTTTCTATATTAGTTTTATTCTCGCTATGTCCTTCTATTGTTTCTAGTGTAACCTTAAATGAAACTAGTAGAGTTAACGCACTCTACAGAAGCATTAGTAATCCTGTACAACAACAACACATTTTTAACCATCTTCTAAGAAATACTCATTTAGATTTTCTATTTTCTGTGTTTGCCATTTCGAAAAATGATCAGGGTCTTTTGACTTAGCCTCTTCTACTTCACAACTAGTTTTGTCTAACCCAAGGCTCTAAGCACCTGGTTCTTTCAGATTTAAGTCTTTTCCAGTAATTTATTGTTTCTCCATTTTTAACACCTTTATCTTTTTAATTTGGCATTTGATTGTCTTTTACTTTTCTTTTGTAGTCTTGTTGTAGGATTTCCTGAACATCCGTCTCTTCTCTGATGTTGGACAAGATAACTCTCAGGATTTCCGATTCTTCATCTTCCTCAACTACTTCTGGTACAGTCACCTCTGGATCCCCTTGGCTATCTGCCTCTTCTTTCATTTCCGGCAATGCCACATATGACCATTCCGGCGACTTATACTTCTGGTTAGGTTTTCTCATTCTTTTATTTTCTTCTACCATCGTTTGTTTCACTTCTTTCAATTTTTCTAGGCTAGGCACTTCATTTACTTGTTCAGCTCTAGATGAATTCACTTGTGTTAATCGGTATCTTAATCTTTTTATCTTGTTAGGCCAAATTTCATCTCTTGCTGGCCTTTTCAACTTACTTCCTTTCTCGGTTTTCTCAGTTCTCCATGCTCCCTTTCTCAGGACTCGTCCTTCTGGTACTTCTTCATCACTGTTCTCTGATTCAGTTCCAACTTGACTTTTTCCTTCAACTGTTCTCCTTTCCACCACTTCTGTTTTGTTCCCTACTTCTGTCCCTCCTCGTGGTTCTTCCACACAATCTTCCTGCTGACTATCCCTCCCTTCCTCTAACTGGATGTGTGAGTTCCCTACAACTCCTCAGGGGTCTTCCGCAAAAATCTTTCCCTCACTCTCTGTATCTGGTACCTTACCATCTAATTTTATTACTTCAGGTGGGATTTCTCTTGAACTTTCACTCGGGACTGTCTTATCAAGAATTTCCTTTACAGTTTCTTCACTGTTTTTACTCTCATTCTTATGTGCTTGAACAGGTTCAGTCTCTGATTCTGAGCTGGTGTCAGAAATCTGTAACTTTCTTTTTAAAGGAAGGTTCTCTGGTGCATTAACTGGACTTTGTTCTGATTCCCCCCTTTCAGGAATTTGTCTTGTTCTTGTTTCTTCGGTATCTGATTCAGAACTTGTATCTGATTCTTCAAAGTATTCTGGTTCTTTATTATCCACTGAGTTTGGAATTCGCAAGGTGTGACTAGCATGAATGCAGTTCTTCACTCCTGCACATTTTACTGCTGTTGTTGTAGTTAAGATCACCTGATGTGGTTTCCCCAACATGGGACCAAACAGTTCCGTCTTCGGTGCACTTTTATTCTCACCCAGTCCCCTGGGCTCAAATCATGAGCTGGCTTCTTTTCAAGAGTGGTGGCATCCAATCAAACCTGATGGAACACAGAATGAATGGAATCAGCCAACCCCTTGCAATAATCCAACACCAAGTCATCAGATATAGGCAAAAGCTTGTAGACTGGTATGAAAACAGGTCGCATTGCTCTTCCTATGACAATTTCATGGGGACTCAGACCTGTATTCCTATCTGGAATTGATCTAATAGTCATGAATACCAGAGGCAAGACATCAGGCCATTTCAAACCTGTGGCTAAACACATTTTTTCCCAGCCTGTTTTTAACGGTGCCATTTACTTGTTCCACCACACCAGAAGCCTCTGGGCTATAGGCACAATGTAGTTTTTGTTGTACATTCAATGCTTCACAAATCAACTTCATGATTTCATTATGAAAATGTTTTCCTCGATCTGGCTCAATTGTGACTGGAAAACCAAATCTAGGAATGAACTCTCTTAGTAATAGCTTGGCTACTGTAATTCCATCACTTCTTCTCATTGGGTATGCTTCCACCCATCGTGAAAATAGACAAACCATCACCAAAACATACCTCAACCTGTTACAGGGGGGCATTTCAATGAAGTCAATCTGCATTCTGGTGAATGGCCCTCCCTCTCGACCTATTGTTCCCAGACTTACCACTGTTTTTTTCTTCCAGGATTGAATTGTTGACATATAAGACATCTTTGACAAAGACTTTCAGCTACAAGTCTAAATTTTGCGTTATACCATGTCTGCTTAAAGAGTCTGATCATTGCGTCTCTTCCTACATGTGCTTGTCCATGATACATCCGTGCCATGGCAGGCACCATGCTATCAGGCATAACTGGTCTTCCATCCTGATAAACCCACACATGATCTGTTTCCCGTGGTGCACATCCTGCTTTTACCCACAGTCTCATCTCCTCATCTCCTGCTTCTTCTTGCAACTGTCTCACTTCCTCCCATGTATTCACAGTGTTAGTAAACAACAAAGGGCATGAATTAATTTCCCTCTCTCTTCCCCTATTGATCGAATTCTGATTTTGTGCGCAATATTGAGCCATATCGTTTGCGAATTGGTTACCAGCTGACACATAGTCATTAGACTTTGTGTGTGATGCACACTTCACAACAGCCAATTGCCTAAGCAGCTGTATCGCCGCAAGCAATTTTCCAACCACTTCAGCATTCTTTATAGGAGTTCCACTTGATGTCAAAAATCCTCTTTGCGACCAGATCTGGCCAAAATCATGCACTACACCGAAGCCATATTGACTATCGGTTATCACAGTTACTCTCACATTCTTTCCCAACTTACATGCCCTTGTTAAGCCAAATAGTTCAGCAATTTGGGCTGATTTTACTCCTTTTAGAAATGACGCTTCCAAAACCGCTGCTATTGTGCATACTGCAAATGCTACCCTCAGAATTCCCTCATCTGTTCTCAAGCATGATCCGTCCACAAACATCACATAGTCACTTTCTGTCAAAGGTACATCTTTTATGTCAGGTCGGGGTTTGGTACAGAAATCAAGCACTTCCAAACAGTCATGATCCACATCATCTCTGACTTCCACATTCTCAGCATCAGGCAGTAACGCTGAAGGATTCACATTCAGACATCTCACCAGGCTCACATTTGTTGCACCTAGGATAACTTTCTCATATTTAATCAGATGACTGTGTGTCATAAACTGGGTGTGGCTCCTTGTTAAAAGGATTGCCACATCATGAGGTACAAACACTCTCACAGGATATCCCATCACAATTCCTTCACTTTGTTCCAAACTCTTGCAAGTGGCTGCTACAGCTTTCAGACAACCTGGCACTGCTACAGCTACGGGATCTAATATAGCTGAGAAATATGCAATTGGTCTCTTTAGTTTTCCATGGATTAATACAGAAAGTGCACATCCGTTTCTTTCACTGCAATAAAGTTCAAATTCCTTTTCATAATCAGGCATACCAAGTGCTGGTGCTTCACATAAACTGTCTCTCAATTGTTTAAAAGCTGTTAATTCCTCTTTGTTTAACTCAATGGGGTCTTTTACATCACTTCTTGTTAAGCGTACCAAAGGTTTTGCAATCAGGGAAAAGTTACTTATCCACTGACGACAGTATCCAACCATTCCAAGAAACATTCTTACTTCTCTTTGTGTCATTGGTGCTCTCATTCCTTTTATTATCTTGATTCTGTCTACAGTAACTTTTCTCAGTCCTTTTTCGATTTTGTGGCCTAAATATTGTACTTCTTTCTGACAGAATTGCAATTTCGATGGGGATACTTTAAGCCTTCCATCAGCCAAATGATTGAACAGTGCAATGGTATCCACAGCGCACGTTTCTCTAGTTCTTGAAGCCACAAGCAGATCATCTATATATTGTACCAGAACTGGACTTTCAGGCATTTTTAAATCTTCTAGAAACTTTTTTCAATATCTGATTGAATATTGAGGGACTCTCCGTGTACCCCTGTGGAATTCGGCACCATGCCAAGATACGTTCGCCAAATCGTAACGCAAAAATTGGTTGGCTATCATGATGCAATGGGATAGAAAAGAAAGCATGACACAAGTCAATCACTGTGTACCATTGTGCATCTTGAGGAATCTGATATAAAATCACGGACGGATTTGGTACAATGGGACAACATGATACTACAATTTAGTTTATTTTCCTCAGATCCTGTACTATTCTAAATGTTCCATTAGGCTTTTTCACAACCATAATTGGTGAATTACATGGACTGCTCATTATTTCTCTCACAATACCTTGTTTGATCATTCTGTCTATTGTAGGAGTAACTCCTTCAATTATCTCGGGCGTCAATTTGAACTGAGGAATCTTTGGGTAACTTATTCCTTCTTTTACAGCAACTTTTACGGGATCTACATTTTTCATTAATCCCACATCTTCTCCTGTGAAATCCCAGACTTCCACTTTTACAGTCTTTTTCAGCTCTTGGGGTAGTTCTTCAGGGTTGAATATAACAAATGCCTCAGTAATCTCAGGTTCCATATTAGCCATAGTCATTTTATACAGTACATCTTCATCTGGAGTCTCGAATGCTATACCATCGGGATTACAAAATATAATGCAATTCATTTTGCACAGTAATCTCTTCCTAACAAATTTACAGGGCTTGAGTTGCAAACGACAAAGCGGTGCATTTCAGAAAATTTCCCTATGTTAACTTTTACTGGTTCAGTGAGGTACGTTTTTATTTGTCTGTTGGATACTCCAACTACTTGGATTGTTTCGTCCGAGAGAGGAAGATTTTTAACATCAGCTGATCTAACAGTTGAACGAGTAGCACCGGTATCTACTAGGAAAGTAATGTTTTCGTCATTTACCTTTCCATCCACAATTGGGCCTCTCTGGTCTGCTTCTAGAGTTGCGCCAAGTACGTACTCCTCTTCCTCCCCTTGGCACCGCCAATAACCTTTTTCCGACTCACTCTCTTGGCATTGTAGCCAATACTGTGAAACAGCACTAGCGCGCGGCAGCTTAGTTGCCTGTTCTTCGTTGTAGAATCCTGTCTCATTACTGTATTTCTGATGATTTACGTTCTGTGGAAAAGGCGGTTTTGGCACCTGATCCTGTTGGGGAACAACCTGCTGCTGTTGCTGTGGTTGACAACTCACCTCTTTCTGCACCTGCAGATTCAATGATGTATTATCACCATTAATATTCGGGGGAAATTTACACTCGGCTTTCCAATGTCCCATTCTTCCGCAATTATGACATGGCCATTTCTTTTTGGCTTCGTCTATATTAAATTGTCCTTTCCCTTTTCCATTATTAAATTTTGATTTCATACCTGTACCAGTTGCTTGTTCAATCAATTGAGCTTCCTGTCTTTCTGCTACCTTTACCTGAGCCCACATGGCTTTCTCTTTTAATTTACGCTGCTTTGCTTCAATTTCATCACTAAAATATTTTGCATGTCTCAGTACTTGGTCTATCTTTTTGTTCTGCCAATCAACTGTATGCTGTTTAATCATTTTGCTTACTTCAGGTCGCAATCCGAACACAAATCTATATACAAAACGACTCAAATCCTTTTCGTCATCACTATACTGTTTAAAGGCAAGAATCAGCCTTTCATAGTAAGCATGTACCGATTCTTTTGCTTCTTGATGAGTTCTATCAATTTTTACCCAATCAGTTTCTTCAGGGGGTACTTTATTTTTCAAAAAAGTAATTACTTGTTCATATTTTCTCATTACTTCTGGATCTGGGGCACCTGTTTTTGGATCTCTAGGTTATTCTTGTGTAGGCCAGCTGATCATTACCTTGCACTCTGTCCATAAATCTGCAGGTACTATTATGTCGAAAAGACTATTCAAATCAATCCATAGGACTTTTGATAATTTCACAAACCTGTCTACCTGCCTGTACCATTCAACTGGCTTTTTGCGCAGTCGAGGAAAATCATTGGTAAATGACAAAAAATCTTGTCTAGTCCAGAGAACATGCACATATCCTCCACCTGGAATCTCTCTCATAGGACATTCAGTTATTACCTTTTCTTTCTCACTTGCTGGGTAGGCTGCAACATTTTATCCGTTGCATCATCTCGTTTTTGAAACCATCTACTCTTCCATTTGTCTACATCGCCCCATTTTCTCAATAATATGATTAAATCTTTAATCTGAATCATTTGTCCTGTCGTGTTTAGGTTTTCAATGTCTTTTTCAGAAAAATCTACTCTATATGGTTTTTGTAATGACTTTACCTTTTCAAAATCAATACCCATTTCATTTGCCGCTTCTTGTTATCTTTCATGTAAATTCTTAGCTCTCCATGTTATGCTTTTACATAGAAACATTAATTCTTCATTCTGATAACTTTTTAATTTTTCTGTAGGAATAGTCCCTACTATTAATTCCTCTAATACTATTTTTAATTTGGACACATCTAAAGGTTTAGGCTCAGCATCTCTTTGTTGTAAACTTCTTAGCCAATCACTTAATTCATCAGAAGTAGGACCTACAGGAATCATTTCATTTCGTGTCTGTTCTAATCCTTTTGGTGATCCTGGTACTGACTCTGTCGTCATTATTGCTCTATTTACTAAACTCTGATTTACTGTCAAATTTTTAGGAGTACTTTGTTCAGAAATTCCTACCATTTGTCCCCACAAATTCTCTCTTGCATCTCGTCTTTGTATTTCATTTTCTCTGTTTCCATTATAAGGAATCGTCAGACAATGCTCACTATCCTTCTGTTTATCAAAAATCGGCATTACAGGACCTATTGTTACCGGAACAGTTACTGCTTCCATATTTTTAGTTAATTCTCTAATCTTTTCAGTCAATTCTAGAGTCGTTTTAGCCAATTCAGCTGAATTTTCATTAGCCATTTTACTAACTTGTGTATTTTCTGTTTCACTAAAAGGATTATTTCTTCCTGCCTCATGTGGTACTATTTCAAATTTTATATTCTGTGGCGATTCTTTTACTGGAGCACTCGATGTCAATGTGGAATTTGGTTGATATGGGGGTGGATTTTTATAAAACATATCCTCAAGCACATCATCCTCCGACACATGCACACCATACTTATAACCTTCTGACCCTGTATTATTTCTCTTTTCCGTACATTTTATGCTAGTGGTTTCCTCCACATTTCTCATAGGAAACAACACATCAGTCATATTTGCACTTCGCCATCTCTTCATTCTATCATCATGATTTTCTTGTCCATATGATCTACCAAACATATATCTATACATTCCGCCACTCCATTGTCGTTCTCTGTCATACATCTCACCTTCCCATTCTGTCAATGCTTCAAACTGTGTAGGTCTAGGTCTCGGTTCTAATTTCATCATTCTTTCTCTCAGATTTCTCAAAACCGCTAAATTAAATGAGCCATGCTCCTCAAATGCCAAAACTCCATCATCTTTTGTGTATTTTGCCCAATTGTCTAACCAAATATATGTATGATAACCGTATTTCGTAATCATAAAAGATGCAGGTGATTTTGCTGGAGGGATCAACTGTCCCTCTCTAGTCACAATCAGTTTGTCCTTTTTAAATAAGTTCTTGATTTTACCGAACCAGGACTTTTTCTCCTTCTCTGGTGGATCGTAATACATAATTTTCTCTTTTCTGTCTCACTAGATTTCTTATACGACTGTTTTGTTTGTTCTATCCAATCGTAGCGCGACTCACACTAACGCACCAATCCTGAGCGTCTGTGTCACTTTTATAATTCTCCACTTGCAGCGCGACTCACACAAACGCACCAATCCTGAGCATTTACGTCACCCTGTAAATCTCCACTCCTAGCACGGCGCACACTAACGCACCAATCTGAAGCGTCTACGTCTCTTACTGACTGACCAATCTCAGCGCGGTCTTTCTGACGTCAGCTTCTTCACTGCTCCTGCTCCTGCTGACCCCTCCTTTACAAAATTTATTGGCAAACTTTTTACATTCACTTTCTCACTAAATTCTGTTAGTAACGACATAAAAACGCCACCATTATCTGTTTCGCTAACAAAGGATAGTCTTGACCTTTTTCACAAGAATTCCATCTTTCCCAAGAGCAGCACTTACCTCTGTCCTACTACGGAATCGTTACTTCTGTTGATAAAGTAGCACTTCCCTCTACTTCACCCTTCTAGCAAGCATTAGCTAACCGTTTCTCCAGAAATAAAACACCTGTTGGAGACCCACTGCTCCTGAGAATTAAAACCAGAGTTTCACAATTAACCTGAATGCCATTTCATTTACACACATTCATACGGAAAATGTAGTTCATTCATACAGAATCCTGTCTTTCCCAAGAGCAGCGCTTACCTCTGCCCTACTACAGAATTATTTCATTCATTAATAAAGTAGCACTTCCCTCTACTTTATCCTTCTAACAAGCTTAGGGAACACCTATTACCTTTCCAGTGATAAGCGTAATCAGAGCTCCTTTTGGACTCCTGGTACTTAAGACCAAAATTTCACAGATGACCTTTCGCTACCATACATTTCTCTCATACAGAAAATGTCCCTAACTGCAACACACGACGATCTTACCAATCGAACCCAGACAATGTGTCGTGCAACTTCAATCGTAACACGTTTTCCCCGTGTACCTACAGGGCAACAACAATCCCGTCTTTCCCGAGAACAGCGCTTATCTCTGCTCTACTACGGAATCGTTACAAACTTCCGACTTCCTACATCCCAGAAGTCGTCAAACAACATTGAACGCAACGTGACTCAACATAGAGTGTTAATACATAAACCTATACTTATCCACAGTCAATAATCAATAATCAATAAGCAATTTACAAGCAATAATCACCAAACCAATGCAATAAAACCATAACGCTGCTACCAGGAAAAACTGATCCAGTGCAAACAAACAACTCAGGAAAAAGGTGAGAACACAAATGTCCTCCTTGCGCCGCAGACCCGCCGTCACACTAACTCATTCACACACGCATTCATTGGTGGGGCCCATAACACCAACACTCGCATATTTCTCGTTTTCACAGGTCTGCACACAGGAGGGGGGATGATGCGCCGGACATGTGGGTGGGAGTACCTTATAACCTATAGGGAAAGAAAAGTTATCTTACATCATATACATTAACCTTCGCCACCTATAGATTCCTAATCCTAAACATCAAGGCACTCCGTCCACTTGGTCGATCGGACCAAATAGTTGGATTGGTTGATGGTGATTTTAGAACCAGCTAAAACAGATTTAAGACTCAGAATCCTCTATTCTCTTTAAAAGAACCACAAACTCATATTTTCTGTTAATCAATATTTGTTTCTCTAAATTTTTCATTAAATTAGCATTTGTCTCTTCAAATTCTAGAATTTCTATATCAATTTAATTAAATCACAGAACATCATATTTACCTATTCTGGCTATCTGGGTTTTCTCTAATTCATTGGCTCAACATAACCTAATTTTGTCGTTAAATTGTCCAAGGATCAGGCCAGATTTCAGAGTCCGAAAGTGCTTTGCTCAGCACGTTACAGTCCCAAAGATCATCAAAGGACCAGAAATCGTGCCAGCATCCGTCATCGAAAGGTCTCAAAAAGTGTAGCGACCATCTCCCTCTCATCATCTGTACCCCTCCCTATTCTACTACTCTTTTATAATAAATGTTCGGGATAACATGAAACATTTTTGGGTGGAGAAGAGAGATGATTGGCCAAGAGAAATCATCCGATTTTGTATTGTCTGGTTTCACAGGGTTTTTGCTGATGAGTTGTCCAGCTATGAGCAAATTTCCGAATGTTGCAATTTTTAAATTCATTCATTGTTCATTTATAACAGTTCTTGTCTTCTGGGGTCTTTGGCAGCGCCCCAGTAACCTATCCTTGACAGGAACAGCTTGTACGGAGGTCGTTAGGGAATTCACGGTACCATCCGAGTCTGCGCACTAGGCTTCGCGCATCACAAGACGGTGGCCACTTCTGAATCCGTACTCTGCCGCCATCTTTTGTTAGGCCAAGTTGTCAACTTAAGCGAAACAAACACAAAAGAGTAATTAATACAAAGAAATGATGCTTCTAATGTTATACCCTCACTAATACCTTTTTGTATTAGTATTTTCCTAGCTTATAGCGACATTTAAAGCAGTATTTTCACCTTTACGGTCCTCCATGAAGGTGCAAACGTTACAAAAGCAACATAAAGCATGCAATATCTAATTATCACATATACTACTGTTAATATGCATACGTATTTTAGATATTAAAGTTATTTTGCAATGCAAATAGCAAGTTCCCACGTGTAATTCATATATGCAGGTTGGTTAATCTTAATATATCACCGCACACGATTAGTAAATTATAGGTAGGTTATTCAGTTAATACTTTCATGCAAAATAGAGGAGGTATACAAAATTTTGCACTACCTGCTCCATCAAGCCCTTATGCACTCACCTCAAAAGATCCACTCGAGGATACGTAGGCCACTGCGCACCATTCCTGACTAGTACAATCATTGACAGAGTTACCCTCACAATGCGATAGTGAGTTATTCTGAACTGCCCCGGGTCCTTCTTCAGAACAATCGCAAGGGGTATATTTTTAGGATGGGTAGTGGCAGTTCCTCAAACGGACTCTCCACCCAGCTGAGACCGAGCTGCTTTTTAATCTTGTCCCTAACTACCCATTGGGAGTTCTACTGCTGACTTCAGGTTCCAACTGCTTGTAACACCTTCATAAGGAATAAGGAAACCATTTCCAAAGCCTTCCATCAGCTGTCTTGACTCCTCTATTTATAGGTATTTATAAAATAGGCCTCTCAAAATCACCTTTGAGATTGGTGTTGGCACCAGCTACAGGCCCTGTGTGTCCCTTTTTGCACAGCCTAATCCATTTCACATGCCCTTCGGGCCACCCCCAGCTTGCCCGTCCTGGGAGGGCCTCCCTCCTCTTTCATTGCTTTTTTACTCATCCCTTTTCTCAGATGCCCCTCTAGTTTTCCCAGACTTGCTGCCTCGGTGCCCACCTCTGCACATACTGCAAACGTGTCTAAACTTGCATGCTGGTTCCCAATTGCATTCTCCCTTCTCAAACTTTAAACACATTGCTGCAGCCCTTTTGCAACTCTTACTCCTGTGGGAAACCCTTTACTTTCCGCTCCCTCGATGTTATTATGTTTTCAGTTGAAGAAGTTGGGGTGGTGCTGAAATGGCTGCTTGTTCTCACTAGCTCCAGCCCTGGCTGCTACCATTTTGTTTGTAACCTGCTCTGTCATCATAATCTTTCTACATATGGGGTACGGGCTGCATTTTTAGCCTAAAGACCTGATCATGTTGCTGCCAGGCCTTCCATTGAGGCATTCTTTGCATCCTCAATTTATAGAGCCATAACGCAGCCATCTTTTGTTGGAATTTCTATATCATGACACATTCCATTATTCTAAATGTATTCAGTCAATCAATTCTATCCTTTCTGACTCTGCACCTCTCGCTTTTCTCCTCCTCTGTCTTATCCTACTGCAGTTTATCTGTCCCTAACTGTTGCATTTCAAGGAGAGATAAGATATTGATGTGCTCCTTGTATCATACCCTTTCATTAATGGATAGCGGAATCAGGCTGGTTAACCCTGGAGTCCAGTGGCATAATAAAACCTTCCCAGAACGCACTGCAAGGAATGGTGAGGGGTGGGGGGGCACAATGTACATTCCTGCACAGTCGCCAGCCACCCTGTAGAAGTGCTTCACCTCTGCCTCCTGCATCCACATGACATTTTCAGGAGTTTTTCATGATGAGTTCAGATTTATAGAGTCCTGTTCATATATTTTATTATTTTTCTTAACAAAATGTAACTTTAGTGACTGGGTGAATGTTCCCCTCACTGATGCTGAAATAGGTGAGCAAGTTTGTAAAGGATGTGCAGATGCAAATTACATCTAGCCACCAAAAGGTGAAGATTCAGCCAGTTATTTACATTTTGGCAAAGGGAGTTAATCTACCATAAATTTGTGGAGCTCCCATTTATGATACAGGCCCCTTTCCATGAATTGCCTTATTCTCAGTGCCCAGGTGTAGCACCAGTTTATTTGTGTCTTAATGTGTGCCCCCTAAAGTACACTTTTATGGACACTAATGATGGTCTGGCTAGTGGCATTTTAAACATCGCATATAGTAAAAATGTTTAGAAGACATTAATGGAGATGCATGTGATCGCTCACGTGTGCATGGGTAATATGGGTATTTGCTGTTTTGGGTATTAGATAGGCCCACTAGAAATATGTAATTCTGCATCTGCGCTGTTTTACGCATAGATCTGATGCATTTGCCACAACTCATCATCTGCTATTTTAGCAACACAAAAAAAATTCTAACTCACACGGATCAAAAGTTACTAAAATCTTAGTGGCGTGTTGCCATGCAGTGGAAGGCTCTCTGCAAAATTTGACCAGTTGCCATCCTGCTGCTTTTTACTGTATTTGTATATTAAACTAGTACAAATAGTACCCTTTGCCCAGACAGTGTTAACGTGTTAAAAAATGACAAAATAATGAAGTAATACTATCATAAAGTGTGCCACATTATGTCACATAATTTGCCTTTTCTTGCTCTGTAATTTATTCAATCCTGCCGCATAATTTGGTCTTTTCATACTTCATAATTCCACTGGCCCTGGTAAATGTAAATTACTTGTTGGGGGTTCACATTCAGTGTAAGAGATGTTGTTACCTTTTACAATGCACCTGCTTGGATTAAAATAAATCACATGTCCCTACAGGACTCATCCCCTTAGTTTAGTGCATATACAGGGGACCTCATGCCTACATCTAACTATGTTAAACAGGGCTATCAATTTGTAAGTCTACTTATGTGTCACATTTCATTGTTTGCAGCAGCTAATGTGTGACATTTTCAGACTTCATGTGTAACACTCTGAGTGACACCTTAAGGAAATCTTTGTATTGACCCAAGCATATCATTTTTATACACACCTATCAGGGATTTTCCCTGAGCCACTCTCAAGAACCCTTGGTGGGAAGCTTACCCTAACTGTGTCAGGAGTTGTACCTAGCAATACAAATTGACTACATCCAGATCTCGCGGACTTCTCACGATATCATTCATGACTCCCCTTTCAGCAACAATTCTCTTACAGTCGGACGTCACTATCATCACCTACTAAATAAAATCATGTGCTTAGTTTCCATCCCCTCCGACCCCCAGACACTGCTTTGTTATCACTGACTCCCTTCTTATACACGAGGGAGGATTTTATTTTGGAAGCCTAAGAAAGCTAAAATTGCCAATGCTGCTCTATATTCCTATTATGTGAGCAACCAGAATGGGAACACACACGTATGTAATAGAAACAATGAAGCAAAAGGCTGTCATGCTTCATATGTGTATAATAAATCATTCATTAGACCATACACAGTAACCTCGCATTTTTCCATTTCAGATGTGAGTAGTTGATACATTGCATTCTGGTACTGGCAGTCCTCTATATGATGGGAATAGCAAAATAACAAGAACGAGGTTTAAAAATAAAAATACATCTGACAAGAGAGAAGTTGAGATCTCTGCTTTAGAATCCTGCAACTTAATGTTGGTCATTTAAATATTGAATTCACTTAATCTTTTTATGTAGCCCAGAGGCGATATGCTCTGTTGACATTACTTTGGTGTAAAAAAACAATACAGGAAGGTCACTTTCGTTTTTCAGTGCTGTGCTTTAATTGATTATATATTTGTCAATTTTCTTTAAACTTTGCGTATTGTATACTGCTTTTTAAGTTTGACCTGACAGATTATTAAAAGCATGCTCAAGGGAAACAAGACCTCTGGGGTTCCATCCAGATGCTTTAATTGAAACATTGTGAAATCACTTGCAATGACTAGCATTTAATGTCCTGGCAGGTATGTTTTTCCTCTTATCAGTACATACTTTAAACAGTTAATGTAAGAAGAAAACACTTTAAATTGTGTTCTACAGCAGTCCTAATGGTCCCTGACTGATATCTTAAGTACACAAAGACAGCAAGGTCATGTTAAAATGAATACAGATTATTTCATATAAAGTTCTGCTTAAGAATCATGTGCTGGCATGTGCAGAATCTGAAAATGTTAAGAGGTGCTGGCATTATTCTCTGGGCAAGACGGCAACCCTACTTCTACTCTAGTAAATTCTGTGCTGCCTCTTTCCTCTATAGCGAGCAGTGCTACTTGAAGTACGCTCTGTCTCAGGGGCCCCACCCGCTCCTGAAGAGTGTCTGGCAGCGTCGGATTGAAAAGAGACACATAAGCTAATTTGTTTCTTTTCCATCCTGGACCAGCACAGTGTCAGCTCAGAGCCGGATGCTCGCTGCAGCTGCTTTAGAGAGACACGCTGCACAGACATGCTGAGGGGCCCCCCTTAATGTAGAGAAAACAGGGGGCACCTGCACCGCATGGGCTGCAGGAGTGTCCATTACACCCCTGCTGGGACCTTTAATGCCCTTGATGAGACCCCTGAAGTAGCCCTAATATATGGCATTGTCAGTTGCCCAGCCATGGTTGGGCTCCCGTGCGCCCCCAACGATAATGCTGTAGGGTCTATTTATTTCCCTTGAAATGTGTAAGTCAATGTTCTCATTGTTCCTGCTCGCTCTGTCTCCGTCTCACACAAGTAGAGCTGCACCCCGACCAACAAGAGCACAACTTTGTGCCCCGCAAACTCTCTCATCCTGAATTGTCTGCTTTGTGCTGCTTTCTGTCCTTGAAAGGCCGTCCCTGCTGCCTGTACTATGAGCCCCCAATTCTGGTTGTTGCCCTTTTGCAGTAGTGAAGCGGGACCTTGTTCCATTGCCACTGGCACATGGCCAGAAATCCATGCCTGTAGCCTGAGTGCCATATGGGCTTGAGTGCTCCAGTGACCTAAGATAACTCTCCTCGTTGTGAGCTTACCATTCCCCTCAGATAGAGGCCATTAGTCATCTGGTTGTATGGGGCTTTCATCTGTCGAGCCTTTTCCATTGAATTGCATGCCATACCTATGTCTTCACCTAGAGTGGCTAATGAATGGTGTACATTGCGCTTACCTGGCCTCCCTGATGCAATACTAAACCCTGCTTTTTTATCTGGAGTGACTGCTGCGCGCTGCTGATTATCACACTTATGTGCCACATGTCTCCTTCTTCCTGTAGCTGCATACTGCTCGAAGATGTCGCTACCACTGACACAGGCTCTCCTATCCCTGGTGTTCGCCATAATGCATTACTTCATTGCTGCATGAGTTCTGCTACTGCAGAATCTGTATACTCTCCCTGTAGTGGTTGTGTTGCCTGCCTTCCTTGGTAGGACAGGTTCTGGTCCGATTTCACAGTGCTGTCGTCAGATGCCATGCCATCATCCTTCTTACTCTGATTCGCAAGCCCAGACCTGACGCAGGCTGACGTGACTGCATGCTGCCCCTTTTTAGCTTGTTGGCCCACCAAGGGGGTTCCCCCTCCACTCATCTGACCTTCATCCTGCTAGGACGGGGAGGGAACTGATAATGTTTGTCACAAGTTAGTGGAACCACTATCACCACCTTTGCCTAGTCACTTTCTCTAGTCCCATGTTTTCTTTTCTTCTCGTCCACACTGCTCCTCCTGGTCAACTGGACCGCGGTCATCATTCCTGTCAAGTCTGAGATGAATGGTTTGCGTCTTCTTTTATTACTTGATCACGCTGCTCCTACCAGCATGCCAGACCATACTTGTTGGTCCTGCTCAGTCATCTAGACATCTAGAGCCATGTTTCTTTCTTTGTAACTGCTGCAGTGGAGCAGTAAGTAAGGTCTGATGCTACCTTTTAGCGCCGTGGTGCACCGGCCCATTTGGCTGGTTTGAAAAGTGCCACACAATCAACACACACACCCTTTCCTTCTTGCCTTTCTCCTACATTCCTGCGGTGGTGGGCAGTTTGTTCCCACTGGTCCCCATAGGGTCAGCTTCTTTCTAGCTCAGATAAGTCCCACAGGCCCGAGGTCCTCAATTGAGTTACTGCTCCCAGCTCCCTGAGGCCGCACTGCTGGGCAGGCCTTTGCTATAACTTACAATAAGCTTGCCAACATACTCTAGTCAATCCTTAACCTTCTAGTGCGTCATCAAGTTTTTTCCCTTCAACAACTAGAGGCACCTACACTGGAATTCACTTCTTAGTAACAAAGCTCATTCAGACTGCCATGAAGGAACACCATATGTAACAAGATTAGACATGAATACAAAGGGCTTTTTATGTGCCTGTGGCTGCAGCTAGTGGGCTAAAGTACTTATTTGTGAGAACACAGACAGTTTTTTTTCATCATCAGACTTTGACCTTTGACCAAGAGTAAGAGTAAAGGGCAGTAAAGAGAGAATGAAGGAGGCAGACAAATATTGGAAAACAGTGACAAAGGAAGAACATGGATGAAAAAGAATCTTCAACAATGAGGTAAAGAGAAATGAAGTGTACAGCGGTGGAAAAAACGAATGCGATAAGGGATGGACAGGTCTATAGGGGAATCTGGCAGTGCCCGATGGGCTGGTCTGACAGGTCAGCGAGAGGGCCAGTTTTCTAGCAGTTTAATGGGCCT